>NW_027185712.1:1174520-1197158 GCF_028583685.1 Petaurus breviceps papuanus
GAGAGAGAGAGAGAGAGAGAGAGAGAGAGAGAGAGAGAGGAAAAAGAAGAGGAGGAGACCTTTTAGAGAGTTCTGCCAAACAACCACACACATAAGTGGTGGGAACATGAATGATGAAGAACCAGCAGCTTCCCCAGGAGCTGGTCAATGGCGCCCAGTGCTGCAGAGAGTTCAATAAGGATAGGCATTGAGAAGAAACAACTGGATTTAGCAATTAGTGGATCACTGATAACCTTTGAGAGAACATTTTCAGGTGTCATGAGTTAGGAAGCTAAATAGCAAGGGTGTTGAAAAGTGAGGGGAAGAAAGGAAGGGGAGACAATGAATCTAGACATTTTGATATTCAACTATATCTTGAGGGGAGGGCAGGGTCAAAGTGAAGGGTTTTTAAGGATGAAGAAGAGTTAGGCATGCTTATAGGTAGCAGAGAAGGAGCCATTATATTGGGAGAATCTGAAAATCAGTGAGAAAGGGGGGATAATTATAGGGACAAGCTAACAGAAGACAGAAGAGGGGTTGGGATCAAGGTCACAAGTAGAAGGGCATAGCGCAACTAGTCAGAGATGGTAGAGATCAGAGCAAAGGAGAAAAGGACTGGGTAGTGGTGGTGTGTAATGTCAAGTCCTATTGAGACATAGAATAGGGGAGAAAAAGGAGTTCAGGGTGAATAGGTTCAGTAGTATATGAATTGAGGTCCTCTGCTCAGAGAAGGGGAAGAGGTAAAGGCTTAAGAAGAGAAGGTTTGGAACAGATGCTATTGGGATTATGATACAGTCAGTTGTTTCAGTTGTGTTTGACTCTCCATGACTCCATTTTGGGTTTCTTGGTAAAAATACTGTAGTGTTGGCCATTTCCTTCTCCATTTAATTTTGTAGATGAGAAACTGAGCCAGAGTTAAGTGACTTGCCCAGGGTCACACAGCTAGTAAGTGTCTGAGGCTAGATTTGAACTCAGAAGATGTTTTCTTGACTTCAGGTCCAACTTTCTATCCCCTGGGTAATCTAGCCGGTCTCAAGGCTTGCTTTGCTGCAGTGATGTTCCTGATGGGGATTAGATAACATAAATTTGTAGTAGATATAGTTAGATGTGCTGGCTGGCAAAATTCTAAAATGTATTGCCAAAGGAATAGTTGGTGAACATCTACAAAAGGCATCAGTGTTCATAGAGACCACATGTCTCCATCAAGAGCTGTTCATGCCAGACTAACCTCTTTTTTGGGGACAGGATTTCTAAAGTAAAGATCAAGAGATGTCAATAGAGATTATTGAGGTTATCTCAATATTTATCTCAATTGTTGAGATTATCTCAAATAGGGATTACCTAGATTTTAGGAAATATTTGACAGTCTCATGTTCTTCCTGAGGAAAAGATAGAGATATGTAGGTTGGGTGATAGGACATTTAGGTTGATTCAGAAATAGCTGAATGACTGGACCCAAAGAGGAGTCATTAATGGTTCAAAGTCAAATTCAACTCTAGTGGAGCACCGCAAGGTCCAATAACTTGGCTTTATGCTTTAATGTTTCTCTTAGTGATATATTAGTCAAAAACAAATGTATATTAAGAGACTATTATGTTCCAGACACTGTTCTAGAAGCTGGGGGTACAAAGAAAGGGAAAAGATAGTCCTTGCTCACAATATAATGGGGGGGTGTAATATGTAAATAAATATGTACAAACCAGTTACATATAGGATAAATAGAAAATAATCAGCAGGGGAAGGCACTAGAATTAAGGCGGAATCAGGAAAAGCTTCCTAAAGAAGATGGTGCTTGGGGTGGGGCTTGAAGAATGTTGGGGAAGCCAATAGGTAGAGATGAGGAGGGAGAGCAGTCCAGGCATGGGGGACACTAGTGATAATGAAGCCCAGAATTGGAAGACAAAGTGTCCTGTGCTAAGGAACAACAAAGAATCCAGGCACTGGGTTGTAGAATATGTGGGGTGGGGGAGATAGGGTATAAGGTGTAAGGAGACTAGAAAGGTAGATGGCAGGATCTGAAGGACTTTGAACACCAGTGGATTGTATATGTGGCCTTGGAGATGATAGAGTTTATTGGTGGGGGGGAGGGTAGCATGGTCAGACTTTTACTTTAGGAAGATCGCTTTTGTCAGCTCAGTGGAAGATAGGCTGAAGTGGGGAGAAAATTGAGGCAAGGAGAGCAATCAACAGGATATTGTAATAGTCTGGGTGTGAGGAAATTAGGAAATTACCCCAAACAAGGGTAGTAGTCATATCAGAGGAGATAAAGGGGGGAGATGTTATAAAGGTAAAATTGACAGGCCTTGGCAACAAATTGGATATGAGGGGGTGAGAGACTGAGAAATGGTGGATGACCCCTGGTTGTGAGCCTGGGGGGCTGAGAGGATAGTGGTGCCCTCAACACTGGCAGCTTCCAAAATTTGTAGATGATACAGTCTGAGAGGGGGAGCTAATGCCACTGCATGACATATTGACTATTCAAAAAGATCTTGACAAGTTAGAACTCTGGGCCAATTTGAATAAGAGAACATTTAGTAGAGAACAATCTATTTTACAAGTGTGGGGTGAGAGAGGCATGGATAGATGGAAGTTATTCTGAAATAGAGGATGTGGGGAGATGGAGCTGGTGTGTAGGGGACTGAAAGCTGAGTCGGAGTCAATATTATGATACAGCAGCCAAGGAAACTGTTACGGTCTTTGGTTGTATGAAGAGAGGAATGAGGAAATGATAGTCCTACTATAGCCTTGGCCAACTACATCTGGAGCACTCTGGCCAGTTATGGGCGTCTTCCTTTAGGACACATATGTATAAATTAGAGAGAATTCAAAGGGTAACCCTGAATGACTGCCATTGGGTGTTGGGTTGAAAGAACTGGAAAAAAAGTTTCTGATGAGCTGATGGGATGTCTCCTGGAAGAGGGTTTGGACTTGTGCCATTTGCTTCTGGAGAGCCAAACCAACAACAATGATAGATACAAAGAGTAGAAATTCCAAAAAGGAAAATTTTGGCTTGCTAGAGGGAACAACTTTCTAACTTAAAGCTCTCTAAAAGTAGCCTGGGCTAGTTGGGGAAGTAGTAGGCTCCCTCTTCCCGGAGCTCTTCAAGCAATTTCCAGGGGTGTTGTAGAGCAGAAGGGTCAGACTCTGGTCAGGGGCCCCAGGTGACCCTGAGAACTCCTGCAGAGCTGCTGAGCACAGCTGAATCAGATTAAAATGTGATGGGGGGAAATTTAATACCTATAATACAACATGGATAATGTTAGTTGGTGATTTTCTAAGTTCAATATGCAGCCCACAGAGTTTCTCTTTATTTGACACCACTGTTGTAGAGGGACTTGGGAGGGATGGGTGTGGGCAAGCTAGAGGTCCTCTGAGGTCCCTTCCAACTATGAAATTCTATAATCCTGATGTTCAGAGAGATTAAAGGGCATCCACAAAGTCACACATCTAATAAATATCAGATTTGAACCCATATTTTCTGGCTCCAAATTCATTTCTGGTTTCTATTGCACTATACAATCATTTAGTATTTACTATAGTATCATTTAGTATTGTATTTAGTATAGTATCATTTAGTATTGTATTTAGTGTAGTATCACTTAGTATCAATAATTTAGTAATTATATTTTTAGTATGAGGATTGTAGGATCATAGGATCATAGATTTAAATTTAGAAGGGGTAGAGGTGGCTAGGTGGCACAGTGAATAGAGCACCGGCCCTGGAGTCAGGAGGACCTGAGTTCAAATCTGCCTCAGACACTTAACACTTACTAACCATGTGACCTTGGGCAAGTCACTTAACCCCAATTGCCCTGCCCTCCCCCTTCCAAAAAAAAAAATTTAGAAGGGTAATTAGGGATCACCTAGTACAACCTCTCATTATAAGGATGATGAAACTGAAACCAGAGAAGTTAAATGCCTTGCCCAAGTCATCTAGCATGTTTTGAAATACCTTTCTTTGGTCTCCTCCCCTCTCCAAGCATAAGCTCCTCTATGTCAGGGACAAATGTCTTTTTATCTCCTCCTAAATATTCACCCAGTGTTCATTAAGTACCCCACTTCACATGAGGTACTGGGCTAAGAGATCCTGCCATCAGAAGACTTATGGGTTTGGCACAAATCCCTGCATGGCTTTGGGCAACTCATCCTTTTGTGTCCCAATTCTATCATCTGAAAAAGAAGGGGATTGGACTAAGTCTGGGATTCTTAACATGTGGTCTGTGAACTTAGAACAAATATTTTGATAAGTGAATTTCAATTTATTTGGTTTCCTTTGTAATGTTATATATTTTATTTCATATATTCTAAAGCATTCTTCTGGGCAGGAGCCCATAGGCTTCATTAACAAAGGCGCTCATGGCTAAAGGTTAAGGTTAAGAATTCCTGGACTAGATAATGAGACCCCTTCCATCTTGAAGTCTAAGGCCCAACCACAAATAGGAGCTGGTCCCCGTAGGACAGGAGGCACTGCCCAGAATGAGGCCTGGGGCATCCTAGAGCTCAGTAAGGACATGTTGACAAAGCTTGCCTCACCAATTATGTGGAGCCGGATTCCATTCCTGCTCTCATAGCGGTCATGGATGTCTCCAGCAAATTCTACCCTGCAATAATACCGGTTGCCATCTGTCCAGGTCAGGTTGTCGACCTTGATGGAGATGTTGTTGTGTCTTGGGTTGCCAAGCAGTTTGTACTTGCCCTTGTAGCTGACAGCAGTCTGGCAGTGGTCACTGGAGCTGTGTACCACGCAGCGGAAGACCTGACTCCCGTTGTAGGGCTCCCGGATTCTCCAGATGACTGTGATCATGCCATCATAATACTTGTGGGGGTGGGTGAAGGTGCAAAGCAGTACAGCTCCCCCACCGGCTTCCCCTGTAACATCTGATGGAACCTGCATGGACCATTTGTGGGACGGGACACCTAAGAGATAAACACCAGCATCAGTTTTCTCAAAGTAACGAGGGTTTAAAGAGACATTTCTGGGCAGGTTATGACTCTCTAGGCAAAATTGTTCTTGGGGGAAGTTTCCATTCAGAATGCTAAGCCTCTCTTTCCTGTACTTTTGCCTATTGCCAAATAATATATTTTTCTACTGTCACCCTTCTTTCCAGGCACCCTCTGCTCTCCTTTCCACTCTTCTCTCATCAAACTGCTCCAGAGAAAGCCTTAAGTATCAGTCCATTACAGCTCAAGGAGAATACAAGTCACAGTGTGGCCTGGATGTGGGATCATGGAATTTGGAAATGGAGTGGGCTAATGTGCTGTCTCCTGGAAGAAGGTTTGAACTTGTCCCATATTTGCTTCTGGAGAGCTGAACCAACAGCAATACAACAAAACAACTACAATACAACACGGATAATGTTAATTGACAGGCTTGGCAACAAATTGGATAGGAGGTGGTGAGAGATTGAGAAATGGTTGATGACACCTAGAAATCACAGCCCAGAAAAGGTTAAGAACTCCTGGAACAGATGATTACTAAAGTTTTTTCTCACTTTAAAGTGAGAATTTTACAAATGGAGAAACTGATCTGGACAGGATTTAAACTGAGGTCCTCTGACTCTCTAGCATCATCTGTCACTGCTCAGGGAGATTGACCCTTTAAGCCTGGTTCTTCATTGACCAAGGAAAAGTTTTATTTCCTACTAAAAGATATTTTAGTAGGAGCCAGCAGGTGTGTGTGTGTGTGTGTGTGTGTGTGTGTGTGTGTGTGCACATGGATGGGAAAACTGGGGAGCCTCCTTACAATCATGCCCTATAGGCAGCTGTCTACTCTTTTTGTATGTAAGGAAAGAGCAGAGGCAGGTAGTCAGGTTTAGACTTAAGGTTTGATGCATAATCTTGAGCAAGTCATAGAATTTTTGTGACTCAGTTTCCCCATCCATCATTTCATCTTCAAGCATCTGTGATTTTTTTTCATCAGTGAACATGGTTAATCCCCTTCACTGATGCAGATTGGAACCTCCTGCTTGCACAGTTCACATACATGCATGCACATGCACACACATATATACATGCCCACCCTTAGCAAACAATTTCATCATTTAAAAAATTGGGTTGGGACCCATGATTTTGTTGTCAGGAAATTCCCTCTGTTGATATCATGTGGTGATTCTTCTGTAAATGATAGTCTTAGAGAGTTGATTGTGTCACTTAGAGATTGTTACTTTCCTATGTTTATGCAGCCAGTGTGTGTGAGTATCAGGACTCAAACCCAGGCTTTCATGCCTCTGAGACTGGCTCTGTACCCACTATATCACACTAACTCTCATTTACTGCTATATCCCCCACCCCCAACCCCACTCCAATTCATCAGTTGGTGGACATGAATGAGCCTGATTCTGCTTAGCTACTTAGGCTGGTCTTTAGATGACAGTCTACAACTCAGCCCAAACTCAAAGCCTTCCTAGTTCAAGTTCATTAGCAGAGCTTTATTCCCTCCCACCCCATTTCAATGCAGCAAACATTTATTGAGCACCTAATTAATTTATGCCAGGTACTGTGCTAGCTGCTGAAGATACAAAGACAAAAGCCCTGAAGGAAATTACATTTTCTCCAAGTTTTATATGAGACTGATGAAGTCACTAAGGAGTTGAAATGTATAAAGTGGAAATTCTTCCCTTTTCATTTGCTGCACAGGTGAGATGTAGCTTCATTCAGGAGTTCCATTCAATCACTTGCTTCATGAAGCCATGTCTACCTTATCTGAAATAGCCAGAACATGCTTGATGGATCTCCCTTGGCCAAGCCTTCTAGAATGGACATCAATGATGTCACAGAGTAGGGGTTTGGTGGAGGTCTCCTCTCTCTGATGGGGACAGAATCTGAGCTGTTCTGCATGTAAAACAAGCTAATAGATATAAAACAAGCTAATAGATTGGGAAGCTCTTTATTGCTGTGTAGCTAACGAACTCAAGGTTGCAAATGGGCCTTCCTCTCGTGGCTACAGTTTTTGCTTCCTCCCTGAACTCTCAGAAACCCATCTTGCAAATGGGTGCTTTTGCTAGGCATGGGCTTTGCAGGTTACAACTCTTTTCCAGATATTCCATTAGGATTAGGAGGGACCAGCACATCTGCCAGGTCTGGAATGCAGACATCTGCATCAAAAGGAAATATAGGGGAACCAGGGAAAGCTAAGAAGGGTGAGACATCTAACAAATGAAAAGGAAATGCTCACTCTGCCCAGTCAAGATAGTCACAGATCCAAGAAATTCTTGGAGATAACCTTATCATGCAGGAATCTCTTTTCCCTTCCTCTCAGATGGCAATGAAACCTTTTTTTATGGACAATCCCAGTGATGGGAAGGCCACTACTTCACCAAAGTAACCTATTATACTGGTATACAGCTCAGACTATTAGAAAGTCTGTCCTTATATTTAGATAAAACCTTACATTTTAGGATGAAATCTCCATACTACTTCCCTCCATCAAGTTTTTCTCTCTAGAGTAGGGTTCTTAACCTTTTTTATGACATGGACCTCTTGAGAGTCTGGTGAAACCTAAGTATCATTCTCAGAATGTTTGTTGTCTACATTCATAATTAAAGGAAGTGATATATAAAGTTATAGATATAGATATGTAGATATAATTATTTTTCTGTCCAAATTTACTGACCCTTGGAAACCTAAACTCCAGGTTAAGAACTACCTCCTCTAGAGAATGTCTAATCAGTTTTCTACATTCAGACCTTCAAATACCTGAAGACAGTAATCTTATCTCCCTCCTTCCCCACTCCTCCTACCTTTTGCTTTTACAGGATATTGTAAAAGAAACATCCCCAGCTGTTTCTCATATGACATGGTCCCCGTCCTCCTGTTGCCTTCTTTTAGACATGATCTACTTTATTATTGTACCTCCTAAAATTCGGCATCTCAGAAGCTTTTATAGGTCAGATTTTTGTTGTCTTTTACAACGAGGGTGACTCCCCATCAAGGGTGCTTGATCTCAGTGCTAGCCCCCCCCCCAGGAGGAGATTCCAGCCACTGAACCCAGTTTTTCTTGAACACCTGCCTTGCCCCCAGTCCTATGCTTGTCACTGTGAGTAAGACAAAGAATGATTTGCCACTTATTAACCTGTTCTCAAGAAGCAACGATTACATTGACATCAAACTAGGACTCTGTATATGTGTAACGACAGTCTAGTATATTTAAACATTTAGTTTATGGGACATAAATACAAGCGATAGAGAAGAAATTCCTGACAGGTGAAGTTTTTCAGATCCTCCTATTTGTGGATCATATTATTCTGATTGTATCAAATCCCAGAACACTATTAATTCTTGTTAGTGAGAGCCATAGCCATTCAGAAAAAAAATGACCTAGTAATCCAAATAGGGAAAACAAATTGGCTGCAGAATTCTACATTGTGCAGATTATGATACATAATTGGAAAGGCAGCCATTGGCTTAGTCCATTAGGATGTGCATTTTGGACAGTCGCTGTCTCTGGACAGTGATGAAGGCTAAAAACCGAACTGGATGAGATCAGACTGGATTGTATTTGGGAAACTATATAGCAATTTATGTCTGAAAAAGCCCATCTTTTTAAATGGAAATATTCTCCTACTAGTGCTATAGAGCTGTGAATCTCCCAACATCTTGGAAGAACTAAAGTTGCCAATAATCTTAAAGGCTATGAAGAGAGGCAAAGTAGGTGTATTGTAGGTGATGTTGTAAGTGTAAGATATAGTAAGTTATTGTAAAGTAGGATATTGTAAGTGATGATTTGTACATAAAAAGTATTGAAAACACACCACCCAGAAAATTTATCAGAAATAAGGAAGGAAACAAGCATTTATTACTCACATACTGTGTGCCAGGGTCATCTAGATGGCTCAGTGGAAACAGTACCAGATCTGGAGTCAGGAAGACCATTCTTCCTGAGTTCAAGTCTGTCCTCAGACACTTAACTAACTGTGTGACCCTGGGCAAGTCACTTAACTCCATTTACCTCAATTTTCTCATCTGTAAAATGAGCTGGAGAAGGAAATGGCAAACCACTCCAGTATCTCTGCCAAGAAAACCCCAAATGGAGTTATGAAAGGTTGGACAAGACTGAAATGACTGAACAACAACACTGTATGGTAGGCATTGTGCTAAGCACTTTACAAGTATGATCTAATCTGATCCTCACGACAACTCCTATTTTACAATTGAAGAAACTGAGGCAAAGAGAAGTCAAGTGATTTGCTCAGGGTCATGTAGAGTCTGAGGTCATATTTGAACTTGGGTCATCCTGACTCAGCAACAACGAGGGGATGGAGTGGCTGCACTGAAGAAGCCCTCGATATGTTGAAGTATAAAGGTAAAAAGCCCTAACCTCAGGATTCTAAAAATCGACAGGACAAATACAGGATGGTTGCTGTGGCCCAAAGGCAGTTTGTCTGCAAGGTCTGGGAGTCTTAATGGGTCACAAATTCAGACTCCCTCAGCATCCTGGCATTGGGAGCTAATGAAGCTAATGGAATATTAAGCTGCATTAATAGAAATATAGCATCTAGGACAAGGAAAGGGATAGATCAGGCCACAGTCTGGAGCACTGTTCAGTTGTGGGAAACACTTTGTATATGGGACCCTGATAAGTTACATGTCCAGGATGGTCAAAGGGATGAGGGGTCTGGGAATCATGTCAAGTGAGGAACGATTAAAGGAACTAGGGAAGCTTTACATGGAGACTAGGAGATTCTGGAGGGAAAATGATCATTGTTTTCAAATATCTGGAATGTTGTACCATGGAATAGCAAGAACTATTCTATTTGACTTCAGCAGAAAGACCCAGGACCAAGGGGTGAAAGTTATAGAGAAAGCTTAATCCAAGAAAGAAATCTGCATAGGAAAAACACACTTGCTGGCCAGGTTTCTATCTGTACCTGGATATAGAACAGAGAGACCATTTCATCAAGTGTGATAAACTTGGCCCCCTTTGCTATTGAGGGTGGGGGTTGGCTTCCTGTTTACTCCACCATGCCCAAGTAGGAGTAGATCTTGGCTCCCACTTACACATGGATGTTCTGGGGAATGTATCTAGGGAAATCAAATCTAAAGTGTCCCTTCAATGGTCTTGGATTGAAAAATCAAGGCGGGAAGAGCTTAGGGGCCAAAAACATTTGGTTTGGCCCAACTCCATGCTTCCCAATTCCCTATTGACATTTACTTTTCTCATCTGCTCTCTCATCCAGAAGAAGGACCTCACCCACTCCTTTTTTGATATTTCTTCCAGTCCTGCTCTCCCTGCTCAAGACACAAACTACATGGACTCCTCCAGGGTCCTCCTCTCCCACCTAGGCCTGAAGCCTTTCCAGATTTTGCACTTTTGGTAAATTAATTGATAAACTTATCTGCAGAAATGTATTAACACATTGCTCTGATACAGCTGTGAGGGGAGTTGGGAGGGCCTGGGCAAGCACGAGGTTCCTTATCTACTCATGCTTTCTCCTAGTCTGTTTATGGTGCCTTGGTTGTCCACTATGGGGTGTGGCTATGAACAAGAAAGTATGGGCTTGTTCTTTCTTATTGTGGGCTTGGCACTGTGCTGGACACTATGAGGCTGATAGAAGAGGTTGAAAAGTCAAGACTTCTGCCCTCAAGGAGCTGACAGTCTAGTTGGGCAAACAAAGCTAATACACACAAAACAAAGAGAAATCTCAGATCTTTGAAATCTTGAGGTAGGAGTGCTGCAATCTGGAGTTTGTTACTCTTATCTTGCTCAACCTTTGTCTTTGTTGAGTTGGTTCTTTGGTGACAGATTGGCATGCACCAGCTGCTCCTAGCCAAAGATCACCCCCAGAGATATCCATCCAGAAGCTGACTTGAACTTAATTTTTAGAGAAGGTTGTTTGGACTGGGGATTGCTTGTGTGGCATTGACATGGGGAAGTACTGTTTCTATAGAAAGAGCAACGGTCTGGGAGCCTGGACACCTGCCTTCTAGTTGCCATTCTGTCATTGACTAAACTGTGTGGTCATGGGATAGTCATTAAAGCTCAGTTTCCTTATCTGTAAAATCAGAGGGCTGGATTAGAAGATTTTAACGATCCCTTCCAGCTATGAACATGTGATTTTATGACTAAATGATATGGTCCCTTCTAGCTCCAGAAATACTATTCATGTCTTTGCAATGCCTTCAATTCAATTCTTCATCGAGCCCTCAGGAGAGGGGCTAGGAGAAGAGGTGAGAAGTAGTTACTGCTACCAAAGCTAAAATATTCCTTCTCCTCTGGTGGTGGCCAAAAGGGGAGGGGTTGGTTGTAATTATTTCAGGACTGCCATGAAGTAGAAAGAGTGTAGGGCCATATGGCAAGAGGTGGTGAGAGCTGGACTAAGTACCAAGAGTGCTTGGGATTGGAAGGAGGGTGAACAGTGGTAGTGAGTCGTTGGCACAGGAACAGAGAGAGTGTAGGGGCACGTGAAGCCCAGGTGCTATCAAGATGGCAGCTCCATGGTGTTTGCTTTGGATGTCTTTTTCCTGTGGTCATTGAAGTGCATGTGGGCGTGTTCACTAGTATTTGCCCCTTAGAAGGCTTGTGCCTTGGCTGACGGGAGTACACAACACACATCAAATGATGGTCACAGAATCCTAGCTTTAGAGCTGGAAGAGACCTAGCTCTTTCTCCTCATTTAACCCATGAGGAAAGTGAGATTCACAGCCTTGCCCAGGACCCCTCAGGTAGTAAGTGCTCAATTGCAAACTCCCAGGTAGCAACCCTGTATCTCCTTTCTCCGCTTGAACTTCTTCATGAGAGCCTTGCAATTTTTTCCTCTAGGCAGGGGGAAAACCTGCCCACTTCCTTATTTTTTTTAATCTTTTCAAATAGCGTAACTGTTAACTGACACTATTTGCTAGTGGCAGATAGTTATTGGAATATAGTTGGGAAGAGACAACTGAGGGAAAAAGATACCTAGAAAAGAGATAGAGATAGATGGATACAACATTAAAGTATTTTGCCAGATGTGCTGTTTCTGGCTGGGGTCTTGGAGCTAACAAAAAGATATTTATCCCCAGAGTGGTAAAGGAGTATTTATATTGAGAAACATGTTTGAGGAACTACTGTACTGTAGTAGGGTGAAGGGCAAATAGTAGTGACTGAATAACTATGGTCACTACACCAGTCCTTTACCATTGCTGCCCTAGTATATGAAGTTGCTTTATAACTTGATAATTAGCTGGAATCAGGACCCACAGCCAGGCCTAAAGGGGAAAAGAAGGAGAAATGGAGATGGGAGCCAGGGAATATATGTAGGTAGACAGAGGGCAGATGAGATAAGTTTAAAACACAGAGGGTGATCCAATAGGGTGCTGGGTAATATTATTACCTCACAGTTGTATAGTTCTTGAAAACACTTTACATACAATGCTGTTATCATCATGGCCATTTTATAGATGAGGAAACTGAGTCTCAGAGAGGTTAAGAGATTTACAGTTAGTATGTGAGAAGGGATTCAAACTCATCTCTTTATGGCTTCAAATTCAGTACTCAATGTACCATGCTTCCAGAATTAGGCAACACTAGGGTTCTGAGGATCTCTGAAAGAGGAGGTGGCATATTGAAGACACCCTTCTAATTCATTTTTTCTAAGACCCAAGCCAGAATGCTAGGCTTTCTGCTACTTGCAGGGTCATTATTTTGTGAGACTTGATACTTAATCACTTAATTCCAGACTTTGCCTTTCATGGAACAACCTCAGGCACATTAGCATGAGTCCATGGGGAGACCTCAAGCTGATCCTTTCTTGCTAGAAAGCATCCACTGGAAACCAGTCCCCAAAACCAGCTAAGCTCCCATACTGAGAGATGAATGGGGGCCAGGGATAGGGAACGAGTGTGCAAAGCTCTGTTCCTCCTTACTACAATGTAGTAGAAAAGGTACTAGGCTCATTGGGAAAATCACCCTGTCCTTGGAGCCTCAGGCTCCTCTTCTGTAAAATCAGGATGATAAAATTTGAATAACCTGTGTCTTTTGGGATTGTTTTGAGGAAAAATCTTTATGAGTCTCAAAATTTTGTAGGAATGGGAGTTATCATTAGTTGACTTTTCTGGAAATCTCAAAGTTAAGCCAGAGCTGTGATTTTAGTGGAAAATGTCTTCTGTTCACTGGAAGAAAGAAAGGATCTAGTTGGTTGTGTCTATTCTTAGCTGTGGCTTTGTATCCTACAGTGTTTCCATGTTACTGTGGACACATGCTTTAGGCATGTGCAGTTTTGGGGGCTGTGTGTGGTTAAAAAAAAAAGGTTTTTTGACCACTTATTCCATATACTGCTGAAGCTGCCACTTTCAGACTGACTCATGTCAGCTGACACCTGGGAAAGAAAACACACACAAACAACTAATCCAGATTTTAGACTTTCCAGAAACAATGCTATTTCTGGCTTATAGACTCTCAGAGAAAGTTGGGCCCTTAAAAGACCAAGTCATCTATCCCCCAGCCTCCAAACATAAGCAAACTTAAATGATCTGAGTTCCAACACTTGTTCAAAGTGTGACCTCAGGCAAATTAGCTAAGATATCCAAGTATTGGTTTCCTTGCCTGTCAAATGGTAATAGTAATAATACCTTATTTAATTTGATGAGCAGAGAGTGTTTTGTGGATCTTTAAAGTAGGAATATACACACATCATCATAGTGTGGTAAAAGTATTATATTTAGTTGTAAAACATTTGCACTGCAAAGGGTTGTTATAGAAAGAACTTACATCTCAAGAATAAATTATATATATGTAATATATTAGTATATAATGTAACTAATATGTATATATGCAAAGTTGTATACCTATATGTTTATACAAATATACATACTAAAGTTTTAAGCTACAAAGATTAAAACCACACTAAGATTTGTGTATGAGGCAGCATGGTATAAATGGATAGTACTGGCCTTAGAGCCAGGAAGTACTGATTCCCAGTCTAGCCCCTAATACACACTGGTTATTATCTCACATTTGTATAGTTCTTTTTTAAAAAAATAAATTTTATTTTTTGCTTTTTTGGAGGGCAATTTGGGGTTAAGTGACTTGCCCAAGGTCACATGGCTAGTTTTTGTGTTAAGTGTCTGAGGCTGGATTTGGACTCGGGTCCTCCTGACTCCAGGGCCGGTGCCCTGTTCACTGTGCCACCTAGCCGCCCCCCCATTTGCATAGTTCTTGAAAACACTTTCCATACATTATCTCATTTGGACCTAACAATAATCCTGTACAGTAGATGCTCTTATCATCATTGCCACTTTACAGCTGAGGAAACTGAGTCTGAGAGAGGTTAATAGACTTACAGTTAGTATGTGAGAAGGGATTCAAACTCACCATTCAAATTCTGATGCCGGATAAATAATTTAATCTGTCAGAACCAACTTATACTAGTAGAGGAAATCTTTTACTTAGAGCTCCCTTCATCAATGAAAATAAAGGGCAGATACCTTTCCCCACCTCCCTGCCTCTCTTTCTATACACACATATACATACATACACATACATATATCTATACATGTATATATGCAAACATGTTTACATATATGTGTATATGTGTGTGTATGAGAGAGGAGAGAGAAGACAGACATATACACACATTTACTTGTGATTTCTTTGTTATAGGGAACTCTTGATGGAGAAACTCTAACAGTTCTGATTAGCAATCACTCTACAACTTAGAATTTTAGAGAGCGGTCAGGGGCACTGAGAGGTTAAGAGAGTTACCCAGAGTTGCCTGAGCCCATATGGATCAGAAGTGGGATTTGAACCCAGGGCTTCTTAACTCAGAGCTATATACATACTCCACCCCCCGTCCACGTCCCCCATTTACATGGTACTTTGAGGTTCATAAAGTTCTTTCTTTTAAGAACCACTCTGTCAGTGTTTTACAGCTGGGGATAATACATTGATTATAGTATAGCAACAATATTAGAGGCCTCTTTAAATAGTGGTTAGACAGCCTGAGTTTCACTAACTCCTTTGTGACCTGGATCATAATCACCTTGACTCATTCAGTATTTCTAGTTACATCTAAGCTGTGTCCTGCCCTAAGTGATAGTGTGAACAATAGAGACATCTATGATTGTGACCCTGACTTCAAGGAGTTTACAGATCGATTGGTGAATACAAGATAAATGCATGAGGCATTAATAATGGTGGATGACTTAATTATAGAACATAACAGAAAAGATATAGTGAAGCAATATGGCATTCATCTGAGTGGGTGGCATAAAACAAACCTTCCCAACCACTCATTCATGAGTAGGTCTGTGACAGATTTTCTTTTCTTTTGTCTGTGACAAAAGATCCTTTAAAAAAAACCTATATGTACCAGACTAATCAGTTTTCTTTTCTCCTGCATCGCATTCTTCCCTTCACCTTTCTCTTCCATGTTTCCCCATTGCTACTTCTTAAGCCTCAGAGACCTGCATTCCAGAAGCTTCAGGGCACAGGGGTCTAAGCTAGGGAATTTCTTGGATCTCTATTTAGGTTAAGAAACAATAAGCTAGACAATGATTACTATGCTATAGGAAATCAGAGAAATGACTGCTTTAAGAACCATCCATAAAGTAGTGCAGTGGAGAGAAAAAATTGTGATAGGAATTAGATGACTTTTGCAATTTGATTCCGATCTCTGCCTCTGTGTGACCTTACGTTAATTATTCCCCCTCTCTGGACCTCAGTTTCCTCACCTGAAAAATGAGGGTTGGTAGGATAACAGACCTTGAGCTAGAATAAACTGTATAAACCATTAAATCCAATCCCCTCCTTTTATAGCAGAGGAGACTAAAGTGGGGGCAAATGATATACAGATAGTAAGTGTCAGAGACAGAATTTGAACCCAAGTCCTTTGAATTGAGAACAATTTCCTTGTTGGACTTGACAGTTGCTAAGGTCCTTTATAGCTATAATATTCTAAGAATCTTTAATCAATAGAATCTGTGTACAAGAGGTAGTAGTCTTCTCTGGAGAGAAAGACCTCTCATGAAAGATTGCAGGAAATGTAGATGTTTCTTTCCTCACCTCACTAGCAACTTACTATATATATCATGGACTGAAAGATGACAAATTTCTATTGTTGAGTTATTTCAGTCGTGTCTGATTCTTCATGATCTCATTTGGGGATTTTTTTTGGCAAAGATACTGGAGTAGTTTGCCATTTCCTTCTCTAGCTCATTTTACAGGTGAGGAAACTGAGACAAACAGGGTAAAGTGATTTGCCCAGGGTCACACAGCTAGTAAGTATCTGAGGCCTTATTTGAACTTAGATCTTCCTGACTCCAGGCCCAGCGTTCTATCCTCTGTGACACCTATCTGCTTACAAACTCTTGTACTATAAATACAAACGTCCTGGGGAACTTGACCAATAAACCATACTTAAACAGCACTATTATCACAGATTGAATTGTTATCCAACTTTACCTAGACTAGGGGTGACCTTGTGACCTTGTAACCTGTGACCTTGAGGGCAGATGTGGCCTTCTAGGTCCTTGGGTGCAGCCTTTTGACTGAGCCCAAGTTTTACAGAACAAATCCTTTTATTATGGGGATTTGTTCTGTGAAGTTTGGATTCAGTCAAAGGGTCACACTTGAGGACTTAGAGGGCTACATGTGTCTTCGAAGCCACAGGTTCCCCAGCCCTGGACTAGACAAATATTGATCCATAAAATCTTAATGAGGTTGTCATGTCAAATACTTATAATTTACAACCTACAGGAAACAAATAGCTTTCAAAATATAGAGAGAGTTAGCAGAGAAGATGCTAAACATCTATCAGTTTCATGTGATATATCATCTCTGTTGTCCTGTCTACTACTGGTGGTACCAGTGATGCTCACAGTGAGCCACAGAAGATGATTTTCCCACATTTATTTATTTTATTTTTGATTTATGGAATAAAACAAACATTTCCATAACATTGTATAATAAAAAGATAATTGTACATTAAACTGAAAATCTATTGTGTACAACTTGCTATTCATTTAAAATATATAATAGTTATCATGCAAATTTCTCTTTTTTCTCTCCACCATCCCTGACCTAGAGATGACTGCCATTAGAAACAAATGGGTATATATATATATATATATAATTATTCTATGCATATTTCTATTTACCACTTCTTTCTTTGGATGCAGATAGCATCTTTCTTCATATGTCTTCTATAGTTAATTTGGATGTTTTATAATAGCCAAAATGACTTATTCACTCAAAGACATTCTTAAAGCAATATTGCCCTTAGTGTACACAGTGTTATCTTGGTTCTGTTCATTTCTCTTTTCATTATTTCATGCAAACTCTTTCCATTTTTTTTTTTTTTAAGCAATCAGGATTACTTGTAACTTGCTCAAGGTTACGCGGCCAGCTATTTCTGGGTGTGGTGCTGAGTGTCTGAGCCCGGGATTTGATCTCCAGGTCATCCCAACACTGGAGCCAGTGCTCTTACTCACTGAGCCACCTGGCCACCCCTTCCATGTTTTTCTAAGATCATTGAGCTCATTATTTCTTATAGCACAGTAGTATTCTATCACAATCATATACTACAACTTGTTCATCCATTCCCCAATTGATGGGCATCTCTTAATTTTCTAGTCTTTGCCATCACAAAGAGAGCTGCTATAAACATTTTAGAACATATAGATTCTTTTCATTTTTCCCTAATCATCTCTGGAAATAGATCTAGTAGTGGTATTGCTGGGACAAAGGCGATAGGCAGTTTAATAACTCTTTGGGCATAATTATAGATGGCTCTCCAAAATGGTTAGATTAGTTCACAATTCCACCAACAATAAGTTATTGTCCCAATTTTTCCACATCCTCTTCAATCATTTTAGCTTATTTGGTAGGTGTAAAATGATATCTCAAGGCTGTTTTAATTTGCATTTCTCTAATTAATAATGATTTGGAGCATTTTTCATATGACTAAAAGTTATTTTAGTTTTTTTCATTGGAAAACTGCCTGTTCCCATCCTTTGGCCATTCATTAATTGAAGAATGACTTGTTTTCTTATAGATTTGATGAAGTTCTTTATATATTTGAGATATGAGAACTTTATCTGAGAAGCTGTCTAAAAATGTTTCCCCAATTTTCTGCTTCCTTCTGATCTTGGTGACATTTGAATTATTTGTATAATTTAAAAAAAATTAACGTAATTGAAATGATCCATTTTACATCTAACTGTGCTCTCTATCTCTTGTTTATTCATAAATTATTCACCTATCCACAAGTCTTACAAGTAATATGTTCCATGTTCTTCTACTTTTCTTGTAATATCTCTCTTTATATCTAAGTCATGTATCCATTTTGACCTTATCTTGGTAAATGGTATAAGATATTGGTCTATGCCCAGTTTCTGCCACATTGTTTTCCATTTTCCAATCATTTTTTCCCCAAATAATGAATTTAACCCCCAAACCCTTAAGTCATTACACTTGTAGTACACTTGTAATTACAAGGTAATTATATTTACTTGCTGTTGTAAATTGTGTGTCTTGTCTGTTCTACTAATCTACCTTTCTATTTCTGAGCCATTACCAGATAATCACTGCCTTATAATACAGTTTAAGACCTAGCACTGCTAAAGAGAAGATGATTTTGATATCTTAACACTTTTATTTAAGTACCAAAAGCAGTTATTTTATCCACTTATGAAACAGACCATGAGCCACTAAATATAAAAGGATAATGGCAGAATAGCAACTTATCCCAGGACCATTTCTCTTTGAGCCTCATGGAAAAAAACCAAGAAGAGTAAGGTAATAATATTATTTTATATTTAGCATTTTTAACTTTTTAAAATTTTATGTGCATTATGTGTATTACCCTTATACTGTCAATTAGGATTGTGGCATCATAGGCTCTAAGAGCTGGAAAACACCTTTGAGATCTCTCGTCTAAGCCCTTTGTTTTATAGATGAGGAAAACAAGCCCTGCACAAGTGAAGTAACAGATAGCAAGTGGTCGAGTTGGGATTAATTAATTAATTAATTAAGCTTTTTGGAGAGGGGAAAGGCAGGGCATTTGGGGTTAAGTGACTTGCCCAAGGTCACATGGCTAGTAAGTGTTAAGTGTCTGAGGTCAGATTTGAACTCAGGTCCTCCTGACTTCAGGGCTGTTGCTCTAGTCACTGTGCCACCTAGCCACCCCTTGAGCTGGGATTTATAACCAGTTTCTCTGACTCCAAACTCCAAATCTTTCCACTGAACCACTTTGCCCATTTGATAGATAAGGCAATGAATATGTAGAAAGGTAAAATAATTTGGTTAAAATTAGTATTAGAATATCAGATTGTGTACTGTCTTGGGGAGGGGGGAAGGGAGGGAGAGAAGAGAAAAAAATTTGGAACTTAAAATCTTATAAAAATGAATGTTGCGGGGAGGCTAGGTGGCGCAGTGAATAGAGCACCGGCCCTGGAGTCAGGAGGACCTGAGTTCAAATCTGGCCTCAGACAACACAAAAACTAGCTGTGTGACCTTGGGCAAGTCACTTAACCCCAATTGCCCTTCAAAAAAAGCGAAAAAAATGTTGAAAATTATCTTGGTAATTGGAAAAAATAAAATACTATTAAGTGGAAAAACATTAGTAGTAGAGCCAGAGTTAGGTCCCAGGTCTCCTGATTCCCAGATCAGTGTGTTTTACTAGCCTTCCTATTTGTTACTTGTCATCCTTACAGATCTGAAGTTTAGATTCAATTCAATTCAACTTCAGAGTCAATCAACCAATGAATAAAGCTTTGCCAAGAACTACTATGTGCCCAGGACAGAGAAGAGAGGAAAGTTGGAAACTCACCCATCCTGACAAGACAGATTAAGGAGACCAGGAGACCAATGATCCTGCTCATACTTTCTGAGGATTTTCAGTCCTCCCAGGTGCTTTTCCTCCTCCAGCAGTAAAAACCCACTTTGGGGTGGGCACAGGATATTGGGGGGAGGGGAGGAAAGGCCAGTGGTCTAAGGGAACCAGACCAGCTAGGATTACTCTGTGCCTAGAGGAACTGAACCAGAGCAGCCCATCTGCAGGGTGTATTATTAGGTAAGACTCATGGGGTTTAGTCATGTGGAAAACCTAAGAAAGGAGCCACAATGGATGATTTTCCAGGATGGATGTCTGGGAAGTGGAACTCCCAGGGCTCTCTCTTCTTTCTTGCTTTGAGGTGGATAGAATAATAGTAAATAACAACAAACCAACAACTATTCACACTTATATAGTCCTGTGGAGTTTACAAAAATGATTTCTATATGTTATCTCAATAGTTGCCAGAGTTAGTGAAAGTTGAGACCTGGCTTCATTTTTTAGATAAGAAAACTAGAGCACACTTAGTTTCTCTGTCAGTGAAAGGAGGGGTGCAGGCCAGATAATTTTCTAACTGAAAGTCCTAACTTGCCCAGAATCTCACAAACCATACGCACATGCCAGACACCAGGCTTGAATTGACATTGTCTGATTCCATAAGTCATGTTCTTATTTTTTTTTAAATACAAAGGCATATTTATTTCAAAGATATAACAAGAACAAAAGTATAAATATTTCTTCAAATACCTTGAGGTCATATGTTCCCTTTCCCCACAATATCCCTTATCCCTCTCTGGTCTCTTAGGAGAGTGAGCTCAAACTTAGCTAAGTTTCTACGTAACACCTATGCCCAAAGTGTATGTCTAAATTCATCATGACTGCTGGATGAGTCTCTGTCTCTGCTACTCCTAGTTTGGATCGTCGTCATCCTCCTCTTCCTCCTCCTCCTCTTCCTCCTTTTCCTCCTCCTCCTCTTCCTCCTTTTCCTCCTCCTCCTCTTCCTCCTTTTCCTCCTCCTCCTCCTCCTTTTCCTCTTCCTCCTCCTTCTCCTCCACTCCTTCTCCTTCTGATCGGTCCTTTATTTTTATTTCTATTTTGTCAGATTTTCAGTATTAAAATCCTCATGCTATTGGTTGGTTCCTTTTCTCCCAAACAGACCTCTCCACACAGATTTCAAATGGACCACACTGAAGGAGATTACATTTCAAGTCAATAAGCTGCATTATACAAACCTAAGACAAACCTTATAGAAAACTCATTTGGAAAAAAAAGGAATTATGTAGGATCAGCAGAGCACTGCCAGCCCATGGACTGCAGACAGAAAGCACTCACTCATAGATTGTTTGGGGAGTGGGGGAGCTTCTCCAGCCCTAGAGAGATAAAGTTCCAAAAAGCATATATATATAACAAAAATAGTTTCACAATAAGCTATTCAAGATTTCTCTAGCCCTGAGTGATTAAAAACAACAACAACAACAAAGCTCAACGAGAGACTTTTATAGCCAACAGCTTTAGATTCAGGACTGGGTAATGAGATAAATTTCACTTGACTAACCAGTGGCAAAAGGTATCCTTTTTTTTGCAAAGTGAGGTGGGAATAGGAGTCGGCATCCCAACTACTGGAGCACACAGTGCATTCTGTGGGGGGCTGAATAGAAAGAAGATAGCTTGGTCTAAAAGAGATCTTGTCTTTTAAAAATTTCCTTGGTTGCTGCTAATGCAAAAAAAAAGACACTTAAATACTTTAAAGCTGAAAACATAAATTATGTGCCCCCCACCCCATTTCGGGGCAGACTCATCTGGAATGAACTTTTTGGTTTGACTGGGGCTCGGTAAGGAATATTGAACCTCCCTATGGTGAGAGATCTCCTGGCCCATGCTTGGCTCTAAGTAAGGCAAGCTGATGCTCCCTTTCTTCTTGTATGGAAAAGAGTACATCATTTAGGTAGAAAGCATTCCACCCAAAAGGGAAGAAAGAGATTAATCAAAGCCCAGGAGCCAATTCAGAGTCATTGATAATACTTTACAAATGGCTATGACAACAAACTAAAGGTCAATATCACATATAATGTGCTTTAAAAAAAAAACACTCTCACTCTGTGCTCACAATTCCCTTCCATGATATTCCCAGGAGCCCAACCCCTGGCTCAGCTAGAATCTCTAAAGGAGAACTGCAGAGACAGACAGTCTGGTGAAATTACATGGGGGTGAGGAGTGGGGGAAAGGGGCAGAAGGAATTCAGATTCAGGATCAGTCCTCAGTTTGGAGGTCAGCATCAGGGGAGCTGGCCTCCAGTGAAGTCAAGATCAGTGGAGGAGCCATGACAAGGTGGGCCTGGGGTGGGGGGAGTGAAGAGGGAATTTCTACATCACATGCAGGTTCCAGTAGTCTGGTCCAGCATCCTTGGTGGACCAGACTAAAAACATGTACCTCTTTAGTACATTCCAGTTTATTTTCCAAGTCCTTGATTATTTTTTCCAGCTTGGCTCCCAATCTCTCAACAAAATCAGCAGGGGTTTCTGACACTTTTCTTCAGCAGCATTTCAGTTACTTCAAATTCTGGTCCATCAGGGAGGTCCACTCATCTATGCCCCGCCCTCAGGACTCAGCCAGCTCAGCCTCCCTCTTCTTTGCAGGCCAAGGCCTTTTCAGTGATAAAACCTTGTGGGCCACGTCCTTGTCTATTTCCTCTTTGATATGCTTAGCCTCTTGAAGCTGGGTTTCCTGGAGCTCATCTTCTTTTCATATTTCAGTGCATAATTTTCTTTCTTCCTTTCCTTTCTTTCTTTCTTTCTTTCTTTCTTTCTTTCTTTCTTTCTTTCTTTCTTTCTTTCTTTCTTTCTTTCTTTCTTTCTTTCTTTCTTTCTTTCTTTCTTTCTTTCTTTCTTTCTTTCCTTCTTTCTTTCTTTCTTTC
>NW_027185712.1:1197258-1214826 GCF_028583685.1 Petaurus breviceps papuanus
TCTCTCTCTCTCTCTCTCTCTCTCTCTCTCTCTCTCTCTTTCTCTTTATTTCTTTTTAAAGCAATTGGGGTTAAGTCACTTGCTCAAGGTTACATGGCCAGTTATTTTGTGTGGGTGCCAAGTATCTGAGGCCGGAACTGATCCCGGGTCTCCTGATGCCGGGGCCAGGCGCTCTTACTCACTGCGCCACCTGGATTCTCCTTCTTTCTTTTTTTAAAGTTGATTTTTTTTAATTAAGCATTTTTTTTCCTTGACCTCTCCCTGATCTTCTTCTTCTTCTTCTTCTTCTTTTTTTTTTTTTTGCCTTTTTTTGGGAGGGCAGTTTGGGTTGACTCGCCCAAGGTCATATGGCTAGTTAAGTGTTAAATGTCTGAAGCTAGATTTGAACTCAGGTCCTCCTGACTCCAGGGCCGGTGCTCTATTCACTGTGCCACCTAGACACCCTGATCTTATTTTTTTTTTAAGGCAATCAGGGTTAAGGGATTTGCCCAAGGTCACACAGTATTCTGAGACCAAATTTGACCTCAGGTCCTCTTGACTCCAGGGCCAGTGCTCTAGCCACTGTGCCATCTAGTTGCCCTCTGCCCCCCAATGTTTATAATAAATATGCTTAGTAAAGCAAAACCAGTTCCATGTTGAAAAATATTTATCTCAATTGTTAGGGGCAGGATTGATATGGGCATTATGTTGGGACCAAAATGAAGCATTCATAGGTCATTGAACAGTTAAGAAAAGGAAGTTTACTTAATTCTGACTCAGCAAGGATAGTCAACCAGCATACAGTAGCACTTAGTGTGGATAAATGAGGGCACCCCCTTTTCTCCATATGGAAATGTGTCTGGTCGGTAGGGCAGGATGTGATGACTCATAGACTTTGGACACCCACTAAATCTGAAGAGTGCTGACCTGAATTGGGGGAGGGGAACCTTTTTATGCCCTTAGGTGACCAGGAAACCACCTCAAAGGATACCAAAGGCTACCAGGAAGCTGCTCTAGGGAGGCATGGATCGAGCCTTGCCCTATACTTAGGACAATCAAGTCCCAGCACTGTTGCCTCTTTAGGAAAATTAGTATAACCTAAGTGAAGTGAAGCAACTCACTCACAGTCTCATACTTAGTGGTAAGCCGAGGGTCAGGTCACCTTCATATAAGGGTAGTTATTGATAATGAAAGCTTTCCTGAAACAATTCATCCCATTCCTCCAGACTACGATCTTTCCTGTGTCTCTTCCACACTCTCCATCCCCTCCTCCATCTCACTCTGCATCTTCTATTTTCTCCAGGGCTCACCCTACACCACTACCTTTTGTCTCCCATCTACCTTTTTCTCAAACACTACCTCCTCCCCTCCTGACTCCTATCTGATGTTTGCTGAGGTCAGAGCACTTCTGGAATATTGAATTCAGTTCTAGATCCCAAATATTAGGAGGAATACTATCAAAATGGAGGTGAGCTACAGAGGAAGGCAACCAGGAGAGTGGAAAGACCTCAACAGAGTGCCCTATGTGGATTGGTCCAAGGAAACAGGAATTTTTAGCCTCAAAAAGATAAGAACAGGATCATTTTGTCTTAAACTATTTTAAGGGTTGATGTCAGGAAGAGGGACTGGGCTTGTTTTGTTCAGTCCTGGAGGTAAAAATTAGGAGCACCATGTGGGAGTTACAAAGAAGCAAATTCAGGCTTGATGTCACCAGATGGTGGGTTCCCCCTCACTGGAGGCTGCTAGACAAAGGCTGGATGACCCTTTGTTAGGCTATTGGCTAGGGGAATTTTGAGGAAGGATTGGATGGCCCCTGAAATCTCTTCCACCTGAGATTCTGTGAATACAAACGGTTAAGATAATTTTATAGATGATCAGCAAACTGCGACTGAGCCCAGACTTGTACAGGAAGCTGGACAGGCAGTCCATTGGGACATATATCTTGGACAGATCTGCACTGCCAATGAATGATGACCCAGGCTCAGAAGTGAGTAGGAAGAAGAGAATGAATTGAGATCAATCAGGGAAATTACTCTTCCCAAATTGTTCATGGACATATACAAAAGTGCAACACCAATGCTCTCCTAGTGATGCCCCATGTCCAGGAATCACAGGAGCCCATGACCTCTGAAGAATCAAAACTGCTGGTGACTCAGAGGACAATGGAGATAGTCATGAGGGGCACACGTAGTTTGTAGCATCTTAGCAATGGTGCTTCCCCCTGCATCTAAGAACAGCAGAAAAGATACTGCTGTGCTCGATTGTTTTGTGATCTTGTAGATACAGGTTTCCCTCCAGGGAGGCAGCTCCCTCCATTCTTGATTTTCTTGTGTAACTCCTGCCCACAAATTGGCCATAAAATGTACTCCAATGTGCTACGCGCCTTCCTCTAGATTTCTTAGCATTACAAATGTCTCAATGAACGATAGGTTCATAGGAGCATTGATTTAGAGTTGAAGAGTCCTTAAAGGTCCTCTAATTGAACCCCTTGATTTCCTAGATGAGGAAATGGATCCAGCATTCTTTCTACTACACTATACTGCCTCAGTGAAGAATGTGGCTATCCACTGTTGTTTGATGACTGGTCCATCTTTTTTCTTTTTTTTGGAGGGGCATTTGGGGTTAAGTGACTTGCCCAAGGTCACATGGCTAGTAAGTGTTAAGTGTCTGAGGCTGGATTTGAACTCAGGTCCTCCTGACTCCAGGGCCAGTGCTCTGTTCACTGCATCACCTAGCTGCCAATTGAGGGATAATTGAGGGACAGATGGAGTGCAAAAGTGGTACCATAGTGGGTGGGGTCCCAGAGTTGGAGCCAAAAGGACCTGGTTTCAAATCCTGCCTTAGACACATAATGATTATATGGCTCTGGGCAAGTTAAGTCAAGTCAGTAAGAAGTTATTAATTGCTTGCTACGTGCCAGGCACTGTGCTAAGTGTTTGGAATATGAACATAAACAGAAATGAAGACGATCCCTTTCCTTAAGGACCTTACATTCTTATGGGACTTAGACTTTGCCTCAGTTTCCTTACCATCAAATTAACTTGGATTGGATAACTGGCATGGCTCCTTCCAGCTCTAAATCTATGGTCCTATGTAGTATCAAAAAGGCCCCACCGCCTTGGGCAGGTGCTCGACAGAGGATTTATAGAAGCCTATGGATAAGAATCCCACAGGCAGAAAAGGCATTCATGAACTATGGCCCTTACTGTTAGAGAAAGTCCCTATTGTAGTAATCAGATCATGGCTATATTGGGGTAATGGAATAAATTCACTAAGGGGCTCTTTCAATCCCTGTTATTAATGTAGCTTCTGAAATGGATCTCTCCCTTTTCTGCCTCAGTGAGTCACTTTGTAGAGGATGAAGATTTTACTCAGCAGTTGATGTCTTGGCGCTTTAGTTCTCAAACTTTTGGTCTCAAGATGTCTTAATACTCTTAAAAATTATTGGGGATCCCCTCCCCAAAGAGCTTTTGTTTATATGGGTTATACCTACTGATATTTACCATATTAGGAATTAAAATAGTATGCCTGTGAGGATAGTTTTGACCTCTTAGACCCAACGAAAGGGGCTGCACTGAGAATTGCTGCTCTAAACGAATTCCAAATAGAATCACTACATTTTGAATCCACTCCACCACTCAGGGAGTCATCTTTACACCTCCTGGTCAATAGGGAGAAGAGAGAGATTTGACCCTTTGGCGCCTTTTGCATATCATTCTGTTCTGGCTTAGTTGCTGATTCATCACACAGTAGAAATGATAGGAATCAGGCCCAGAATACCTCTGAAGAGAAAGTCAGGGTCTTCTATCCCATTTTTCTGGAAGCAGATTTCTCAGGTTGCCACCAGGCAGTGTAGACTGTGCATATTTATAGGCAGAGCCCCTATTTGCTACTATTCCATTACAGTTGGAACTAGGTGACTGAGACTTTGATAGGAATTATCGTGTAGTCAAACAAACTATGGACTGGGAAGCAAGAAATTTTAATTTATTGCCCCAGTTATACCACTAAGTAGCCTTGTGACCTTAGGTAACTTAAATAACCTCTCTGAGCCACTCTTTTCCTCTGGTGAGCACAGTGACGTATATCCTTAAGAAGTGCCTGCTTATGGTGGCTAGGTGGCACAGTGAATAGAACACTAGCTCTGGAGGCAGGAGGACCTGAGTTCAAATCTGGACTCAGACACTTAACACAAAGACTAGCTGTGTAACCTTGGGCAAATCACTTAACCCCAATTGCCCTCCGAAAAGCAAAAAAAAAAAAAAAAAGAATCATTGTTTGGGGCGGCTAGGTGGCACAGTGAGTAGAATGCAGGCCCTGGAGTCAGGAGGACCTGAGTTCGGATCTGGCCTCAGACACTTAACACAGACACAGACACAGACACACACACACACACACACACACACACACACACACTAGCCATGTAACCTTGGGCAAGTTACTTAACCCCAGCTGCCCTCCAAAAAAAAAAGTGTCAGCTTAATTTGGAACTATGCCCAAAGGGCTATTTAAGACATCTAGGTGGCTCAGTGGATAGAGTATGAGTCTTAGAGCAGGGATAGACCTGAGTTCAAATTTGACCTCAGACTCTTACTAGCTGTTTGACCCTGGGCAAGTTACTTAACTGGAAGACGGAGAGGGGGAAGAGAATGGCCAACAATAGTTTATGAAATAAAAATAAGAGGAAGACCTGTGATTATAGAGGTGATTCTCCTGAAGACACATCCTTGAGGTTGATTTTTTTAAAACCAGAAACAAGTGAATGCCACAAGGTACTACAAAAGACATTATAAACTTCAGACAAGACTGGGATTCAACAAGGCTCAGCCTTCAGCCTAATACTTCATGATCTTCCTATAGAATGAGGAGATTCTTGTTTAATCATCTATATGTTGAATAGGAGTTAGACTGGACAAGAGAATAGGGAAAAACAGATGCCAAGAATGAAAGAGGGGAAAACATTTCCAAGAATGTCAAAGTAATTAATGGAAAAAAAATGTAAAGGAAGGAGGTTTAGCAGTACCAGATCTTAAACTATATTATAGTTTACCTCAGTTTCCTCATCTGTAAGATGAGCTAGAGATGGAAATGACAAACTACTCCAGTATCTTTGCCAAGAAAACCCCAAATGGGGTCAGGAAGAGTCAGGAATTACTGAAACGAATAAACAACCACCACCATAAACACCAAAAAACTATTAAACTGTGCATATCCAATGAAGAATCAGAGACAACTGAAAAACAACAAAACCCACTACTAGGTCTATTCCCCAAAGAGATCAAAGAAAAGAAAAGGACTCATATATGCAAAAATTTATATTTTCAAAATTGGTATAATGCAACTAGACACTGATAAGGTAGGTGAGTTTGCATCTTTCATGGACATTATTTCCTCTGCTAAAGTCTTCATCTCATAGCTAGCCCTGGTTTGGAAGTGGCCTGGACTTTCCAGAGGTAAAACCTGAGGAGCACAAGCTCCAACAGGTCCCTGCTAAGATAGAAAAACTTGGAGTCCAGGTTCAGTAAAGGCCTGTATGTCTGTTTTCTCAGAACTAGCCCAGCCAGTTTTGGGGAGGTTCATCACCAGGTTAGTAACAGGAAATAATTTTAGGTCATTGTAATACTCAACAAGGAACACTTATTACAGTGTGTAGAGAGTGGAGAAAGTGCCCACACTGATAAAGCAATGAATTTATGGATTTTTGAGCAACTTAAGTACCTACAATATAACCTCATTTCCTAGCCAGAATGGCAGTTTATAGTGTTTATAGTTCTGCCAAAAAAGGTGACAACCTGTTCATGTCTCTTAAATAAAGTGTTTTGAAGATATGTTTCAAGTATTGACTTCCCTTCCTACTCCTAGACCTGTTTAATCTCCAAGAATTTTAAAGATAGATACAAGATTTAGTGGAATTCATAATGAAGAAGGAGCATAAACCTAGGAATTCATATTCTGATTTTGCCAGTTACTACCTGGGTATCTGTGGGTAATCACTTAATCTTTCTATACTTCAATTTCCTTCTTTCTAAAAAGAGGTAATTGGACTAGCCCAAAAGTTCTTAACTTGGAGTCTGTATACTTGTTTTGTAAAAATATTTTGATAGCTGTATTTCAATATAATTAGTTTCCTTTTAATCCTTTGCATTTTATTTTGTGCATTTAAAAACATTATTCTGACCATGGGTTTCACTAGACTGTCAAAAGGGTCTCTACTCTGCATTCCCTGGGTTGGGTGATCTCATAAGGACCCTTCCATCTCTAAAAATCCTTCAAAATAATTATAATAATACATTTTAAAAAATATTTATTTATTTTAAATACATTTTTGATGAAGACTTTAACTTGATGAATGATTGCACTGCTTTAAATCTCACTCTGATCTCAGCACAGCAATACATATCTTTAATAAATGCCTGCTTCATTTGAAACTATGCCTCCCAAAGCTATGAAACCATGCATACCCTTTGACCCAGTGGCTAAAGGAAAGGAAAAGGACCCATGTGTGCAAAAATTTCTATGGTGGCAAAGAACTGGGAACTGAGGAAGTGACTGTCAACTTTGGAATGGCTGGCCAACTTATGGTGTATGAATGTAATGGAATGTTACTGTGCTGTAAGAAATGATGAAGGGGATGACTTCAGAAAAACTTGGGAATATTTGTATGGACTGATGCAAAAGAAATTGAGCAGAACCAGGAGAACAATTTACATAATAGTAATCATATAGTAAGGACAAACAACATTGAAAGACTTAGAAATCCTGATCAACACAGTGACCAACCATAATTTGAAGGGACTCATGATGAAACATGCTACTCGCCTCCAGATGGAGGGGTGGACTCAGTGAAGACTGAAGTATACACAAACGTACACACATACAATATAATCATATTATATATATATATATATATCATAATATATATATAGGCATACCTCATTTTATTATGCTTTGCTTTATTGCACTTTGCAGATATCAAGGGTTTTTTTTTTAATTGAAGGTTTTTGGCAACCTTGTGTTGAGCAAATCTATCAGCCATTCTTTCAACAGCATGTGCTCACATTGTGTCTCTGTGCCACATTTTGGTAATTCTCACAATATTTCAAACTTTTTCATTATTATTACATCTATTATGGTGAACTGTGGTCAGCAATCTTTGATGTCACTATTGTAATTGTTTTGGGGCACAATGAGCCACGCTTATATAAAACAATGAACTTAGTTAGTACGTGTTGTGTGTCTTCTGAGTGCTCTGTTGACAGGCCATTCCCTGTCTCCTTTCCTCTCCTTGGGCCTCCCTATTCCCTGAGACACAATATAAAAATCAGGCTAATTAACAATCCTACAATGGCCTCTAAGTGTTCAAGTGAAAGGACAAGTCAATAGATGCTGCAAACTTCATTGTCTTATTTTAAGAAATCGCTGTAGCCACCCCAGCCTTCAGTGACCACCACCCTAATCGGTTAGCAGCCATCAACATCAAGGCAAGGCCCTCCACTAGCAAAAACATTGTGATTCACTGAAGGCTCAAATGATAGTTAACAATTTTTAGCAAGAAAGTTTTTTTTTGCAGGGGGGAGGGCAGGGCAATTGGGGTTAAGTGACTTGCCCAAGGTCACAGAGGTAGTAAGTGTTAAGTGTCTGAGACCAGATTTGAACTCCTGACTCCAGGTCCAGTTGCCCCAAGAAAGTATTTTTAAATTAAGGTATGTGCATTGTTTCTTTTAGACATAATATTATCAAATACTTAATAGACTACAGTGTAGTATAAACATAACTTCTACAAGCACTGGGAAACCAAAAAATTCATGTGACTCTCTTTATTGTGATATTTGCTTTATTGCAATGGTCTGGAACTGAACCTGCAATATATCTGAGATATGCTTGTATTTAAATATGTATATACAATATATGCATATAAACATATTCACAAACATCCACACATGTCATATATACACACAACCACACACGTATATGTAATATAAAACATATAACATGTGTTATATATGAGGTTTAGCTTATATGTACATTATAACATGTGAGCACTATGAGATATATTATATAACATATATACTCATATATTTAAATAGATACAAATATAGATTTATATATATACATATACACATACATGTGTCTGTCTACATATATATGTATGCACATACACACACAGAGCCAATGAAGGGGTTTGTTTTGTTTGGCTATACTTTGTGAAGGATTTTGTTTTTCTTGTTTTCTGAACGGGGGTGGGGTGGGGAGGGAAGAGTAGGAGGGATAAAATGTGATCCCAAAAATAAAATAAATTTTAAGAAAGAGTTGCATGCTTATGGTGACAGATCTAGTGACATAATGTGCCTGGCTCAAGGCCACCCTCTGAGTTTGTGGCCAAGCCAAGGTTTCCTTGATCCGCTATTGCTCTTCCATTGAATCTTGTACCTCTAATGTGTCCTGTTGTTAATCATTTTAACGTCTCTAGCCCTGATCACTATTGAGTGGTCAAGGTGTTTTTTTTTTTGCCTGTTAATTTTTTTAGGCTAGCACCAATGAATACCAGTGTCATCCTAATGACACTTCACCTCCACAATAGGGACGATGGGATTCTACTCCTCTCAATTCCTCCCTAAGCTTCCTTTTCTTCCTACTCCTTCTACCTAAATGAATACTCGCATGAGCTTCTGGGGTGTTGAGGTCTCCATGTGGGGACCATAGCTTCTCTGTCACATTTTTGCTCCTTAATTCTCTTGGGTCATTATAATGATGGGGGGGGTCTTAGTTAAAGAAAACCTAATGTACACAAATTTGAACTTCTTGAGCAGATATGGAGGAGTGAAAGGAAATGGAGAGGGGAGGAAGAAACTTGTTCACATGGCAAAATGTAAAATGTAGGGGATGGACTAGAAAGCAGCTAACATTTTATTTGGCTTTAAGGTTTGCAAAGCCCTCTTCATTTTTGATTTCCCTTTTCTCATGTTTGTTTTCCACCAAGCCTGTACCACATTTGAGATGTGGTTGTATGATGCTGGCCAAGTCCTTCACAGAGTCCCTGGCAACCCACTGAGATTAGAAATTGTAAAGCAAGTCCTCATCCATAGGGGTTGAGGGTGTTTTCTCAGTGGAAGCTCCTTATACTAATGAAATTACATGTCTAATAAAAAACAGCAGCAACACCTTAAGTGCTACAGTTACTGTTTCCCACATTTTACAGATGAGGAAACTGAGGCAGAGAGGTCAAGTGATCTCTAGGATTGTTTTTAATTTTGAAAAGGAATCATTGTAGTTCTACCAAATTCTTTTTATGACACAAATATGGTACTGATACCTAAATCAGGAAGAGATAAAACAGAGAAAGAAAATTATAGACCCATCTCCCTCATGAATATAGATGCAAAAATTCTAAATAAAATACTAGCCAAAAGACTACAGCAACTTATCTCAAGAATAATACACTTTGATCAGGTAGGATTTATTCCAGGAATGCAAGGATGGTTTAATATTAGGAAAACCATCAGTATAATTGATCATATCAACAATAAAACTAGCAGAAACCACATGATCATCTCAATAGATGCAGAAAAGGCTTTTGACAAAATACAACATCCATTCCTATTAAAAACATTAGAAAGTATAGGAATAAATGGAGCCTTCCTTAAAATAATAGGTAGCATCTATTTAAAGCCATCAGCAAGTATAATATGTAATGGGGAGAAGCTAGAAGCATTTCCCATAAGATCAGGGGTGAAACAAGGGTGTCCACTATCACCCCTCTTATTCAATCTGGTCCTAGAAATGTTAGCAGTAGCAATTAGAGAAGAAAAAGAAATCAAAGGAATCAAATTAGGCAAAGAAGAGACCAAGCTATCACTCTTTGCAGATGATATGATGATATACTTAGAGAATCCTAGAGAATCAAGTAAAAAACTGCTTGAGACAAATAAATTTGGCAAAGTTGCAGGATATAAAATAAACCCACATAAATCCTCGGCATTCCTATATATTTCCAATGAAATCCAACAGCAAGAGATAGAAAGAGAAATCCCATTTAAAGTTACTGTAGACATTATAAAATATTTGGGAATCTACCTGCCAAAACAAACCTAGGACCTATATGACCATAACTACAAAACACTTTTCACACAAATAAAGTCAGATCTAACTAATTGGAAAAATATCAATTGCTCATGGCTGAGTCGAGCTAATATAATAAAAATGACAATTTTACCTAAATTAAATTATATATTTAGTGCCATACCAATTAATTTACCAAAAAACTACTTTATAGAGCTAGAAAAAATAGTAACAAAATTCATTTGGAAAAATAAACAGTCTAGAATATCAAGGGAATTAATGAAAAGAAATGCTAGGGAAGGTGGACTAGCTATACCAGATTTCAATCTGTATTATAAAGCAGCAGTCATCAAAACTACTTGGTACTGGCTGAGGAATAGAGGAGTGGATCAATGGAATAGATTAGGCACACAAGATTCAGAAGTCAATGACTATAGTAATCTATTGTTTGATAAACCCCCAGACCCTGGTTTTTGGGATAAGAACTCACTATTTGACAAAAAATGCTGGGAAAACTGAAATATAATATGGCAGAAACTGGGCATAGACCATTATCTAACACCATATACCAAAATCAAATCTAAATGGGTGCATGATCTAGGTATAAAGGTTGATACTGTAAGCAGTCTCCTAAAACAAAGAATAGTTTACCTATCAGACTTGTGGAGAGGGAAAGACTTTATGACTAAACAAGAATTAGAGAACATTATAAAATGTAAAATGGATAATTTTGACTACATGAAATTGAAAAGCTTCTGTACAAACAAAGCCAATGTAACCAAGATCAAGAGGGAAGTGGGAAATTGGGAAAGAATCTTTACAACCTATGTCTCTGACAAAGGACTCATTTCTAAAATATACAGAGAATTCAGTCAAATTTATAAGAATACAAGTCATTCCCCAATTGATAAATGGTCAAAGGCAGTTTTCAGAGAAAGAAATTAAAGCTATCTATAAGCACATGAAGAAATGCTCTAATTCACTATTGCTTAGAGAAATGCAAATCAAAACAACTCTGAGGTACCACATCTCACCAGTCAGATTGGCTAAGATGACAAAACAGGAAAATGACAAATGCTGGAGAGGATGTGGGCAAATTGGAACACTAATGCATTGCTGGTGGAATTGTGAACTGATCCGGCCTTTCTGGAGAGCAATCTGGAATTATGCCCAAAGGGCTATAAATACTTTCATACCCTTTGATCCAGCAATACCACTCCTAGGGTTATATCCCAAAGAGATCATAGAAATGGGAGAAAGACCCATATGTATAAAAATGTTTATATTAGCTCTTTTTGTGGTAGCAAAGAATTGGAAATTAAGGGGGTGCCCATCAATTGGCTGAACAAGTTGTGGTATATGCATGTTATGGAATACTATTGTGCTACAAGAAACAAGGATCAAACGGTCTTCATATTTACCTGGAGAGGCTTATACAAACTGATGCTGAGTGAGAAGAGTAGAACCAGGAGAAATTTGTACACAATTACAGACACAACGTATGTGTGATGACCAGCTTTGATAGAATGAACTCTTCTCAGCAATGCAGTGATACCGTGTTTCCCCGATAATAAGACCTATCCCGAAAATAAGCCCTCCCCTTACTGTGTAAGATTCCTCTAAAATAAGCCCTCCCCCGAAAATAAGCCCTATTGAGATTGCTACTGTAGTGAAGGTGATCCCCTGCTCTATATGCACCCCCCCCATGAAACGCACGCCGCACTCCGAGCTGCATCCAATCAGAGCTGCAGCAGTGAGAACGTCATCCTGTTCTTCCCCAGTGATTTGCTTATTGAATAAAGGTACATTTTTTTGTTCACATTTACCTGTTTATTAAAATTGCTGTCAATGTTCATTAAAATAAGCCCTCCCCTGAAAATAAGCCCTCTGGTGTTTTTCTGTCCAAAAAAAATAATAAGACAGTGTCTTATTATCAGGGAAACACGGTATAAGTCAATCCTAAAAGACTCATGATGGAGAGAAATATGTGCATCCAGAGAAAGAACTAGAAAGAACTAAGTTTATATCCAGGTGGAAGCAAAATACCTGATCTTTTTCCTTCTCTTATTTGGTTTTATGTCCTCTTTACCATTTTTCATTCCAGCTGGTACAATCCGTCCTTATAACCTGACTAATGTATAATGTGAAAGTATTTACAGATCCTATACTTGACTATAAGCCGCCATGGGGGGGAGGTGAGGGAGGGGGACAAAATGTGAAACTCAAGAAATTGTGGAATTGAATCCTGTAAACTAAAAGGAAACAAACAAATTAATAAAAAAAAAAAGAAAAGGAATCATTGCTTTACAAAAGGATTCAATGTAAGTTCACCTTATATTTAAAATAGAATTAATTGCATTACAAAAATGAGCTTCACAAGCAATTTTGGGGAGTGTAATGAAAATAGTGTAATGAATTCAGAGGACTTGAGTTCAAATATGATTTTTGTTGCTTCTTAAAATTAGCAAGTCTTTTTACCATGAAGCTCAGTTTCTTCATTTGTAAACTAAAGGGATTTGACAAGATGGCCTCTGAGGTCCCTTCTAGCTCTAGAGACCCTAACTGTATGACCCCATGTGTCCATACCAGGCAAGCATATCTTCAATATACCTGTATACAAATCTACAATATACCTAATATACAAATCTGTACTGTGGGGCTTGGATGGGCACAGTTCTGTGCTAGGCACTGCGGCACATGTAGGAGGAGAAGGCAGGATGCCTCCCTTTAGTGAGCCCTAAGTGTAGATGGGGGGAGGCAAGATTATTACAAGTGAAAAGACAACTGACAGCAGAAGAGACAGTAGGATAGTTCAAGGACTTGTGATTTGTTGATGTGAGATCTCCTTTTACTGGTATATATCCAGCCCCTCTGCAACTTAGGAGATGATCTTTAAGAGTTACTCTGGCCAAGAATGTCAACCCCCACCCCCTCCCCCCATGAAAGTCAATCTAGTGATTCAGAAATTAGCTAGGCTGGTCTTCTAGACTGTATTCAAGGCTGTTCCAGCTTGGAAGAGCTTATTAGAACTTACTTACCCCTTTTTGGTATAGCCTTAGAAAACTAAGGGCACCAGAGGCAGCCTTTAGTAGAGAACTGGGGAGAGCATTGTGTATTTTGTAAGTGCAGTATGTATACAATCCTCAGACCCTTGCTGCTTGTAGCTTCTCAAGTTATATAATAATAGATAAAAAGTCCTTTACAGATAATCTCATTTGGTTCTCACATCAATACTGGGAGGTAGGTACTGTTATTATCCATTTTATCCAAATCACCCATTTTACCAGTGAGGAAACTGAGGCAGAGAGAGTTTAGGTGTTTTGCCCAGGGTCACACAGCAAGTAAGTGACTGAGGCTGGATTTGTACTCACATTCCTCATTTCAGGTTGTGATCTTCATTCACTGCATTACTGAGCTGCCTCATGAAGATCTTTGATCCTTTTGTTCAGAGGACTATGTAATGGTGTAACAATTTTTTAATGGTTAAAAACAAAACAAAACAAAGATATAAAGAATAATACAACTACATGAGTGTCATAAATGGTGAAATGCACTGGCCATCATAGCTTGAGATCTCAGGAACAGTTGAGTGCTAATGTTCAGTTTGAGAGGAGACAAATGGCTCATTGCTGTATTAGGAGCTGAGCGTTATACATAGGGCACATCCAGACTAGTCAGCTCAGTCTCTTTTGGGGAGTTGATAATTCAGTGAAGCTGGCTGTCATGCGCTATTGTGATTGCAGACAACCACAGACTTCTGGAGCTAAAGGGACCCTTAGAGTCCCTTTAGAGCTCAACCCTTTCATTTAACAGATGAAGAAACTTAGGAATAATCTACCTAAGGTCAGAGTGTTTGGCTCACCCCGGCAGCTAGGAGGCACAGTGGGTAGAGAGCTAGCCCTGAAGTTGGGAAGACCCAAGTTCGGATTTTGTCTCAGACCCTTCCTAGCTATGTGACCCTGGGCTAGTCACTTACCCTCCGTCTGCCTCAGTGTCCTTACCTTGGGGTAAAATGATACCCCAAGTTACTGTGAAGATACAATGAGATAGTTTAATCCCCTCATTCTGCATATAAAGAATTTGATCTGCAGAGAAGCAAAATGATTCATCTAAATCATGAAGAAAGTTCACGGTATGTGTCTGGTATACCTAGGCAGCTACATGGCACAGTGCATAGAGAGTTGAACCTGAAATCAGAAAGACCTTAGTTTCAATCCAGTCTATTAAGATACTTCCTAGTTGTGTGACCCTAGGGAAGTCACTTAATTTCTATCTCCCTCAGTTTTCTCACTTGCAAAATGGGAATAATAATAATACCTTCCAGGGTTATTGTGAAAATAAAATGAGATAATATTTATAAACTGGTTTTTAAATTTAAAGTTCTGTATAATTTCTAGCTTTTGCTATACACAGGGGCAGCAAGATGGCACAGTGGATAGAGTATCATGCTTGGAGACAGGAAGATTCATCTTTCTGAGTTCAAATCCGGCCTCAGACACTTACTAGCTGTGTGACCCTGGGTAAGTCATTTAATCCTGTTTGCCTCAGTTTCCTCATTTGTAAAATGAGCTGGAGAAAAAAATGGCAAACTTCTCCAGTACCTTTGCCAAGAAAACCCCAAATGGGGTCATAAAGAGTCTAACAGGACTGAAATGACTCAACAACGATAACAACAAATTATTATACCCAGTGGATGGTTGGAATGTGGAGTTGGAGGTCTAGAAGAAAGTTATGTAGTGTAACCTTCCTCATTTTATAGATGAGGAAACTTAAGCTGAAGCAGTGAATTTAGGAGGTTAGAGATGGAATAGAATTAAGGTGTCATCAAGCCTAAACTCCTCATTTTATAGCTCCTTGTTAAATGAATTACAGAATTTCAGTTAAAAGGGTCCTAGGGACCATCTAGTCCAGCTAGTTACCTTCTGCATTAGGCTGTAAACTCCTTGAAGGAATGGACTATGGCTAGTCTTTAAGTTATAACTCCTAGGGTCTAGATTCTTAATTCTGTATATCCTTGGTAAATACATATCGGCGACCTGTCTGTCTAACTCCAAGACATGCCAGCTGGGTGGTTAATCATCTAACTGGTTCATTGACAGACTTGATTGGTGACAGGCTGACTGAAATTAGTAAGAGAATTATTTATATGTAGAATACATGCTGTACTCATAGGATATCATCCAGAAAGGACTGTAGAGATCATTTCTTTTCTTTTCTTTTTTTGGAGCGGGGAAGGCATGGCAATTGGGGTTGTGACTTGCCCAAGGTTACACAGCTAGTTAAGTGTCAAGTGTCTGAGGCCGAATTTGAACCCCAGTCCTCCTGACTCCAGGACCAATACTCTATTCACTGTGCCACCTAGCTGCCCCTGTAGAGGTCATTTCTTATCTAATTCATCTGCCTCTTCTTTTTCAGAAGAGGAAAATGAGTACTACTATATAGCTAGTCAATAATGGGACTGAGGATCAAACCCAGGTTCCATAATGGAGTAAACAAGGCTTCGTAGACAATAAAGACCAAGAAGAAGTCAGGGATATGAGGGTCTTTCATTGTAAAATCCCCATTAACTCCTCCCATGTCCCCTCAGTGTGATAAAGTACCAGGCTGCTGCTGCCCATTGTTCTTCTACGGAGTGGTTTGAGGGAAATGACTCCTTGGATGGGTGAGACTGGGACATTTTGCCTAACCTTCCATGACAAAGCATGGCACGCCAACTGGGGAATGGTGGTGAAAGAACAGATGGAAATCAGCGGGGAGGTGGGGCTGCAGGACAAGTTCCCAAGGAGCCATGACACCAAATGGGCAGCTCCAAAGAGCAGGAAACATCTGGAACTCAGTAAGAGCAGTTCTTTGCCATCCTTTCTTTCTGGTCTATTGTACCACAACCACTTGTAGGCTCTTACCTGAAAGCCATAAATTAGAAGGTCCTTGTGTGCTGTCAGCTCTCAGGAAGTTCCTGCCATTAATCCACTCCCCAGCTGAGGACCAGTGTTTTTCAGCCACAAAAGTCCATTTGTGGAAAAACACCCCTGCAGAGGTGACCTGGGAGGCAGTGGGAACTGGGACTGGGACTGGGAATTGACAAATGGATAATTCCTTCCATGGAAAAATCCAAGCCTAAAAGGCCTCCAGGGAACTGACAGGGAGTAGAGGGTGGGCATTGGCTTTCCTGGGAGTGTTGTTCCTTTTCTAATGGTGTTTCTTGGCCCCTTTTCTCCTCTTCAGTGTGGAGAGAACAAGAAGGGCTTCTTCAGGAAGTTAATCCTTCCTTACACTGCCTGGCATTTATACTTCAGGTAGGATGCCAGCAGAAGAGATGAGGTATGATCCTGACACACTCTCTTTATGTACTATACCATCCCTTCCTCAAATACATGCATGTACTTCCATCAATGTGATCCAACTTTGATTAAGTCCGTTCTCTCAACGTGATGGCTTCTCCTTGCCATTTTAGATTTGGGAGCACAATTTATCCCAAGCTTCAAATACATAAACAATAGCAACAGCCATCATTTCATAGTAGTTGGATCAGGATCTTAAAGTGAACTTGAAGGCATTAGGGACAGGAATCTCCTTTTTGGGGTCCATATCAATTTGGGGTCCAAGCTTCTTCAATCAGACTTTGAGCAAAACATTATGGGAGATGATAATAATTCATACTTATGCAAGCTCTTTAAGATTTACAAAGCATTTCCTACCTGACAGTCCAGAGGGGCAGGCAGTAGAAGGAAGTTTATCCACAGATGGGACTCACGGTTCAAAAGGGGTTTTAAATGACTTGCCCAGGGTCACATCACATGTCTAGCAAGTGCCAAATTGAGGATTCTGATGATTCCAAGTTCAGTACCCTTTCTGCTATGCCAGTATGAGGTAGTACAGTAAAATACACGGTAGTTTAATTTGATAGAAGACAACAATAACAGAATTTTAGAGTTGGAGGGACTGGGAATCAGGAGGCCTGGGTTTTAGCCCTGGCTTTATGTCTCTGGACTGGCCACTCAACTCCAGACCATCTGTGGGATGAAGGGATTAGTCAAGAGAATCATCTAAACTCCTTTACAGGACTAACACCTGAATTCCAAAAGACCATCTGGTTCAAATTGTGTGTTTTTAAATGGGTAAGGAACTGAGACTTAGAAAAACTAAACAGCCTAGGATCAAAGATTTAGAGGTAGAAAGGATCTTAGAAATCATTTGGTCAACCTTTCATTTTATAGATGAAGTAGCAGGCCCAGAATGGTAAAATGATTAACCCATGGTCACCCAGGTAGTATATGATAGAGTTAGTATTCAAACCCAATCTTTTGATATAAATCTAATGATATTTCAGTGGGTAGCTAGGTGGAGCAGTGGATAGAGTGACAGCCCCGGAGTCAAGAAGACCTGAGTTCCAATCCAGCCTCAGACACTCACTAGCCATGTTATCCTGGGAAAGTCACTTAACCCTGTTGGCCTCAGTTTCCTCATTTGTAAAATGAGTTGTTGTAATAAGAATGTAAATTTTGAAGATCTTCCCTGCCCCTAGGCTAA
>NW_027185712.1:1214836-1223501 GCF_028583685.1 Petaurus breviceps papuanus
GACCTTTTCTCCTGAACAAGGTAAACGATATATGTCTGACTGATTAAAGTAAGCTTGTTAACCCATTTTGAGTTGCTTTCCTTTAACAAAGCAGATCCAAGAACCTGTGGTAGCTGCAAACCCTGAGGATGCTTGGGGTGCTTGCTGCTACAGTTGTAGAAGAAATGGCAAGCCACTCCAGTATCTCTGCCAAGAAAACCCCAAAAGGTCATTAAGAGTTGGACACAACTGAAAACCACATATTTCAAACTGGCCCTTCCCTAGAGTCGTATGTGTCGAAGGGAGACCCACAATTAGAACTCCAAATCTCTTGAGGATGAGGCTCCAGTGCTTTTCCCACTAAACTACACTACCTCTTAACTAAGGATGTGGAGCATCAAATGACAAGTACCAAGTTAGAAGTATAGCCACTGAAAAATAGAGGAATGTAAAGGAGTGAGAGGTCATTCATTCATTCAGCTATCCACTAAATATATTTATATATAATTAATACAATGTATAATATATTTATATATAATATATATCCACTAAAATATTTATTGAAACCTACTAGTATATTATGCACAAAGCATTCATTAGGTATGGATGGGCAGAGCTTAGCTAGATGGAAAGGAAGGCATCAGTTCAGTTCAGTATAGAGTTATGAAGGGCCGGCTGTGTGTACAAAGCCCTGAAGACAAAGATGAAAAACAACATAGCCCTTGCCCTCAGGGAACTTACAATCTAGTGATGGGGAATCATACAAAGTATACACAAATAGCAAAGCTTTTCTCAGCTTCTACCCACCGCTCCCCCACACCTCCAGCCCACGTTAACTATAGAGGGGCAGCTAGGTGATGCAGTGGCTAGTCAACTGGCCCTGGAGTTTGGAGGAGCTGAGTTCAAATCTGGCCTCAGACACTTACTAGCTACATGAATCATTTGGCCCCAATTGCCTCCCAAAATAAACATATGCCATGTTATCGTGATCTTCAGAGTTCTCTGAGGCATAATTTTCTGTATTATTCAGGTTCCAGAGACAAAGGAGGATTTTTATAAAGAATTAGGGAGAAGACTGTTTGTATGTGTTGGGGGAAGGAGAGTAGTCAAATATTTCAGCTGTGTGTGAAAGGCTATCATATGGATAGGTGATTAACCTTGGCCCTAAAGGGTGAAGGGGGGTGGGGGAAGAAGGGACCAAGCATTTGTTAAGTTCCTAACAAGTGCCAAGGACCATGGTAAGTATGTTACAAGTATTATCTCATAGGAGCAATGGGTGGAAATTGCAAAGATGCAGATTTAGGCAAGATGGCAGGAAAAGACATCCTAACAGTGAGAATTGGCTGAAAGTGAAATGAGCGACCTCCAGAGGAGGTGGCTTCCCCCTGCTTGGAGGTCTTCATGCAGAGCCTAGATGGCCGCTTTTTGACTGTGTCATAGTAGTGTTTCCTTTCCTGCTTAGGTAGGGGTAGATGACCATGGAGGTTCTTTCTGACTCTCAAATTCTGGGATTCTGTAACTTACTGGAAGAATGCTTATTGGCATGACCAGAGAGAAGAAACATTTCTCTTCTTTCCCAGGGGTTTCTCATATTGTCCCCTGGGAAACTTTTTACTCTTCTCCCCTTCCAGTTCAAACTCTGCACTGGCCTGGGATAGGTCATTTTCCTCTTCTTCTCGTACCCCCTCTGACCTCTCTCAGAGGATGCTGGTCTTCCCATTGCTTGTTATTCAAGTCTTCAATTGTGAGGCTCCTGGAAAAGCTCCTTTGGGAGACTAACATTCAAAAACACACAGACTCACTCACTAGGTCAGATCTTTTAACCAAGCCACATGATTTACGGTTCTGAACTGTTCCTACGCCTTTGATTCCGAGGCTTGGGTGCTGAACTGAGAGTCCCAGATGAATGGCTGGACCAGCGCCAAACTGTGGAGTACACAAAGCAGATATTCATATTCATCTGCCCCTCCTTTCTCTGACTGCCCCTTCATAGTATCTACTTCTCTGTCTGCCTAGGAGCTCAAGGCCCCTTTGTTGGATGTCCTCATCCCCTGCTTTAGCACCCCAACTTGGACCTGATCTCTTGGGAACAGTATCTCATGTTCACATTTCCTCCTCCTGTCCTCAAATGAATTTCACCTGCCTATATGCTCTAATCCTTCAGGGCCTTCTTGTCTATTTGGTGACATGCATTAATTGATTAATCAGATTAATGACCCCTTATTGTGGTAGCCAACTTATTGCTTCTTAAAGATCATATTTATTTATTTATTGCTTTTGGGAGGGCAATTGGGGTTAAGTGACTTGCCCAAGGTCACAAAGCTATTAAGTGTGTCAAGTGTCTGAGGTCACATTTGAACTCAGGTCCTCCTGGCTCCGGGGCTGGTTCTCTATTCACTGCACCACCTAGTGGCCCTGATCATATTGATTTAACTGAGTTAAATTCCATGAGTCTTTGGAAAGGCCCTGAAGGAATGAGATTAATGAGGGAGATTTGGGACCTCATGACTTGGGTATTGGAAGGCATGTTTTCAAACCAGTAACTGCATCCCACCTACCCTTCAGGCTGCTCTGAAGTGGGAATGAAGAAGGGATGGCACCTTGACCACACTGACTGTTGGGTAAATGATATTGAGGGAGGAAGAGAGGAAAGAAGGTGGAATAAAGCAGAGAAGGAAAGAAAGAAGGGAGAAAAGGAAATGATTGAAGGAAGGAAGGAGGAAAGAAGGGAAGGAAAGGAAGTTAGAAAAAGAAGGAAGGTAGGAGGAAGGAAAAGAAAGAAAAGACATGAGGGAAGGAAGTAGGAAGGGAAAAAGCTACTCTTCTTGTGGGAGTGGGGCAAGGTGTTAGGGAGAAACACAGGAAAGACTAGATCTTATAGTCTGGTAAAAAGATCATGGGGCCTGGAGATTTTCCTGAGCCTGAGCTATCCCTGGGGAGATCCTGGGGAGAGTAGCTTTTCTACTCTTTCTCTCATTTCTATAGAGCTAAAATCAGGTTGAAATGATCATCAAGGGCAGCCTCCATCAACAAAACCTACAGAGAGGTGCTGAGGGAGAGACCCAAGTCTGAGGAGTTGCTCAATTGTCAGGAAGCTTTCAGTAGCCATGGTCTAGCCACTTCCTTTTTCTCCCACAGCTGCTTGGAGTCAGCCAAGGTTAGGGGAAAGTATACTGTTCTGGGGGATCAGGAGACCTGGGTTCTTTCCCAGGCTTTGCTCATAACTAACCATATGACTACATGGGCCAGTTTGCTTTCCTGGGGCTCGGTTTCCTCAAATATAAATTGACAGTTGGACTAAATATTTTCTAATGTCCCTATGAGATCTAATTGTCTCTGAGTCTGTGACTTATTTGGAAAGGTTGGGGAGGCCTAGAAAGGAGGGAGAAAAGGAGTTTAGGCCAGGTTCAACACAAGTCTATGAGTTAAATGTTGCCACCCTGATGAAAGGAGAGATGTTTGAGTTTTGTCCATCTTAGGAGTACACAAAACAGGTATGTCTCCTACTAACTTGAACCAGATGACTTGGGGAGATTATGAAGGACAGAAAGCATAGTGTTCTCTCTGCCATTTTCTTTTAGCAAACACTCTCCCTGGGGGACAATTCAACAAGGATTTATTAAGTGCCTACTATGTGCAAAGTACTGTGCTAAATTCTGGGAATGTTAACATGAAATAAGATGAAATTCTTGACTTCAAGAGACTGATAGTGTAGTGGGAGAAAAGGCAAATAGTCAAACAACTATAATACAATTAATATATGACATGAAAGGCAGCATGGTGCAGCAGATAGAGTGGTGGACTTGGAGTCAGAAAGATTTGGGTTCAGAATTTGCTTATGACATTTCTAAATTGAGTGGCTATGGGTAAATCATTTGTTCTTACTGAGTCTTAGGGAACCATCAATTGTGTTTGTTCTCGGGATAGAGTATTATGTGATAGAGTCCTTACTTCAATACCATAAGCATCTGTGATTTCATTGCTGTAACTCTACCTATCACCAGTGAACAACCATTGTTACTGAAGTCCTGCCTCTAAGACATATTGGCTGAGGAGCCCTAGGCAAATTGTTTAACCTCTTGGACTCTGGATATCTCTCTAAGACTATAAATTACAGAATAATGCTCATCTACATTGGTAGATGGGAATTTAAGTGGTACAGTAGATAGAGTGACAGGCATAGAGTCAGGAAGACTTATTTTCTTGAGTTCAAATCTGGCCTCAGACATTTACTAGCGGGGTGACCCTGGGCAAGTCACTTAACCTTGCTTGCCTCAGTTTCCTCAGCTATAAAATGAGCTGGAGAAGGAAATAGCAAACCACTCCACTATCCTTGCCAAGAAAACACCAAATGATGTCACAAAGACTTAGACATGACTGAAAAATGACTGAACGACAACAACATTGGTAGATGGAATTTCTTCACAGGGACTTCCCTGCACCGATGAGAGAAGATTGGAAAGGTAAGATTATGTGACTGAAAGCTAGAAAGGATCTTGCAGGCCATCTACCTAGATGAAGAAATTAAAGCCCAGAAAAGGTAAATTATTACTTGGCTTGTCCAAGGTCAGGTAACAGGCAGAAGAACTGATACAGTAAGAGGTAGGTGAACAATAATGTGAATACAGGTCCCTGCTCCAAATTTGGTGTTCTTTTCCTGGCAGGAGGCAGACTTGGCAAATTAGTGGTAGTTCTTGAAGTTTGTTGTTGTTATTGTCAGTTGTGTTTTGAGGAGGAGTGTCGGGGCAGTCAAACCTGTGCTCTGATAAGAAAGATAGGAGAGAAGAGAAAGTGGAGGCAGAAGGACCAGGTAGGAGACTGTAACTGTTCAGATGAGAGAAGATGAAAACCTGAGCTAGAGAGGTAGCGGCGAGAGTGAAAAGGAGAAGGAAGATTGCAAGATAGATTGTAGAGGTGAAATGAAAAGAACCAGCAACTGGTTGGAAGAGGCAGGGAAAATCATCAGTAACTTTGGAAGAGTTCCTCCTTCACAACTTGAAAACATCTGCCTTGCCCATCTCTTCCCTTCTCCAAGGTTCCCAGTGTGAACTCTCTAGTCTCTTCACCAACTTGTGACCCCTCATTTGGAGGTTCTCTCCGGTTTATCAATGCCCTTTCTGACATGGGAACAAATGAATGAACAAGGCATTTATTCACTTTTAAATTTAATTTTTTTTTTATTTTCAACTTTGAAGTTCTTACTTCAAGCCTAGGACAATGGTGATGGTGTTAACCATCACAAACAGGAAGACACATTTATTTTGGGGCAAAGATGAGTTAAATTTGAGGCACAGAAGGGATTTTTAGATGGAGATATTCAACGAGTGATTGGAAGTACAGGAATGGAACTCCACAATGAATCTAGGAGCTATCACATAAAGATGATAAATGAAGCCATGGTAGATATGGTTACTGAGTGGGAAAAAAATCTTAGTATCCCAAGCAACACTAAGTACCCTCGTTATTTCCCAGTAATAACACCAGGCATTGCCATATGCTTTGCTGCTGCACCCCAAGGACCAGGAAATCTTTCCATCTGACTTGCAGATGAAGCCTTTCATATGTTTTGTCTCCCCACTTAGAATGTTCAGGCACTTACTATCTGTGTGACCCTGGGCAAATCATTTAATCCTGTTTGCCTCAGTTTCCTCATCTGTAAAATGAGCTGGAGAAGGAAATGGCAAACCATTTGAATAGTTGTATCTCTAGAACTGAACACAGTGCTTGAAACATGGTAAGCTCTTAAATGCTTTGTTCATTCATTTGTTCCCATGTCAGAAAGGGCATTGATAAACTGGAGAGCCTTTGAATGAGGGGTCACAGGTTGGTGAAGAGGTTAGAGAGTTCATACCAGTCAAAGATTGTTGGAAGGCACTTTGGAGAAGAGGAGAGAAGGACACAGCAGATGTTTTCAAGTTGTTGAAAAGGGGTTATCTGGAAATGGAATGAGATTTACTCTGGTGCCCAGGGGGCAGAACTAGGAGCAATGGGTAGAATTTATCAATATAAGAGGAATTAGACTTGCAGCGTGGGGGGAAAGATTTCCTAAACATTGGAGCTGGCCCCAAATGGAACAGGCTCATTTGAGAAGCAGAGACCTTCTTTGCCTCTCTCTTATTAGAAGTCTTCAAAGGGGCCTGGACGATGATTTATTGGGGGTGTCACAGACAAGCTTCTTAGTTAGTTAAGGATTTTCTTAAATTATCTCTGAGGTCCTTTCCAATTTTAAGCTTCTGTAAAAATATGATTCTTAAAAAGGTCTCTAGGCAGTGCTTTCTTAGCCTACTTGCAATTGTTCTATGGAATAATGAAAGTCTGTCTTTATAGTTGTATTCCATACTCACATTCCTTTTGTATTCAGACTGGCATGTTTAATAGTTTAATTTAAAACAGTGAAATTTGACCTTTTTTTAAGTGAAAGATGTGTTTGATGCTAGAACAGTTCTCCTAAATATCCTGTGTACATTTCTATAGGAACTCATGCAAGAATGCCACCTTTGGGCCTGGGTTTGAATTTTAGCTCTGCTGCACAATACCTATCTGACTTGGGCCAAATTTATTAGCCTGCAAAATGAGAAAGTTGGACTAGGTGGCATTTAGAGATGATCATTCCAGCTCTGAATCTATGATCCTATATTTCAATTACTTTTTCCTAGTTGCAGGGGAGGATGAGAGGAGACTAGAACATAAGAAGTAGAAGAGGGATTCTGTAGCTTTGATGAATTTATAGTCATCAAGCTAACAGTGAACAATGATAAAAGAAAGTATAGAAAAATATGTCACAAAATAAAAAACAATTTTGAGCCTCCCCCACCCCCCCAACCTAAAACCTTGATTAGACAATCAGAAGACAGATATTTTGGCCCGCTCTGAGCTTAATCCACCATAAATGCATTGCATGCTCTGGCATAACAGACAAGCTTTGCTTTGCTCTCTGAGTGAATCCCAAATGCCTCTTCCTGTGTCAGTAACTACAGGGCCAGATGAAGCTGATCAGGAGCATTCTTCTGTTTATGACTGTCCAGGGCAGGATGCCTTGAACCACACACTATCTTGAATAATGGGGCTTTTTTCTTATCTTGGTATTTTATGGACACATTATGCTATATAAAGTCAGGTTAATGATAAAAGAAGCACAGACATCCTGGATCTATAATTTCAAATGATACCTTGACATTCTCATCTTATTGTATCTACAATCTATCCAATTAAGAAATTCCTTTCTCGTATTATGGTTAACACATATGGAGACTATAATTTTGACTGACACGGGCATCCTGAGCAAGGAAGGGAGGGAGGGGCAGAGGGAATTACTCTGAAGATATAAAGTCCCCTTTGTCTATCCTTCCTTGAGCTCATTTCCACAATGAACTCCCATGCATAACTCTACATGTGTGTTCTGCCAGCTTTAAGAGAAATAAACGTGGGTGCTTGTGCCCAAGCCCCCACCCTAAGCTATTGTTTTATGTGCAAAGTTTTTCTATTATCCTTGTTATATTGTTGCAAAGTTCTGTTGACACCAGTTTTTCCACCAGTTACCCCTAAACTCTCATTTATCATTAAGGTATTCTTACTATGTAAGGAACATGAAAGATTTTGGGGCTGAATGTAATGGGAATGGGAATTTGAAGATCTTCCCTGACCCTTAATAGACCTAGGGGGGAATTTGAAGACCTCCTCTGCTTTGAAAGTAAACCTTGCCCCCTGATAGTTTGAATGTAATTACATGGAGCTTGTGATGGAGGGTAGAGCAGAGCCCACAGAAAGCTTCCCTGCTGTGAAGACAAACTCTGCCCCCTAACAGGCTGAATATAGTCACATGGAGCCTGTGGTGGGAGCAGTTTGTTGAAGGGAAGAAGAGCCTACAGAAAGATGGGAATCAGAGCTAGTGAAACAGTGGGGGAGAGAGGTGCTCAGGCAAGGAGATAGAGAAGTTTGTGAGTAAATATTGATCTAATATTGGTTTGTGGGAAAGCTAAAGGATGCTGTGGCTCTCAGTGTTATTATGGCTTCTTAATATCTGGTACTATGATGGCTTACTGGTTTTGGGATTTGGTTTTCTGGTGTCTAAATAAATGTTTCAGTGCTGTCCTCTATATGGAGAGTTTGGTATGTTTTTCTATCAAAAGTCATGTGATATTTATAGTCATGGTCTTTATCGTGATTGTGGGTGCTGTAAATGTTGCATTGGCACTACACACATGTAGTCTAAATTTGCTTGTCTTTCTTTAGAATGAATTCAGTAATAGTTGATAAATATATAGTCAGTACATTGGAGAAAATTTTACTTGAGGGCTAGGAGAAGGAGAGAGGCACAGTGGGGTTGGACTGGTAACCCTCAGTAAGATTGTGAAGGCCAAGAATTTTGTTTTTTGAACCTAATTCAGCTCTAATTCAGGTCCCTAATACCCTCATGCTTGGCTCCTAAAATCTCGAGAGCTCCCCCTTGCATGACTCATCCAAGCTTCCCCTCCCTAGTTTGTCCTTCTCTTCCTGCTATTGAGATTTTTGAGCCAAGATAATCCCAAAGGACTCATGATGAAAAATGCTATGTGCCTCTAGAGAAAGAACTTATGGTGTTTGACAGACTGAAGCTTGTATTCTCTTTCTTTCTTTCTTTCTTTCTTTCTTTCTTTCTTTCTTTCTTTCTTTCTTTCTTTCTTTCTTTCTTTCTTTCTTTCTTTCT
>NW_027185712.1:1223511-1229388 GCF_028583685.1 Petaurus breviceps papuanus
TCTTTCTTTCTTTCTTTCTTTCTTTCTTTCTTTCTTTCTTTCTTTCTCTCTTTCTCTCTTTCTCTCTCTCTTTCTTTCTTTCTTTCTTTCTTTCTTTCTTTCTTTCTTTCTTTCTTTCTTTCTTTCTTTCTTTCTTTCTTTCTTTCTTTCTTTCTTCCTTCCTTCCTTCCTTCCTTCCTTTCTCTTTCTTTCTTTCTTTCTTTCTTTCTTTCTTTCTTTCTTTCTTTCTTTCTTTCTTTCTTTCTCTCTCTCTTTCTTTCTTTCTTTCTCTCTCTCCCTTCCTTCCTTTCTTTTTTCTTTCTTTCTTTCTTTCTTTCTTTCTTTCTTTCTTTCTTTCTTTCTTTCTTTCTTTCTTTCTTTCTTTCTTTCTTTCTCTCTTTCTTTCTTTCTTTCTCTCTCTCTTCCTCTCTTTCTCCCTTTCTCCTTTTCTCCCTTCTTCCCTTCCTCCCTTGTTTTACATCCACAAAATGACTCATATGGAAATGTTTTACAAGGTTGCATATGTATAACCCAAATAAGATAGCTTACCATCTCAGGAAGGGGGAGGGAAGGATAGAATTTGACATTCAAAACTTAAAAAAAACCCCAGTGAATGTTAAAAATTGTTTTTACATGTAATTGGGGAAAAATAAAATATATGAAAAAGATTTGCCAGTCTATCTATTACCCTCTCTTCTAAATATATTACCCTTTCTTCTAAAGCAGGGATTTTTAACTTTTTTTGTGTGTGTCATAAAGCCATTCGGAATATGGTAAAGCTTCTTACCTCTTCACAAAATCATATTTTTAAATGCATATAAAAATATAGAATTGCAAAGAAAACCAATTATACTGAAATACATTTATCAACCCCAGGTTAAGAATATCAATCTAAGGGTTCTTCTGGTTAGATAATCAGCTAGGTAATACAATGAATCACTCATATTGCTGCTATTGTGTTAGTGTCTTTCCTGCTCCCTCCCTCCTTCCCTTTTATAATTTCTGCTTTAATATGGATTTTCAGTAAATTAACTCAAAGAAGACATTCTAATAGTGGAATTTTAGGCACCATGGTGGTGGTGGTGATGATGGTGGGGGGCACTGCCGGTGCTTTTCAAATCTAAGCAGCTCTGCCCATTGGAGTAGGTTTCTCTTTTAGGGAATGAAATATTTATTGTCATTTTGGAGATATTGACTCACTCTGGGGTTAGGCCAGGCTAGGCCCTGCTTGAATGATTCACTGCCTCCTCAAAGATTGGTTATTGGGGGGAGGAGGGAAATCAGTCTGCCAATTATCTTAGACCCCCACTTGGATTGGTCACTGATCTTATATTTGGGTAGAGTTAGGACAAATGGGTAGGGTATGAGGAAAGATATGAACTTGACTTACTGGGTCAGGAGGAAGGGGTTATGTTTGCCTTTTATTTACCACCCATGGAGCCTTTTCTGAAGACTTAAAGATCCTAGAAAATGATAAGAAGTGAGCAAATAGATCTAGTTGCTTATTAAACAATTTAGTCATGCCCAGATTGGGTGTTTAGGGAGGATCAGGAGTCTTCAGACAGGGTGAACTACATGAAACTCATTGGCTGTGGGGAAGGCTCTGATCAGTCATAACAAGGGTAAGATAGGAGGGTGGGGAATAACAGGGGAGCACAATCTTCATTGAGGAAGGTTAGGATGCAATAGCACAGCTGCAGTGTAGCCAGAGCCAGTCTGCTACCACATTCCTCTCCCCTCCTTGGCCCCCAGCTACCTTTCCCCCTTCCCTTTCCTCTTCCCTTTCCCCACCTCCTCCCCTTCTCTTACTCCTTCCTGGTTTCACTCGTAAAGAATATTTGTGCCTAAACAAGGTATGAATGACCACATGTGTTTTCTAAATAATAGCTAACTTTATATAGCATCTATTACGTGCCAGGTACTATGTTAAGTGTTTTACAAATTATTATCTCATTTGATCTTCACAGTAACACTGGCAGATTATTACTTTCCCCATTTTACAGATAAGAAAACTGAGGGAAACAGAAGTTAAGTGACTTTATCAAGGTCACAAACCTAGTAAATGTCTAAGGTCAAATTTGAACTGAGGTTCTCCTGACTTCAGGTCCAGTGCTCTATCTACATGCCACCTAGTTGCCCATGTATAAAAACATGGCTTGCTGGTGGCCTGGATGGATATCTCTGGGATCTGGCCAATTCCTCTTCAGAGGATTTCCCTAGTGAGTCAAGGAGGATGAGGGACATGGGTGGGTCTTTGCTTTTCATGCCTGTATCTAACAGAGGTATTCAACTAGAATTATATCTATCTGTCCTCTCAAATATGGCTGGCTCAGGGGCACAATTCTAGTTCAGAGCAAACCCTGTTTCCCTGTTCTCTTTAATGGGTATGGTAGCCCTTTAGTTCACACCAGCTTAACTCCTTCCCACCAAATTCTAGTTACCAAAAAGACCATCACATTTAGCATATAAGAATAAACCCATTTATTCAAGCAAAACAGCAAGCAGAAATTAAAGAAAGTTAATAGGGTAGAATATACCAAAGACTACCCCAAAAACTGATTTGATCTTTAGATGGGAGCAAGGTAAGATCTCAGACCAAATCCTGAGAGGGGGTCTGATCTCACCTAAGGACAAAATTTCTCTCAGAATTCTCTAGGGAGGCAAGCTGGAAATCAGGCCTATGTCGAGGGGCTAGCTTTCCCTACATATTGGCAGTTTCCAAAGTTTCCTTTCTCAGAGTCTCTGAAACAGCATGTGTCTGTGTCCCAAGAAGTTCTAGCTCTAATTCTGCTTCTTTATGCGGGTATATAGTGTTACCTCAGCAATCTCTCTGAAAGTTAGGAGTCACATCTTCTTCCACAAATGTAACAGCACACAAAATATCCCAGGCTCAATTGGAAACCTGGTCACATGGTATAGGACTATTGATATTTTATTTTTTCCAATGAGATGTTAAAACAAATTTTAACATTCATTTTTTTTTTTTAATTTTGAGTTCCGGAGTCAAATTTATAAGAATAATACAAGTCATTCTTCACTTGATAAACTGTCAAAAGATATGACCAGGCAGTTTTCAGATGAAGAAATTTAACTATCTATAGTCATATGAAAACATGCTCTAAATCACTATTGATTAGAGGAATGCAAATCAAAACATCTCTGAGTTATCACATTGTTGAGATCAGATTTTGAGAGGCAGTTCAGGTGTGAAAGAATTCACTTCTACGTTCTCTGTAGCCATTGGGAACTTTATTTATTGTGTAAGTAAATATGGGCCTCCTTAGCAAGAAAGTTAAGGGAGACCCCAATATTTGGGGGAATTATGCTTATATAGAGGTTTCAGAATGATGATAAACCAGACAGGATGAGGGAGACAAAAGGAATTCTTTATGGTCTAGGATGGTGGGTTAAAGATTTTTTGGTACAAAAGCAATTTTTTTATACAGATTAAGGAGAAGTTTTATGGTATTTCAAGGTAAGGGGGAAAGGACTTTAGGAAACCCTCAAGTTATAGAATAAGCTATGGGGCTTCACAAAGCACTGGAAAAGCAACCTTTCATATTCTGCTTGACCCTTAGGATTACCATTTGTATACACATCACACCTATCAGATTGGCTAACATGACAAAGCACGAAAATGATAAATGGAGATGTAGGAAAATTGGAACATTAATGCATTGTTAGTGGAGTTGTGAACTGATTCAACCATTCTGGAGAGCAATTTGGAACTATGCCCAAAGGGCTATAAAACTGCACATACCCTTTGATCCAGCAATGCCACTTCTAGGACTGTATCCCAAAGAAATTATAAAAATGGGAAAAGGACCCACATATACAAATATATTTAGAGCAGCTCTTTTTGTGGTGGCCAAGAATTGGAAATTGAGGGAATGCCCATCAATTGGGGAATGACTGAACTAGTTGTGCTATATGAATATAAGAGAATACTATTGTGCTATAAGAAATGATGAGCAGGCAGACTTCAGGAAAACCTGGAAAGACTTACATGAATGTTGAGAGAAATGAGCAGAACCAGGAGAACGTTGTACATAGTAACAGCCACATTGCACAATGACTAACTTTTGATAGACATCTTTTCTTAGCAATGCAAGGATCTAAGTCAATTCCAAAAGACTCATGATGGAAAATGCTATCCACATCCAGAGAAAGAACTTTGGAGTCTGAATGCAGATCCAAGCATCTTTTTTGTTTCTTCTTTCTTGTGGTTCCTTCCATTGGTTCTAATTCTTCTTTACAAAATGACTAATGTGAAAATATGGTTAATCTCAATGTATATGTAGAGCCTATATTAGATTACATGCTGTCTTGGGGAAGGGAGAGAGAAGGGAAGGGGAGAAAATCTAGAACTCAAAATCTTATGGAAATGAATGTTAAAAGCTAAAAATGAATTAATTTTTAAAAATTTGAGTTCCAAATTTTTTCCCTTCTCCCTTACTCCCCCCTTCCCTCTGATATAGGTTATATATGTACAATAATGTAAAACATATTTCCATATTCATCGTGTTGTGAAAGAAGAAATAGATCAAAAGAAAAAAATGGAAAAAGAAGTCTCCTAATTACAGGCCCAGAGCTCTATCCATTATATCACGTATGTGCCCCAAATTGGTAAATTGTTGTTCAGTTATTTTCAGTCATGTCTAATTTTTTGTGACCCCACTTGAGGTTTTCTTGGCAGAGATACTGGAGTGGCTTGCCATTTTCTTTTCCAGGTCATTTTACAGATGAGGAAACTGAGGCAAATAGGGTTAAATGACTTGCCCAGGGTCACCTAGCTAGTAAGGGTTGGAGGCCAGATTGGAGCTCGGAAAGATAAGATTTCCTGACTCTAACCTAGCACTCTATCCACTGTGCCACCTAGTTGCAGAATTTTCCAGGGCTCCTTTTGAGGTTCTTCATAGACTTCCTAGGATTTATAGCTAGAAGATACTTTAGAACTGGGGTTCTTAATCTGTGAACTTTAATAAAAATCTTCATAACTGTATTATAACATAATTGGTTTCCTTTGTAACCTTCTATCTTTTATTCACTTAAAAAACAATTCTGAGAAGGGACCCATCAGCCTCACATCATTGCCAAAGGAGTCTGTGACCAACAAAAAGGTTAAGAACCCCTGCTCTAGAGGTCATCTAATCCAAACCCCTCTGTTTACAGAGAAAGGGAGATGTAGAGATGTGAAGTGATGAGTTCAAGATTACAATCCTAGCAGCAGCCAAGCTAAGATCGGAACTTGGCTTTCTCCCACCCCAAATCCTACCCTCTTTCCCCTACACTTTGCTGGATGTAATTCCTCCTTGCACAATGAGGCTTTCTGCCTTTTAAATCTGACTTACAATCTCTTCTTCTAGGAAGCCTTCCATGAGGGACTCCACTTGACTATTAGTGTTCTTTTACTCTGCCTGGCCTCAGTGGTGTGGCTCCTTGGTCACTTCAGGTCCAAAGAGTAGGAGCTTCCTGCCTGAGGATGCAAGGGCTTCCCCTTTCTTTGGAACTCTGAGAGCTTTTCTTTGCCCTCTTTGGTCCACCCTCTGATATATAGGAGATGAATGAAGGACCAAGAGCAGATAGGATGGGAGATACAACAATAGTTAGTACTCTGGATACTGGAAAGATGGACTCAGGCCCAGGAAAGCCTCCTTTCGCTAACTGTCAGAGGGGTGGAGAGAGAGCTAGCAGGCCAAGGTGTTATTTTGGTTTGAGATGGGGAGGAAAAAGCCCTTCTTGTCTGCTGAACAGGCACAGGCTTCTAGATTTACAGCAAAAAGGAGAAATGAGGGAGATGCTTTGCTGGGCCAAACATTTGGGTCTATGCTGGTGAGGATATTTTTGTGGAGGTGTGTGTGTGTGTGTGTGTGTGTGTGTGTGTGTGTGTGTGTGTGT
>NW_027185712.1:1229398-1244394 GCF_028583685.1 Petaurus breviceps papuanus
GTGTGTGTGTGTGTGTGTGTGTGTGTGTGTGTGTGTGTGTGTGTGTTGGGGGAGGGGAGAATAGAAAGGATGTCTCAGTTTTGGTTTCAGCCACCCTTAGTTTTGTGATCTAGGTGTTGGCTACTGCTGGGATCTAGGACAAGGGGTAATTGGAAGCCCTAAGATGATGTGTTTGTTCAGGGCCCATCCCTGGCATGACAGGTATCACCATAATTCTAGGGCTCATGGAACTTTCCTACATTTTGTCTCCTTTTCCCCAAATAGCAGGCTTAACCAGTAGGGTGTTAGGAACTGAATTTCCATGGGAGGGAAAAGGGAAGTATGGGCAGGGAGGGCACATCTGAAAGATACCATTTTGCCTTAAAAATATGCATCACAAATTTAAGGGCGATCTGGTCACTGGCATTTGTTTCATTTGTGTTATCTTGACCTTTCATCTAATAATGCAGTCTAATTTAGCTCCCAGCATAGACCCTCATACAAGGAGTATTAATTTGATTTGGAATCTGAACAGTGCTATTGCTTTCCAAAGCAATCTACATACATTATCTAGCTTGATCCTGGAACAATCTTATGAAATAGGTAATAGCATCTCACATTTCTTTAAGGTTTATTTATGAAGTACTTTCCTTACTACCACTCCATAAGGTAGATAATTACAAATATTTTTATTTCCCTACTTCAAAGATGAGGAAATTGGAGTCCAGATTTAGGTGAAAGGACTTGGCAAAGGTCAAGAGTGAGTCAGTGACAAAGCAGGGACTGGAATTCAATTATTAATTATTGTTATTAATAATTATTAAAAAATTAGAGCCTCTCACTGAAACAAATAGAATGAAGACTCTTTTTTGAGTATGAGTTTTAAAAGGAAGAGGAAACTTGATCAATTTCCCCTTTTTCAGTACCTTTGTTTGGCGATAAATGTCCCTCCAAATGAAACATTATATGATGACCTCATTGTCTGTACAAGGGAAAGGAAAAAGAAACACATGTACAAGATTTACATGTACAAAGGAGAGTTATTAGAGGTTATTCTTTATAACTGGTTCAAGATGGGAATGATCCATTAAATCTAGGACTAGGGAGATATGGTAGTTCCTTGGAATGGGGTGTAATGTTCCAAAGATGGCTTCCTGAAGATGTAATGAACTGATGCAAAATGAAATGAGGAGAAATGGGAGAACAGGGTACGCAGTATCAGCAATATGGTTTAGTGAAGAACTGTGAATGACTTAGTTTTTTTTCAGCAATGCAATGATCAGAGACAATCCTAAAGGACTCATGATAAAAAAAATGCTATCTGCCTCCAGAGAAGGAAGTGATGTCTAAATACAGACAGAGAAGCATACTATTTTTCACTTTCTTTTTTTGTTTTAGTCTTCATGTACAAAATGACTAATATGGAAATGTTTTACGTGATTGCACATGCATAATCTATATCAGATTGCTTACTGTCTGCGGGGGGGAGGAAAGGGAGGGAGAAATAGAATTTGAAACTCAAAGCTTTTAAAAAAACAAATGTTAAAAATTGTTTTTACATGCAATTGGGGGAAAATAAACTATTTTTTAAAAAAATATGGCTTCCCAGTTTCTTTTGCACAAAAATCCCCCTTTCTGAAATGATTGCTGGGGAGCAAGATGTCACTTGATGCCTCCAATTCCAGAACTATGTTTTGGAATATTCCTTGACTTACTCAAGGTTAGTGAGCAAGGGACATGTAGAAGGTCTAAGCTATGATGCCAGGTGCTAGGGGGCCATGTGGACCCAAATGGATACTTTATCTATGAGGTTATTATGAAAAGAGAGGGTAACTTTCTTGCGTTTTTTTAGGGATAAAAGGAAAAAGTAAAGGATAATCTACATTGTCTGTTAAGTACCTGGAGCATGGCTTTGGTTGACTTTCATAATTAAGGAATCATGTGTTGGCTTTTCCTCCCCTTGAGACTGAGACATGAATGCTAATTTAGATTCATCAGGGGAGAGGAGGAATGAATTTTTAATATACAGAGATTCCAAACTACCTTATTAATTAAAATATGTGCATTTGAATGTTTATATGCATGCATGTGTTCCATAGCAAGCGACATACATTAATTTCCATCCCTTAGGGTAAGAATGGATAATGCTTCTAGTTAAAAATTAAGAAACAAAAAAATATGCTTAAATATGTATTAGGAAATGGCACAGAACTATAAGGATCAGATATTATGGAAAGCATTGCAGTAATTAAAATTTATTGGTTCTGTCATACTTCAGTTTCCTGACTCCTAACCCTGTATCCTTCCACTGAGATAGTTAGCACTAACTAACCATTTATTCACTGAGGCTCTGTTCAAATTGATATCAGATTTGCTGATAAGATTTGGTGGGCTTGTAGTTATTTAAAGGAGGAAAAATGAGAAGCAATGAGGCATAATGAAGAAACCATGATGTTGACCATGGAGTTAGGAAGACCTGGGTTCAAGTTATGACCTCTGACACATACTAACTATGTGATAAAGTCACTTAAACTTTCAGTGCCTCAGTTAAGTCTCTAAGAATGTTAGTTACAGAGGATTGGTAGAAGGAGTTTCCATACTGGGGATCCACTACACTAATGAAATCATAGATCTATGCCAATCCCTCCCTCCCTCTGTCCCTCCTTCCTTCCTTCCTTCCTTCCTTCCTTCCTTCCTTCCTTCCTTCCTTCCTTCCTTCCTTCCTTCCTTCCTTCCTTCTTTCCTTCTTTCCTCCCTTTCTCTCATCCAGACTGGAAGTACAGCAGCCACTCACTGGCTCAATTGTACTCTTAGCTGGCATGGAAACTTTGATCTGATCTGTTTCTGACCTGACCTAGGTTGGTTCTCTATTCTTTAGTCCTCCTGATACCCTCCCTCTATCCTGTGCCAGGGGGCTCACCAAATATTACAGGCATGTGCCACCATACCTACCAAAACCTCAGAAGACCACAGGGTCTTTATCAAGACAAAAGGGGTCTGTGGAATTGAAGCAATTTGAAAACCAGTTAAGAGGAGGAAGGGATAGAGTCTTTCAGTAGGACAGGATCTTTAAGCTACAGGGTTCTGTTCTACCTTTTCAACTTCAAGAATTCAAGATTTGTGGGTATGGGTGCTTCCTCCACTGATCTAAATTATAACTCTTTGCTGTTGTCTTCAAGTATTACTGTAGCTGGAAAATTCATTGCCCTGTGGTCAACCTGGTAACAAGCACCTCTTTAGTTCCTTAGAAGATAAACAAGCGGTTTGTTTCTGAATTCCCCTAGCTTGCTATGACTTGCCAAATTTTGTGCATCAGTTTAGCCTTCAAGAACATTGATGACTTAATGAGTAATTTTATAAATTAGGTAAAATGTCACTAAGTTAAAAAAAAAACAACAGTCTACCTCAGGTTCAAGGCACTGTTTAGACCAGTGATGTCAAACTCAATTGGAAACAGATCCTTGTGGACCTACAAATTCACTTACTAAGCCACAAATTAACATTTTCTATGTTCTATTGTATTTTTATTTTGTTAAACATTTCTCAGTTGCATTTTAATCTAGTTTGGACTGAAGCCTGGACAGAAATTTAACATCTATTATTTAGACCAATATCTGCTCAAATGAAGCCACTGCTCATGAAACCACCCCCTTTTAAAAAAAATCTTGTATCAGGACAACCAGGGGACATACTAATTCAAAGAAAAATACATTGAATTAAACTGTATATCAGAATAAGTGACAATGGAAATTCACCACCTCATAATCACAGAGGTATATTTTTCCACTTAAAGGCATCTAGATGGCTCAGTGGATAGAATGCTGGGCCTGGAGTCTGGAAGACTTGAGATAAAATCTGGCCTCAGACATGTATTACCTGTGTGACCCTGGGCAAGTCACTTAACCTCTGTTTGCCTTATTCCACTGGGAAAGGAAATGACAAACCACTCCAGTATCTTTGCCAAGAAAACCTTATGGAGAACATAGTACATGGGGTCATGAAGAGTTGGACTTGACTAAATGATTAAATGACTAAACAATAATAACAACAACCACCACCACCCCACAGGTTACCAAATCACTAGTAGATGATGCAATACACATTGAGAGAGCAAGTAGAAAATATCTGCCTAGGGCACCATGTGTTGGAAAGAATATAGGTTTTGGGAAATGCATGCTCACAGAACATGTGTAGCCAAAGTATCTCATGCTCCTAGGACTGCATATTCATTGAAACCTCTATATGCTTCTGATATTATCACTTGTTTCCCTGAACCATGGATAATGTCATTGGCTGATCTGGGAATGTCATTAGTTTATGAGCTGCTTTCTTTACTGGAGCAAGCTACAGAATATACTCTTCTTGTCTATTTTCTTCCATTGTGCTGCCATCTGATATTTCTTTGATGAATTGAAGTTACTATGTGGAATTATTTTCTGTAGGGGAGGCAGTCTCAAGCCTTATGGTTCATAGCCCATATCATATCATATGGGCACATATCATCTCTTTTGTGATTCAGACCTATAGCCAGACAGCCAAAAAAACTCTTAAATTTCAAACACACATACCCTGGGAGAAGGAGCACAGTGACAAATTATTTGTTCATTCTGCAAGCATTTATGAGCAAGACAAAGTCAGGATGACTGGCAATGGAGGAGAGAGTGAGACTGACAATTTTGTACAGCTCTGCCTCTCTCAAATCTAATTCACCCACAAGTCAAGACATCATGCTCGTGATGTCATTGGTCCTCTTCGAGAGTGAGAGATGAACAACAACAAGCATTTATTGACCTTACTATTTGTAAAAGGATGTGGGAGAAGACAAGATGTGTAATTCAAGGACCCTCCCACCCACACACACAGTTTGTGTGTATGTGTATGTATATGAGACATATTCACAAATAACGGTAATGCCATTTTATAGTGTGAATGTAATTACAAGAGAGAGATATAAACAAAATGGCATGGGAATTTAGAAGAGAAACAGATTGCTTGGTAAAAGAGTGCTGCCTATATACACCTGCCTAACTAGATACTGCAAAGGGTAGTATTTATGACACAGGAAGAACAGTAGTGGAGAAGACCAATTATGAAGAAGAAATAATATACAGGAAAAAGATCAGTAATACAACTTTCTGAATACACACTATAGGTCCTAATGAAAAGAGTAATTTGACTACACAGGTAGCACTAAAATTTGGTGTGAAAATGTAAAGGGAATACTTTATTCAAAGAAAACAAATTAGAAGAAGAGGTGTATCAGAGAATGTTAAGAAGATAAATTGTGAATTTCTGTACTGTCAATGTGAGAGAGAAAAGTAAGTGATACTATGATAGGTATATACCACAAAATATCTGGACAGGAGGAAATGTAATAGATTCAGGAAACAAATAACAAACCTATCATGGAGACATGTACTGATAAGGAACTTGAATATTTATTCCTTTTCTAGGTGTCTTTGCTGAACACAGAGCAACAAATTTTGACTTTGCTGTATCTCAAGGGAAGGGGGTGTCAGATGGGAAACACACTTCTATTCTAATCAGTATAAGAAAGAGAGAGACTTGAAAATGCTGGAAAGTAAGCTGAGCTCAGGAAGAATCACAAGTATCTGGGGATGGAAGACATATGACCGAGACACCTGCCTGTCAGCATTTTCATCTGTCTCTCTCTTCCTATATTTCTTAATGGCTTTTAATAACTCAAATCAGACCGTGAGTGATTCACTTTATGACATAAAACTTTGTCAGGTATAGATGCAACAGTCCAAGTATACTCTTCCTCTAATCCTCATATTTGATCGATAATCTCATCAGTTATAAACTTCAAAACCATAAAGCCTTGCAACCATTGTTACTTTGGTCATTGCTCTGCCCTCATTCATTTATTGAAGGGACAGTTCTACCCAGTCCTCAGAACCATCTGTATATCTCATTAATGTTTTCCCTGAGAGATTACTTCTTTACAAGTAAATTTTATCAGTTTTTCTTACATAAATGTGCTTTCACTGACCTATTCAGGTACCAAACTGTTGACAAAACAAAGGAGACTATCTTGCATGTCTTTGTCCATAGCAATAATAATAAGGTATTGTGGACACCTGAGATGGTGCTTCTGTGCCTCAAATTTGATTTTGCTATTGAACAGGTCTTTCTCTCAGATTATACAGTCTGTTTCAATCAATTGTAGAAGTATGAATGGGATGTAGATCTGGGAGTGCGTGAGTGTGGCCTGTGAGAGAACAAACCCTTAAGGGATAACAGATGGGTTGGTATGTATGATGAGATGTTTCTTTTGATATGTTTATACCTGTGGCACCTGTCTTCCTTGCCCAATGAACTCAGGTCATCTTTCTCCCATTAGGTTTTAGAAACATGAGTATGGGTCAGCATTCACTTAGAATCATAGCTCATTAGTTGATTTCTACTAAGCCAACCAGAAAGAACATGTTCATTTAAAGCAAAGGTTACTGAATTAAACCGCTTCTTAATAAGGGACAAGAAATATTTCTCCATGCCCTCATAGGGTATGCTCTCTTATGGTATCCTAGTAGTGAAGGGAATAAGTGCAGAGAATATGTGTATATGTGTGTATATGTGTATATATATATACATGCATACACACATATATATGTATGAATGGAGAGAGAGAACACAATATATGAGAAACATGCACGATCAGGGAACGGTCATGGAAGGCATACGTGTCCAGACACATCTGTGATCAGGCCATATGCATAGAGGTCATAAGAATAAGTGATATGTGAAACTAGGCTGCACCTATAGCTGTTAGAACTCACACCTCTAAGGTGACAGAATCATCAGTGTCCTCTGGTAATGATGTTGTCCTTTCTTCTGGACACGGATAGTATCTCTGCTTGTTTTGTCGTTGTTGAGTTTCTCTCTGCCATCAGCTGGTGCCATCTGCTGGATGCAGTGGCTCATCTTGGCAAGGGAGGGCTAAAGACCTTTTAGTGCAGAGCCAAGAAACCATCATACCCAGTAAGGTAGTCCACAAAAACTAACAGCATGCCTGGGGGAAAGATTGTTGATTCTTAACCAAAGGAACAGACAGCCTTATCCTGGGTCATTCTGTTGACCTTTGTTGGTTGATCATACCAGAGAGAATGTGATAACTCACAGTGCTTGGCTATGCATTAAAAGAGCTTTAGCCCTCCCTTGACCAGTACAGGCTTTACTATCCATTGTATCCCAGGAGATGGCATCAGAGAGCATCACATTACTTGGAAGAGCCTGAAAACCTATGACTGCTGATCGAGAGCATTAGAATAGACTGGAGTTATTGGCCTCAACCAATTAGTTAGGACAGTATTAGAAAAACTGCTGTTTGTTCTCATTAATTCTATCATTTTCAGTTGACATCTCAAAAACCTATTTTGAAGACTCTGGCCAACCAAACCTTATAAGAAGTACGAAAAGGCTGTATCCATAAGGTTTTTCTTGGCTCCCATAATTCTTTATTACAGCTAGCCTTTATATAGAGCTTATCATGTATCAGACACTGTGTAAGGCACTTTACAATTATTATCTCATTTGACCTTTACTACAGCCCTGGGAAGTGGGTGCTATTATTATTTTTTAAATTTTTTTCATTTTTCAAATGCTTTATTAACTTCTGATTTACATCATTCATTTCCGCCAGATTTTGAGTCACAAATTTTCTCCCCATTTTTCCCTTGCCCATCGCCCCAAAATAGCAGTCCCACAGGGTATCCCCTCCTCCAATCTGCTCTCTTCCATATCTTCTCCCATACCCGTTTCTACTTTTCTAGTAGGGAATGGTGGATCTCTATGTCCCAGTGCCTATATATCTCATTTCCCAATTACATGTAAAATAGTATTAATAATAGTATGTGTATATATTTTTAAACATTTGATTTTAAAACTTTGAATTCCAGATTCATTCTCTTCCTCCCTTGTCACCCACCCTTACTGGGAAGATAAGCAGTTCAGTATAGGTTGTACATGTGTAGCTAATGCAAAACATTAACATAGAAGATATATTGTAAAAGACTGACTATATTTCCCTCCCTCCTATCCCACCACCCACTTGTTCTATTCTCTACTTTGATCCAGTCCCTTTTCAAAAGTGAGTGCTTCCAACTTCCCTCCCCTCCAGCCTGCCCTCCCTTTCATCATTCCCCCTCTCATTCCCTTACTCTGCTGTAGGGTGAGATACCCTATTTAGTGTGTATTTCATTCCCTCCCCAAGCCAAATTCAGTGAGAATAAGGTTGACCCATTCCCTTTTGCCTTCCTATTCTTCCCCTCCATTGTAACCCTTTTCCCTAGCCTCTTCTTTATGAGATAGTTTATCCCATTCTGTCTCTCCCCATCTCCTCTCGTTATATTCCTCTCTCACCTCTTAATTTCCCCTTTTAAGTATCATCCCTTCCTATTAAATTGGTCCTATGCCCTCTATCTATGTATACCTGTAAGCATATATACACACATTCACACATGTATTCATATGCCCATATACCCTCCGATTTATACATATATATATTTCTATTTCTCTCAACTATTTTCATACTGAGAAAAGTTTCATCAGTTACAATTATAATTTTTCCACGTAGGAATGTTAATAGTTCAACTTTGATCAGTGACTTATGATTTCTTTTCCCTGTTTACCTTCTCATGCTTCTCTTGCTTCTTGTATCTGAATGTCAAATTTTCTATTCAACTCTGTTTTTTTCATCAAGAAAGCTTGAAAGTCCTCTATTCCACTGAATGACCATATTTTCCCCTGAAACACGATGCTCAGTTTTGCTGGGTAAGTGATTCTTGGTTTTAATCCCAGTCCCTTTGATCTCCAGAATATCATATTCCAAGCCCTTCGATCCCTCCATGTAGAAGCTGCCAGATCCTGTGTTATCCTGATTGTGTTTCCACAATATTCAAATTATTTCTTCTTGGCTGCTTGTAATATTTTCTCCTTGATCTGGGAATTCTGGAACCTGGCTATAATATTATATATTATAATATATAATATAATATTAATATAATAAAGTTTAGTTATTCTACATGAAGACTTTTCTGATCCACCAGCTCCCCCAGACAAAAGCCTGACTCCAAGCAACCTGATATTTGTTGTCCATGTATTCTATAAATACTTGTATATGTACATATCTCTCTGGTTAGAATGTAAGCTGTTTGAGAGCCATGTACAATGCCTGGTACAGAGGAAGCTTTTAAGAAATGCTTGCTGATTGATTTTTAGATTTCTTCAAAAGTTAAAATGCTTATTTATATTTACATATATATATATATATATGTATATGTCACTGAAAAAATAACACTGATTCCAGGTCTCACAAATTTAATGCAGGTCAGTTTTTGTGGGAAAAAAAATACCAGCACATCAATCCCTTTCCCTCCCCATCTTCCTCTTCCTCCTTCCTTTCCTCCTCTTCCCCAATTCCCTTTTCCTTCCTCCTCCTTGTCTTCTTATTCTTTTCTCTCTCATTTTCTTGCTACTCTGGCCTGAGTAACAACACGAGGTGCTGAAAGTCACAGTACAAGAGACCCAGTAGGACTAAGGACCTTTTTTTTTTCAACTTTGTTGAGAATATAAAATAGAGCTATGTTTCTAGGGTATGAATTAGAAATTGACCCATTGGATATTTTTTTCTGCTAGTTGATATATGTGAAATATAGCTTTCACTTCTCAGGGTAAATAATCCTGAATGTGTATATGTGTGTTTGTGTGTGTGTGTTGCTAGCCACATGTTCTAACCCCTGGGAACTCTGGAAGACAAAGGATAATAAGATTTAAAGCTAGAAGGGCCTGTAGTAATCCTCTAGTCCAATCTTCTCATAGGACCATAGATCTAGAGCAGAAAGAGACGTGGGAAGGAGGGGAAGGGGAAGGGAATAACTATTTATTTACAGTGTACTATGTCCCAGACACTGTGCTAAACACTTTACAAATATTATATCATTTGATCCTCACAACAATTCTGAGAGGTAGGTGCTGCAGTTGAAGAAACTGAGGCAAACGGCACTTAAGTGCCTGGCTCAGGGGCACACAGCTAAGAAGTATCGGAGGCTGGATTAAAACTCAGGTCTGAAAACTCAAGTTTTAAATATAAATTGAATGATCTCAATTGGAGCTCATAATGAATTTAGAAGCATGTCCTGACTTGGGTTGAGTTTGTATTTGAGGAGATTTTAGGGAGATAAAAGAGATGGTCTCTACCTTTTGTAAAACATGGATCATTGGACTGAGGAATAGGGAGCATAGGAGAATTCAATCTTAGGGTCAGTTATTCCCCCATATGTTGTTCTCTTTCTTTATTCCAGTAAGAGGAAGCTGCTAAAGGGACAAATGAGAAAGTCCCTTCCTGTTCTAAATCCCATGAACCTTTGAATATTAAGAGAGGCTGGTTTAATAGCTTCCTTCTTTGGTATTCCCCTTTCCCATTCTCCCCATGCCTATTTTTACTTTTGTGCCTTTTTAATTAATTAATTTTTAGTTTTTAACATTCACTTTCATAGGCTTTTGAGTTTAAAATTTTCTCTGCCCCCTCCCCAAGACAGCTTGCAATCTATTATAGGCTCTTTTAGCACCAATGCAATATTTACAGCACCCACAATCACGATAAAGACCACGACTATAAGTATTGCATGACATTAGATCTCAAAATACACTAAACTCTCCAGATATAGGATAGAACTGAAGCATTTATTTATTCACCAGAAAACCCAATCCCAAACCAGTAAGCTGATTCCATCATAGTAACCAAGATATTCAGAAGCCATAATAACACTGAGAGCCACTGCATACTTCAGCCTTCCCACAAACCAATACAAGATCAATATTTACTCACAAACTTCTCTAGCTCCTTGCCTGAGGTCCTCCTCTCCCCCCTACCATCTCGCTAGCTCTGATCCCCACCTTCTTGTGGGTTCTGCTTCCCCTTGGGAAACTCCTCCTACCACAGGTTCCATGTGACTATATTCAGCCTATTAGGAGTCAGAGTTTATCTTCAGAGCAGGGAAGCCTCCTGTGGGCTGTTTTCCTTCAGCAAATTCCCTCCATCACAGGCTCCATGTCATTACATTCAGTCTATTAGGGGGCAGAGTTTACTTTCAAAGCAGGGGAAAACTTCAAACTCCCCCCTAGGTCTATTAAGGGGCAGGGAAGATCTTCAAATTTCCATTCTCATTACAGCTCTACATATACATTCTTATTAATCATATTTTTGCATTAGTCATATTGTAAAGAAGAATTAGAACTAATGGGAAGAACCAGGAGAAGGAAGAAACAAAACAAAACAACAAAAGAAAAGTAGAATAAATAGTCTGCTTCCATCTGCATTCAGACTCCATAGTTCTTTCTCTGGATGTGGACAGCACTTTCCATCATGAGTCTTTTGGAGTTGTCTGGATCCTTGCATTGCTGAGAAGACCTAAGTCTATCAAAGTTAGTCATCGCACAATGTGGCTATTACTGTGTACAATACTTTTGTGACTTTTTTCATACCATTCCTTCCTCCCAAAATATCCTCCCTTATCTTCTCCACTTTTCTAAATTCTACCCATCCTGCATAGTTCAGGTCAAATTTCACCTACCCTTTGAATTCTTCCTTGACCATCCAAGATCATGGTGGTCTCTCCTTTTGCAGCTTTTAGCTATGTGATAATGACTTAAAACTTGCTCATATATTCTCCTAACATCCCATAGTTTTTAAGAGGTATATGTGGAAAGGGCATAGTATAGTGGAAACCACAATGAACTAAAAGCATGGAGACCTGAACTATGAAATTAGCTCTGCCACTAGCTAGATAAGAGATCTTAGGCAAGTCACCTCCCCTTTTTGAACCTCAGTTTCCTCATCTGTACAATAAGAAGGTTGTGGAGCAGATGAACTCTAAATATCCTTCCAGTTCCAAAGGTTGCTCTAACTCAAAGGTTTCTTTTCATGAATTCAAAAAGCATTTATTAGGTACCTTCAATGTACCAGGGATTGGACTAGGTGCATAGGATACAGAAATAAAAATGAAATAGTCCCTCACCTCAAGGGCAGTAGAATTAGTGTTGTCTATCAACTATTGTGTAAATTCTTGAAGTCAGAGTCTATTTCTGCTATTTTTGTATTCTCCATAGCTCCTCCTAATTGGGCACACATCAAACGCATAATAAATACTTGTGGACTTGAAGAATTTTGTCCTTTTGCTAGGGCCTGTCTGACTGTGTTACTGGAGTATTGGCTTTCATGCCAATGACTAATCATCTAAGAAATGTCCCAAATATGAGCCCTTGTACACTTGGAGAGAAATAGATCCAGAGAGCTAGTCACAGAAAAACATGCCCCATTCCTACCCCTCCCTCCCACTCCGATGCAGCAGGGGCTTCTGCTTGTGTTGTCTTGACCAGATCCCAGTGATATTACCTGAGCCTGATGAGGATTAGGTTGCTTTTTTTTAGGATGGGCATTGACACTGGGAGCTCACAGAATGGGAATGAATCCATATTTTCTCCAAGACTTTCATGTTCCTGTTCCTGTTGGCAAGATTTACAATTGAATTTTGTGGCGCCCTGTCAAGGAAGTGATTAAAAGCTTGGACAATTACTGTTTGTTGTTCAAATCACAAGGGATTAATTGGGATTAAGTTTGCCAGTTTTAGCATTAACCCAGCATTTCCCTTCATTTAATGTACATGTTGTATTTCCTGGGCAGGTCACTTAGGATTGACCTGTATTTGCTGAAGTTACTGAAAGAAAATAAAATTCTTTTGCTTATAATTCTCTTTCTTCTCCCTCCTTTTATGTTACCACCATCTCCTCATATTATATACTCATTACAGATGTACAGTGGAAAAATAATAGGACTAAGTTTCAGGAAAACTTAGATTCTAATCCATCTGGCCCATCACCATGAAATAATACTTTAATGGATTCTTAATTTCATAGATACGGTCACTCCCTTCATTGATGAGGATCTCAACCTATCCATGTTTTTGCATCTGGGTGATTCTTACTCATTTCCTCTCATAAATCTTTCATAGAATACCTACTCCATGAGTCAGTGGTTATCCTCTAAATCTTTTAATAATTAGTGGATACCAAGGCCCAGATTCTCCTCACTCTTTTTAGGCCATACATGACCTTAGTAATGCCTTTTTTTGCCACTTCTCATGGACAAGTTATCATTGGTATTAGGTGAATGTGCTTTCTGTCTTTCAGGGAAGTCAAGTGACTCAACCCAGATCACCTGACATTTTTTTTTCAGAGGTTGGTGTGTTACATGGTTTGAAGTCATATGGTATCACAAGAATATTGGTATAAAAATATGGGGTCTTGCAATAGAGAGCACCTTGAGATCTTTAACAGTGCTATACAATTTCACAAATGCAATCCATTTTGACCTCTTTATTTCTTTTTTTGTTTTTGTTTTTGCTTTTTTGGAAAGGGAAGGAAGGGCAGTTGGGGGTAAGTGACTTGCCCAAGGTCACATTAGTTTTTTGTGTTAAGTGTCTGAGGCCTCATTTGAACTCAGGTCCTCCTGACTCCAGGACCGGTGCTCTATTCCCCCAACCTCTTTATTTCTGGGACAGTTAATTGTCCATATGCAGTGCCTGTCTAACATACCTGTACTGATAGACTAAGTCAAGGACTTGACCCTCCAGGCTGCCATAGCCAAAGAATGTAAAATCTGGCAATGATGAGCTTCTCTATTGTGAGCTAAGCTGATCCTCAGGCAGTAGACACATTCTGTTGCTATGATAATATTTGAAGACTTGGTAGAAACTGTCAGAGCTTGTGTATGGCCTTTGAGAGCCAACTTCTCCCTCCCAGCAAGATAAAACATTGGAAGAGGATTTTTGTGGAAGAATATTCAAGTGTTGGGCTAGGAAATGTGCTTTAGAGTCCACATATAATAGAAGTCTCATCAAAATCCTTCACTGACTGACCACTGTTTACAGCATCAAGTCTTAGGGATCCCAATGTTCTGTGAAGAGACACTTACGCTTACCTCCAGTTCCTCACCACTATTCAACCCTCATCTTTCTGCAATCCAGCTTCAGTTCCTGCTGTAGTATTGAAAGCAGTGTCACCAAGGTCACCTTTGACTCAACTTATAAAGAGTTGATGCTGTTTTAAAGGAGTTCAGAGTGCTTTGCAGCATTTGAGCCTTATAACAGCCCTGTGAGTTAGGTGCTGTTATTATCTACATTGAGGAAACTATGAGTTAGAGAATTTAAACAATTTGCTCAAGGTGACACAGCTAGTAAGTTTGTGTTAGCCAAGAGTTAGAATCAGCTCTTTCTACCTCCAAGTCAGACACTTTATCTATAATGTCACCTAGTCACCATGTGCTAGCTCCATACAAGGCAAAAGTATATATAAGGATGAAAAAACATAGCCCTTCTTCTCAAGAAAGCAATTGGGGTAGGAGAGAGGAAGAGATATAGTAGGCAGATAAATTATGATTCAGAAAATGACCTTGTCCGCCATCTTGCTTTATCGTTCTATAGAACTTAAAATTGTTGATCACCAAACCCTTAGTTTCTACAGTATTACCCTCTCTGATTTTTCTATTGGTCCAACTGATCCTTTTTAGTCTTCACTGGTTTATCTTCTCTCACCTCCTAAACATGACTGTTCCACAAATCTCTGTCCCAAACTACCTTTCACTGAACTAGTTCCTTTAATGGGTGTATTCAGTTAATTGGCTTCCCTTTTTGATGCTCACTTCCATATCTACACACTAGTCCTCATTTATTCCTTGAGCCATAGTCCCATACCTCTATTTATCTGCTGGGTATTTCCTAGATGCCCTACTGGCATGTCAAAATCAACATGTCAAAAGCTTAACTTGACATATTCCCCCTGAACTTGCCCTTCCTCTCAACTTCTTTATCTCTGTTAATGGTACAAGCATCTCTATAGTCACCCAGGCCTGAAATCTCAGAGTCATCTTTGTCCCTCCCTTCTTGTTTCTCCCCCACACACAATCAATAGGCATATTGATATTCTCTTTATAATACTGC
>NW_027185712.1:1244404-1338220 GCF_028583685.1 Petaurus breviceps papuanus
GATCTGCTAATGAAATTTCTCTCTGGGTAGCATGGGAGGTGGGGGAGAAGTGCTGAGTGAGCTCAGGGTCTGTGAATATCAGTTTGTGGTTTCATTTTCTAACTTCTTTTGGATTCTGGGTATCCTAGACTGTGGAGAAAACTGAAGTTGCCTAATCTTTGGGAAATAATTTCTATTTTTGGAGAGGTTTGAGAGTTCATGGGGATCAGAGAAAATATCTAGTCCTCCATCTTCTTTCTCACATGACCTGGGAGTCTAGACTCAATATCTTTTATATCTGACCCTTCTTCACCAATGCTACTCCAATGCTATTCCAGTTTAGGACCTCATTGACTTTCTATATGAGCTACCATAAAAGCCTCCTAACTTGTATTCCTATCTCCAGTGTCTCCCCTTCTCTAATCCATACTTTACATTGTTGCCAAAAAAATCTTTCTTTGGCACAGGTCTGACCATGTCACCTAATTGTTCAAAAACCTGACTCCCTATTACCTTTGGGTTGGAATATAAATTCCTTAAGTCAGGTATTTTAGGTACCCTACAATCTGGATACAACATATTTTTCTAGTCATTCTATATTACTTACCTTATCACATCCTATGGTCTAAGAAAACTGGTTATCTTGCCTTTCCTGATCTTGTCCTGACATCTTCTGCCTTTTTATGTTTACACAAGTTGTCTCTCATTACTGGAACACAGATGCAACCCACCTTTGCCTATTGAAAACCTTCTCTTCATTCAAGATGTAACTTACTTGCCACATTTTGTATGAAGACATACCTTACCCAAATTTTCTTATAAGACTTTGAATTTCTTTTTACCTCAATTGCTCTTTTAATCCTAATTTATAATTTATATACAAGCTATGTCTCCTCATCCAATCCCCAACCCTATCACATAGGATAGGCACACTATGTTTTTTCTCCTTTGTATTCTAGTGCCTACCAGCAAGGTGGAGTAATGATAGGATAGGAAGCTGAACATGGAGTCAGGAAGTTAAAATCTTGCTTCTTATACACTATCTGTGAGACCCTGCATAAGTCACTTAACATCTCTCAGTCTCAATGGGAATAATAACAGTGTCAATCTCACAGAGTTGTTGTGTGGGTCATATGAGATAAGATGGTATGTGTAAAGTATTTTTTGAAAACCTTAAGTTGCTACTTAAGTACTTTAAAGTACTCTATAAATATTAACTAACTGACAGATGCTGGCAGATACTATTAACTATGATACTAGAGAGCATAGTAGGGGGTTTAGGATAGAGCCTTGGGGGACCCCCATGTTTAGGGTAGGTGATCTGAAGGATGAACCAGGAAAGGAGACTGAGAAAGAGCAGTCAGGAAAGCAGGAGAACCAGGAAAAAACAAAGTCATAAAAGTCCAGCTAGGACAGAGTATCTAGGAAAGAGATCTTGTAGTAGAGGACACTGCAATATAGTTTGGGAGTTGGAAATGAACAAATAGAACCTTAATAGAAGAATTAAATGCTGTAATATAAGTAAGTACTGCCACAAGCTAATGCTCCTCAGTCACTGGTACCAACAGTAAGAGGAAGGCATCAGGAGAAAGCATAGTATAGAAAATTCCTAATTCATGATAAAAAATGCTGTCTACCTCCAGAGACAGAATTGATGCACTCTGAGTACAAATCGAAGCATAATTTTTTCATTTTCTTTCTTTGTATTGCTTCCCCCCCACTTTGTTTTTATTGCTTTTTTTTGAAACATGGCTAATATGGAAATATTATTGATATATTTCTCACCTTCTCAGTGAATGGGAGGGAGAGAATTTAGAACTCACAATTTTAAAGAAACAAATAAGAAATAGGTGGTTAAAAAACAAACAAACAAAAAAGAAAAATTCCTAGGTGTTCATCTTAGTATTACTACTAACTAGATGCTTGACCTTGAGTAGCCCACCTCTCTTTGGGCTGCTTTTCTTATCTTTAAAAGAAGGAGCAGGATTGGGTGATCTCTGCTCTTGTTCAGACTCTAACCTTTGAGTTACTGTAAGCTCCTGGAGGCAGGGACTGTTTTGTGTTTTTTCTTTTTATTCCCAGTGCTTCATTCAGTGGCTTGCACTGAGTATGAATTTAATAAATGCTTGTAGAATTTAATTCTGGGGTGCTTTGATGAGGTCAGGAAAGGTGTCATAGGGGAGGCAGGATTAGAGTTGGGCTTTGAAAAGTAGGTAGAAGTTGGATGGAGGGTAGGAGGAAGGGCATTCTGCTGGGGTGAGTGGGGGAAGTGTAGAAGTGAGAACATGGCACCTCATGTCATGTGTCACACTTCCTTTTCCAAATCTTGTCCTCCCTTTGCAATTTGAATGATGTACATTCCTAGTGGGGTCACAGGATGTGACACTTCCCATCTAGAAGAGTCTCATCTGGGACCACATACACTATCTGGGTAATGAAATCCTGTGGGGTTTCACCTTCTTTGGAACTTGGTGAATGATTCTTTAAGTAGAGCTCAGAAGAGCCAGTTGTAGACATAAAGGGATGTGTTCTGGGTGGGGAGAAGAGGGACCTGTCTGACTTGAAGAAAATAGGAAGCACATAAATTTTATAGGATGCTGACTAATGAAAGACAGAGATTTGTCTTCAGAGATTGATCTTTCTGATTTATGAAGCCTGTTCAGGCACAGCTAATGGCTTACTCAGCCCGAAGTTATGGGTGACTGGAGGAACCCTGAGCGTTTTAGTAGGAGACTGCCTGTAAACAGGACTGGACAATAGAGGAGACTAAACCCTTGAAGACTGAAGAGGAGAGGTAGCCCTGTCCCCTTTCCCCTCCCCCAGGCTATTCCTCTCCTTACCTTCCCCTCCATGCCCTGAGGGTCCTCCACTATCTCTAGCCAGCATTTCCTGAGACAGTCTGGTTTTGTTTTTGTTTCTGATGGGGGGGAAGGCAAGGCAGATGGGGTTAAATGACTTGCCCAAGGTCACACAGCTAGTAAGTGTTAAGTTTCTGAGGTCAAATTTGAACTCAGGTCCTCCTGACTCCAGGGCTGGTGCTCTATTCACTGCGTCACCTAGCTGCTGCTCTGCTTTTTTTTTTTTTAAAGACTTTAAAAGTTGAGGTGATGAATTTCAATCAGACTGATTGCAATCTCCCATTTTAGAGTCCCAGTCTGAGGCCTGTTTAAAGGCAGCAATTTTCAAAAGCAATTCTCCCATTTGGTTATATAGACTTTGTTTTAAAGTGACCAGTAGAAAGTTATATAAAGATATGTGTGTATATACTTATATATTATAATTATACAATATAAGATATATTATATATAATATACAATAATACTATTTATATGCATTATAATTTTGTTATATTATTATAGATGTCAAAACGCAAAATGGACTAGAGGCAAGATGTACCTTATTACTAGAAGTTTTCAAGAATAAGTTAGTTAGCTGTTTGTTGGTTATGTTGTTTCTGTCAGACTAGATGGCCTCTGACATTAGGGAAGCAGTTTGGCACCATGGGAAGAACACTAACCTCAGTTTTATATACTGTCCCTAATGCTTATGATCTGTGTGACCTTGGGCAAGTCATTGAACCACCTTGGACATCAAGGAAGGGGGGTGGGAGTTGGACTATATGGCCTCTGTGGTCCCTTCCAGTTCTAGAACTGTGATCCCATGATTTCTTCCATGCCTTAAATTCTGAGATGATCTGTGCTGAGAAATCTTGGGTTCCCAGAAGTCAGATTTGGGACCCTTCAAAGGCACAGTTAGACTCTTGGAAATGGTATCTGTTCTATTAGTGGTACCTGTGTTAGGCAAGGTATTCAAGGGCTGACCTTGAGGGATTAGAGAAGGACCCCCAAAGTGGAGGGATCCCTACTGGCATCCATGGAAATGGGAGCATCAGTGGTATGAGACAACCTCTGAGGTTACCTGTACTGCCGAGAGTCTGAAATCTAGGCTTCTACCTTACTCCCACCCAGAAACATATCTAATCCAAGAGAGAGGTGGACCTCTGATGTTAGGCAAAATCTTTGCCACCATTTTGTCCACATGCAGAGGCCTGACTTTTATGGGAGAAATATGTCCTTGCAAATCTCTGTTACCCTGGAGATAACTCTTTCCCCTGTACTTCTGGCCTCAGATGATTACATTTGAATACAACCTCCATGCTTTCTTTGAAAGACAGCTTTCTCTTTTTTTTCCTAGTTATTTTTTTTCTTTTTGGAGGGCAATTAGGGTTAAGTGACTTGCCCAAAGTCACACAGCCACTAATTGTGTCGTGTCTGAGGCTGGATTTGAACTCAGGTCCTACTGCGCCACCTAGCTGCCCCTTTTTCCTAGTTCTTAAAAAAAAAAAAAACACCACCACCAAAACCCTAACGCAACTTTTCCATTCCTTTGTTTTCATCCTATATCTCTCTTCAATTTCACAGTCAAACTCCAGACAAAACAAAACTGTCTACACTTGATTCCTTCCTTTACTTTCCAACCCCTTGCTATCTGGCCTGTGACCTCATTTCTCAAGTGAAACTGTTTGCTCTAAAGTTACCAGCAAATCTCTTAATTGTCAACTCTGATGGTTATTTCTCAGTCCTCATCCTCGTGGCCTTTCTGCAGCATTTTATAGTGTTGTACACGCCCTCCTCCTGGATATGCTTTCCCAGCTAGGTTTCTAGATTTCCCAGCATTGCTTTCTCTTAGTTCTTCTCCCACCTGTTGGGCCAATCCTTCTCATCTCTCTTTCGATGGATAATCATCTATGTCTTGCCCATAACTAGATTTTGCACAAGGCTTTCAATTGGACCCCTTTTTCTTTTTTCTCTCTTTCAAAAGAATTGTAAATAATTAGCAAATATATGAAATATTATTCTAAATCATTAATAATAAAAGCATAAATCAAAACAAATCACCTCATGATCAGCAAGGTGTCAAAGATGATAAATAATGGAAATGTTGTTGGAGAGACCGTAAGAAGACAGAAACACTGACATGTGGCTGCTGAAGCTCTGAATTGGTCTGACCATTCTGGAAAGATATTTGGAATTATACTAAAAAAAAGTGAGTCAAGTGTCCATTTTCTGACCCAGAGATTCCTGCCATGCACCCTAGAGATGTCAACAATGAGAAAATATGTTCCAGATACATCAAAGTATTCATGGCAGCACTTTTTTTGTGGCTAGTAAAACTATTAGCAAAGTAGGTGCCTATCAACTAGGAAATGGCTAAATAGATTTTGATATATGAATATAATGGGTGCTATGAGAAATGATGAATTTGAAAACCTTAGAAAAACATGGGAAGATATGTTTCTGTGTGTATAATATTTTATATATATAATATTATGACATATATTATATTTGTGTAATATTATCTATTTATCTATAAAACAGATATAGAGTGAAGTAAGAAACAACTTAAAGAAACAACATACACAATGGTGACAATAACATAAATGGAAAGAACAGTAAGACAAAATTGAATACTACAATTATAATGACTAATGATAATATAACTGACCTTTTTATATTGATTACACACACACACTATATATATATAATTATGATATAGCAATGGACCTAATTATATATTGTGATAATATAATAAATGATCTTGGAGAAAAGATGAAAAACTATGCCTCCCTCCCTTCATTGGAGAGAGGGGAAACTCTGAGTGAGAAATATTATATATTTTATCAGAAATGGTTTATATGTGGGTTTTGCTGAATTGCTTTCTTTTAAAATCTTTATTTTTTTAAATATATGGGAAGGTCTGACCAATTCACTGGGCAGGAAAAAATTTGGAAATGAGTGTAATATAACTTGGCTCTGTGGACACAAAGGCATCAGTAAAAAGTTTTAAAAAGAGATACATGATGACCATCTGGAAAAAAGAATGTGTAATTATGAAGAGCCACCTTTACTTTGCCCAAATTTGGCCATGAAAGATTAACCTTATTTTCTTTTTGGATGGGGTTACTGAAATGATAGATCAGAGAAATGCTATAGCCTTAGAAAACTTAGATTTTAGAAAAACATTTAATAAAGTGAATTTTGTGAAAAAGATGGAGCGATGTGGCCTAGAAAATGTCACAATTAGGCAGCTTTGGAAATGGTTGGATGGTTAGATTCAAAGAATTAATTGTTCATTGTCATCATAGGAAGGAATCTCCAGTGGAGTACCAGGGATCTGTTCTTGTCCCTATGCTGTTGATTATTTTTTATCAATGGCTGGAATAAATGTATTCATTCACTTATCAAATTTCAAAATGACATCTAACTGGAAGGGATACATTTTGTTGTTGTTCGGTAATTTTTTTTAGCTGTTTCTGACTCTTTGTGACCCAATCTGAAATTTTCTTAGCAAAGATAGGTTTGCCATTTCTTTCTCCAGTTCATTTTATAGATGAAGAAATTGAGGCAAACAGAGTCAAGTGACTTGCTCAGTAAGTGCCTGAGGCCAGATTTGAAGATGAATCTTCCTGTCTCTAGGCCCAATACCCTATTAGCTGTGCTGTCTAGCTGCCCTGCTTATTAAAAACACTGATAGGTAGAAGTGAGTACACCAGGATTACTTCTGGCACCACTGCTTTCTATGGGTGAGCTTGGGGGAAGCTTGTTTATTTAATCATAACATTCCTAGGGCTTCAGTTTGAGTCACAGAGCTCCCCAGAAGTTTCTGGAGGCAGAAAGAAAAATCTCCCTTATGCCATTCCCCTACTCCCCAATCCCTCCAAAGGAGCCAGCCTAAATTTCTGTCCATACCCAGTAGTGTCTGGGGATTTCCTGATGCTCACTTTAACAAAGTGATTCATTTCTCCAAGATGACTTTTTACTGTATATCAGACTTAATTTTATCACATTTTTCCTCAGGATGAACCAGCATTTTCCCTCTTTATCATTTCTTCCTCTTTATATGTTACTAGGACACGTTGTCTAGATGGGAACCAAATGATCCAGCCTTCAATGGGAAATGAACTTTCCAGGGTTGGTTTTTTTTATTTTAAAATCTGGACTCAAACCCAGAATCAACCTGGAATAACTAACTATTTTCAAGACTTTGCTGAACTAGAACTTAATCTATATAATACCATTTTTGGGGGGAACCTGATAATATGGAATATTCTTAGACCTGTCTGAGCCACTCTGGGTTACAGGCAGTATGACGGAATGGAAAGAATCCAACCTAAGGGTCAGAGGGTCTAGATTCACATCCTAGTTCTGTTACTTGTTACCTGTGTGATATTGAACAAGTCATCTAATGTCTATGGGCTTTGTTTCCTTATCTATAAAATGGGATCAGGGCTGGACTATTTCCAAAACTAAATCTATGTGACTGTTTCACAGATAACACACAGGAGGCACTGGAGTTCTTGGTCTCCAGCTTCTAATAGGTTCACTCTTGGATCTGGTCAGACAGGCAGACAGCTTCGGAGGGGTTAATAATCAGCTTTATTCTAGTCTAGTATTCTCAGAGGGTTGCTGGGAGAACCAGCTCCTACAGCATTCCCTAATCACCCTTCTCGTAAGGGCCAGTAAGAAGTGGGGTCAGCTACCCCTACATCTTATTTAAAAAAAAAAAAAGCAATCGGAGTTAAGTAACTTGCTCAAGGTTACATGGCCAGTTATTTTTATGTGGGTGCTGAGTAACTGAGGCCGGAACCAATCCCAGGTCTCCCAACATTGGGGCCGGCACTCTTACTCACTGTGCCACCTGGCCTCCCCTAAGCAATTGGGGTTAAGTAACTTTCTCAAGGTTACATGGCCAGTTATTTTGTGTGGGTGTTAAGTATCTGAGCCCAGAACTGATCCCAGGAGCTACCCCTACATCTTGATAGGGTCAATCAAGACAGGCACAGCTTTTGTACACTCCCCTAAATCCCCTCAAGCCTCAATGGGGGCTGGTTGAGGTACACGCAGATTCCACTATGGATTCCCCATGGTTTTCCCCACTTACTGACCAGTGCCCACATGCTTTATAAGCAACAGACAAAGAAGGCATCTTGCCAACATTAAGCTCACAGGTTAACTTTCGCAATATTGTCATTCTGCGCAAGCTTAGTAGTATTACATCATGTCACCCCTTATCTCACAGCATAGCCTCAGTAGGACTGTCTGTCACTACAATTCTGGGAACTACTATATGGAATCCTTGGGGCTACTCTGGGAGTTATTATCAAACACCTGGACACTAGACATGGCCATAGCCATGGATCCTGAGAAACTAACTCTGAGAAGGATAACAAAATCCTCCTTACATACAATGACTAAGGACATTAACACAGTATGACAGCTCACTAGCAAACCTGAGCACAAGATCTCATCACATCTGAGGGTCCAAGAGTCTCTTCATTCAGTCAACCTGTTTAAGCTGAGTTCTCCTACTTATATAACCTGGGTTGCTAACTAGAGAGTAGAGAATGTTGCACAGAGAATAAACTACCTTTATGTGGAAACAAAGGAATGGAAATTCTATTACAAACTTCTGATCCCCCATGGAATAATTAAGGCTGACCAGGTAAAAGATGGGCCAGCTAGGTGGTGCTGGACCTCCACCTAGCATAGAGGGCTGGACCTGGAGTCAGGAAGACTCCTCTTCCTGACTTCAAATCTGGCCTCAGACACTTCCTTAGTTGTGTGACCCTAGGCAAGTCACTTACCCCTGTTTGCTTCAGTTTCCTCATCTGTAAAATGAGCTGGAGAAGGAAATGACAAACCATTCCAGTATCTTTGCCAAGAAAGCCCCAAATGGGGTCATGAAGAGTCAGACACAACTGAAAATGACTTATCAATGAGTTAAGAGATGGGTGAGTGGAGGGATATAGCTCAGTACCTCCATCCTTCTTATTGGCATAAGTCAGGTGTCTGGCTGATGTTCCTTATTTAGCCCAATCTAGCAGACTAAGGAACTTTCAGGCTTACAGTCAGATATTTATGTTGGGTTCCTACTGTAGATGCCTGGAGGGCTCTGACATGCTCTTCTTGCTAAATAGTTACATTGTTACCGTAGCAAGTTGAAGTGAGGTCCCATGGGTGACTGGAGCCTGTGTAACTGAGTATATAGAGCTAAGCGATGCATGTGGGCAGGTGCAGGGAGACTTCTTAACTGGTGAAGTCAGATGCACAACCTCACTGTCTTTCGGGGCTACTGTTGATTGTTTTTTTTTTTCAATTGTCTCTGATTGTTCATGACCCCATTTGGAGTTTTCTTGGCAAAGTTACTGCAGTAGTTTGCCATTTCCTTCTGCAGCTCATTTTACAGATGAGGAAGCTGAGGCAAACAGCTTTAACTACTTGCCCATGGTCACACAGCAAAGAAGTGTCTGAAGCTAGATTTGAACTCAGGTTTTCCTGACTCCAGGCCTGACACTCTATCTATTGTGCAACCCATGGACTATAACCACATTAATGCCTGAGGCTAATAGCCACAGAAAACCTAGCACCTGGGACAGAGCTGACAGGACACCCAGCCTCAGCAGCCTCAAAGCAAAGTTCCCAGCCCTCACCCTAAGTGAGGCTTTTTTCTGTATGGCTTGAACTTCCTATTTAGAATACAGGGTGGTTGTTTTGGTCTACTTTCATTGTCTTTCTTTGGTGAGAAATCAAGGGATTTCCTTCTTTCCTTCTCCTCTGTTCTTATCTCCCACTGAAAAGGTATAGTGGTTCCCTCCTCCCAAGTTTGTCCTAAGCTATTGTCATTATATCATGCCAGTCAAGATCTTTTGCCCACCATATTTTCATTTATGTTAAGGAATAAATTGATAGCAATGAAAAAGACAGCAAACAAGGCAGGGGTCGGCCAGATTGTGGCTACTTGGGGGCTTTAGTGGTAGGATAACTCCTTTATCTCTTCCCCTTCCAGGAAAGAAGTAGAGTCAGAAAGCAGTTAAAGCAGGGAGGTGGAAACTGTTCTTTTACCCCAAACACAGAAGGGGACAGAAACATGCCAGGGGCTCCATGTGCTTTGTCTCACCATTAAGACCTGGGGGAAAAGATACTGAAAAGGACATAGAAGGGAAGGTGCCCAGAGCAAGATGCATCCCCCTCCCAACACACCTCCATCCAGTGGATTTTCTTAGTCTGTTTTTTTTTTTGTGAGGCAATAGGGTTAAGTGACTTGCCCAGGGTCACACACCTACTAGGTGTCAGGTATCCAGTCTGAGGCTGGATTTTGTCTTTTTTCTTGTCTTTGTTCTCAGGGTAGGTATCCCTGACATACTGAGTCTTTGTAGCAATGCTCACCACCTGGCCAGCTGGGAAATGAAGGGTATATTCCTGATAGAATTTTAGATATTGCTCTTTTTCCGGCTGGAATCATGGTGGGCATAGACGAAAAGAAGAAGCTACCATACATTTCAGAATTCCTTCTGAAAAAAAGAAAGGCTTTTGCAATACTGAAGGCCAAACGTTTGAAGACAAAGATGACTATAAAAAAAGCTCTGTAAAATACAGAGAAAAGTTATCTATGGAAAAGCTGAAGCCTACCAAAAGGAGTACAGACAGATGTACAGAAGTGAAATCCAGCTGGCTAGAATGGCACGCAAAGCTGGCAACTACTACATACCTGCGGAACCCAAGTTAGCTTTTGTGATCAGAATCAGGGGTATCAATGGTGTCAGCCCAAAGGTCTGAAAAGCAGTGCAGCTTCTTTGCCTTCGCCAAATCTTCAATGGCACTTTTGTTAGGCTTAACAAGGCCTCGATTAACATGCTAAGGATTGTGGAACCATACATTGCATGGGGTTATCCAAACCTGAAGTCTGTGAATGACTTGATTTACAAACGTGGTTATGGCAAGATCAAGAAACAGAGAATTGCCCTGACAGATAATGCCCTTATTGCAAAATCTCTTGGTAAATATGGAATTATCTGCATGGAGGACTTGATCCATGAGATCTACACTGTTGGCAAGCACTTCAAAGCTGCCAACAACTTCCTGTGGCCCTTCAAATTATCTTCTCCATGAGGTGGAATGAAGAAAAAGACTACACATTTTGTGGAAGGTGAAGATGCTGGTAACAGGGAAGACCAGATCAACAGGCTTATTAGAAGAATGAATTAAAGGTCTCTACACCATGATTATTTTTCTAATGGTCTGTTAATAAAAATACCTGTGACAGAAAAAAAAAAGAACTTTAGATATTTATCTCTACTGTGTTCAGAGGTTAGAACACAGGTCTCTTGCCCTCAATTATCTTTAAAAAATCCCTTATGATTTTTCTTTCCTGTTTATATTTTCATGCTTCTCTTGAGTTTTGTATTTGAAGACAAAATTTTCTATTCAGCGCTGGTCTTTTCATCAAGAAGGCTTGAAAGTCCTCTATTTCATTGAATATCCATTTTTTCCCCTGAAGGATTATACTCGGTTTTGCTGGGTAAATGATTCTTGGTTTTAATCCTAACTCCTTTGGCCTTGGGAATATCATATTCCAAGCCCTCTGAGCCCTTAATATAATCTTGTATTATCCTGATTGCATTTCCATAATACTTGAATTGTTTCTTTCTGGTTACTTGCAATATTTCTCCTTGACTTGAGAACTCTGGAATTTGGCTACAATATTCCTAGGAGTTTTCCTTTTGGGAGTTTTTCATGAGGTGATTGGTGAATTCTTTCAATTTCTATTTTACCCTCTGTTTCTAGAATATCAGGGCAGTTTTCCTTGATAATTTCTTGAAAGGTCATGTCTGCGCTCTTTTTTTGATCATGTCTTTCAGGTAGTTCAATAATTTCCTCCCCCTCAATTATCTAAGCCAGAAGGACAGGTAGTAGACTATAAAATCTCCAAAGAGCAGGAAACATATTTTAGAATTCATCATAGCACTTCCTTTACATCAGGCTTACTTTCTTGATTATGTTTTCTTTGCCAATAAATCAGTTAAGGGTGAGATGAGGCAGAAGAGAAGCATGTTGTAGGGTGGGACAATTCAGATGCAGTGTAGATCATAACCAACCATTCACAATTTGACATGGCTTTAGAGTTTACAAAGCACTGCCCTCATGACAACCCTGTGAGACAGGGAGTAGAAGTATGATAAAACCCACAAATATTTCAAAGATAATAATAAAAGCTTACATTTATATAGAGCTTGTGCCAGATACTGTGCTATGTGCTTCATAACTGTTATCTCACTTTATCTTCACAACCACAGGAAGGTTGGTTGTTGGAAGATGGGAGGAAGGTGACATTATTACCTTCATTTTACAGATGAGGAAACTGAGGCAAAAAGGGTTAAGTGACTTGCCCAGGGCCACACAGCTAATTTTTAAGACTATATTTAAACTCAGGTCTTCCTGACTCCAGGTGAGAAAAATTAATATTATGCTATTACATTAATAATTAGTTATTTAATTTGTGATCCATCCTTTTCCTTCTATTAAAATCCAACTCCTAAAAAGGGCATGGTTGATGATGAGATTGCTCTTAGTTCTCAAAGCACATGCTTATTAACTTTGGGCAGGACCCCACTTAACTGGGAGTACTAATTTTTGTTTAGAGTATAAACAGAATCCAGTCTGGGCGACATTTTGCCTGGAGGAGGAACCCTCTGTCCTTGGTCCCATCCATTAGAGTTCAGGTTAACTGAGCTTATGAAGAAAACTAGTAGAGAGCATGGGATGGAGATGGCTTCTCCTGACCAGATTCCTTGAGGCTGCTGAGGCTCAAGATCAAGTTATGTTCTCAGCAGGAGGAGCTAAAGACTTTTAGCCCGCCTCCTTATTAAATGTCTACCAATCAGGGTTGATTTTCACTTGTCAGGGGTGTTCCCTTTCAGAAGAGATTTAAGGCACTTCAGGGTCTCCCTTGGTGTCTTTGGTTAATGAGAGAAACACTGACCATTAATTTATTGATTGCCAGCTAGCTAGCAATTTTAGTTACCCAAAAACTCTGTCTCTCAGGGTTTCCATTCATCTCACAGTCCCAAAGCTTTCTCCACTGTGCCATCTAGCTGCCCCCAGTAGATGAAGAAAAAAAAAGTTTTCTAATACTAATTTATGTTATAAACCTTTAAATAGTTATGGAAAGGTTCATTCTTTATTTGATATGATCAAAATCATTCATTTAAAACCAAGAGCTAGTATTGTTTGCAATGGAGAAATACTAGAAATTTTCCCATTACAAATAAGTATAAATCCAAGCTCTCCCTTCTTCCCAGTATTAATTTGGCATAGTTCTAGAAATTCAAGTCATTAATAAGACAAAAGGACAAAAACAAAGGCAAAACATTGACATAGTCTTGTTTTACTAGACTCTCAGATTAGGAAGGGACCTTAGATACTTCCTCTTTCTTTTAAAAAACTGAGTTTTCACTTAACAAAAATCTGTTTTTTTTTCCTTCTCATTTCCCCCATATCCTGAAAAAAAAGAAAAAAAATCAAAGCCTGTAAACAAATATATATGGTTAATCAAAACAAATTCCTGCATTGGCCATTTAAATAGAAAGTTTCTCTGCACCCTGAGTTCATTGTCTCTGTCAGAGGGTAAGAAATAGGCTTTATCATCCATCATACTGAATCACGGTTGATAATTGCATTGATAAGAGTTCTTAAGTCTTTCATAGTCATCTACCTTTACAATGTTGTTATTGTATAAAAGGTTCTCCTTTTTTTATTTACTTCACCCTGTATCAGTTCATGCTTTCCCAGCTTTCTCTGAAACCACACCTTTCATCATTTTACAATAGTATTCTATCAAAGTCATATACTATAATCTGTTCAACCATTTCCCAAATGATGGATACCCCCGTAGTTTCCAGATCTTTGCTGCTACATAAAAGAGCTGCTATAAGTATTTTTGTACCTGTGGGTCTGATTTGGTCTCTGTAGGGTATAGGCCTATTAGTGGTACTGTTAAGTGAAACACCGAGTAGCATTTTGTTCCAAATCACTTTCCAGAATGGTTGCACCAATTCACAAATCAATTAACAGTGCATTAATGTACTTGTTTTCCCAACATCCCCTCCACTGATCATTTTCTGTTTTTGTCAATATTGCCAGTCTGATGTATGGAACCTCATAGTCACTCTATTCTTCATTTCTTTGATTATTAGTTCTTTGGAACATTTTTTTTTCATGTGACTGTTGAATACTTAGATTTGGGGACTTTCTTTTTTATAACTTATTCTTGAATAAAATCTCTTTAATATTCTGATGAGTGGTTTTCCACTTCTACTTGAAGATATCCAGTGATTAGGAACTTATGCCCCCTAAGGTTACTCATTCAGCTCTTAGACAATATTGTTAGGAATTCTTCCATTACATGAGAGCTCAGTCTTTCTGGTCCATCCATTGCTCCTAGTTCTGTCTTTGGGTCAAGCAAAGAAAGGTCTGATCCCTGTTTCATGTATGGTATGAATGATCTCAAAACCCTTCAGCATCTTGGTCACCTTCCTCTGGGTGCTCTGTAGTGAGAGAAATGATTATTGCTCTCTTATATTAATAGCCAATTATTGAATTGGGTCTAAGGTTTTTCCCCTTTCTATTTCCTCATTCAGAAATTAGTTCCTGTAGGTTATTGAGTCAGCTTTTGAGGGGCAGGGTTAATGATAAGATGAAATATTGGGCATGACACACCCAACTGGGAATACTCAGATCTGATCAAAAGGTAAAGAAATTCTAATCCAGGTGAAATGGTGAATTCCAGCCTTTTAGATTTCCAGTGATTTAGTCAGACAGGTCTTAGTGGAAGTGGATTCCCCCTTCTCTCTAGATTGCCTTAGACAGGCAGGTGATCTGAACAGAGACCAAAGTCTCTTTGTCCAAGACTGAGTGATGAGAATAGCATTCCCTAGCACCTCAGTAGAATAAACTCTTCTTTTATTATAATATTCATTCTCTCATTGTTATCCAATCAGAGTTGATTGCCACCTCTTGAGGACACCCATTCTTCCAAGGGCATAAAAGCTCTGAGAGGCCTCCATGAAGGGTTTTTGGCTTATGAAAGATGGTCAAATGATCATCTTTTTATTAATTATTCAGTAGCCATAATTAATAAAATGATTAATTATGCATAAATGTCTCTCAAACTTTTCATATGTCACAGTTGCTTACCAATATCTTTCCTAAAATATGATGCCTAGAACTAAACTTAGTGTTTAGAAGTAGCAGACTGACCAGAGCAGAGCACAGATGTGCTTCATTCCCTGTCATCTCTATGTTTCTTTATCATCTTTATAATCAGGAGTCTGATGTCATAGCCAGGCTCTTAGTTATGGTATCAGGATACTGTGGCTCAGAATTAAAGGATATGCCTGTGATTATAAAACTAGTTAAGTATAGTAGCTGGGATTCTGTGTCAAAGAAGACCATATCCCCCATACTTCTTATCTTCCCACTTTTTAGAAGGGACTCCAGGGTCTGGGGTTGGTCCACACCCAGCTTGGCAGCATTACAGATTGGAGATGATCTCCTTTGAGCCATTCATAAAATAGCCTTAAAAAGTGAGCATACTTCACAAACACTAATAGCTTCCCTTAATAGCCCATTATGTGTATATTGCCCAGGGGTAATTTAATGTCTTTGACTACTGGTACACAAATCAAGAATGGAAAATACACAGATCTGATGCTGTTGCCTAGTGAATAAATACAATGATTTGTCTTAACCTAGATATGTAAATAATGTCTTCTATTTGTATAGTTCTTTATAACTTTCACACAAATATTCACAACAATGGAGAAAAGAGCTAACAGTATTTGCATGACTTGCCTCACTGGCTTGCTGTGAGGATCACATGAAATAAGCATGCAAAATACTTTGTAATAACTAGAATGTACTCTAGAACGTAAGCTCCTTGAATGAATGAATGTATGGGGGGGAGAAGGAAGCATTTATTAGGCACTTACTGTGTGCAAAGTTCTGATAATCATTAAATATCATATTTTTGGCCAAAGTCTGAATTAATCAAACAGGCTGCTTTGCCTTGCTTTAAAAAGACTTTTTCCTGTGTCGGCAAAGCCAGAACATCCTGAGATCATAAATTTCAAATGGACCCTGCTTTGTCTTTGCTCTCTGAGTGAGCTTGGAGAATACCTCTTCTTCTGTCAACAAAGCAAGACCAGGCTTACTTTATGGCCCTTAAGGATGAGACCCTTAACTCAAGGCATTAACTTGAGTAATGGGACTTTTTCTTATCTTAATATTTTTGGATATATACTATGTTATGGAATGTTAATGGTAAAGAAAACACAGATATCCTGAATCATAATTTCAATTGACACTTTGTCAACTCTCCTATTTTATTGTATTTACCATCTATTCAATTAAGAAAATTCCTTCCTCACATGATGATTAAACATTTATGGAGATCATAAATTTGTGTGACACAGCCACCCTGAATTGGGATGGTTCTAAAATGTATTAAACTTTCTCATTCCTTTGTTCATCAGTTAGGACTTAGCTCTCCTAACTCCTTGTACAAATGCACTAGTCTTAAAAGGGAATAAATGATGTAACTGTTTATCACCTAGCCTGTTGTCTCCTTTAACCAAACTTTTTAAAGGTTAACAGTTCTCAGCAAACAAATTGAAAAGTAAGAGATATTCTAATGGGGAACATAACACATATGGAAGGTTTTAACTGCAAGTCAGATGGAAAGGGCCCACTGTCCAGGGGTACAGCCCCAAAGAAGAAGGTAAGGCTTTGTCTTTAATGTTCTTTGTCTTTTTCTTTCTTCCTTTTTTCCTTCCCTCCTTCCTTCTGCATTTTTATTTAAAGTTTTGAGTTCTAAATTCTGTCTCTCCCTCCCTTCCCCCTCTCTGAGATGATGAGCAACCAGATATAGGTTATACATGTGCAATTGTGTAAAATATTTCAATATTAGTCATTTAATGCTATTTCTATTGATAAAATCATATCAGTTTTTACTGTTGAACCATTCAACACTTCCAAGTTCTTTGGTATCAAGAACTTCCATTTCTGTGTCTTTAGTAGCTTTGTTTGTGGCTCCTGCAGGAGCAGTTGCCAGATTGCTCCTCCATAGGGATTGCTTCCCAGGATGATGGTTACAGACAATGGGCTGGAAGTGCTGCTCTTCCAAAGTCCTCTCTCCATCAGGGTCTGAAGGGTAATGGTGGTCAAGGTGGTGGTGGAGATTTGACTTGCCTGGTGCATGCTGCTTCCTATTGCCTCCAGGATAGCTTGCTGGTACCCTTGAGGACAGAAGATAACTTTCACTTTTATCTTTGTGCTCTGTAACACATATTAGTGTATTGTAATTTCATAGATGTTCTTAAAAAGTTGTTGGGCTAAAAACTTTAGCCCTTGCAGCCAACCTGATGTTAAGCTTTTATGGACTTTGAAGAAGGTGCCCTATAAGGATAATCTATCACTGAGCCATCTTTCAATATCCTAGGCAACTAAGAGTATAAGCTAGTGGTTCTGCAACAGCACAGTCTCAAGGAGTAACACAGGAGTCCCCTCTGTTTCCCTAGCTACCCCCCCCCAAATTTCCTGCTGCTGTTCCTGGGAATACCATGCCCCTTGGCTATATGCGGGGCTGGGCCTCAGAGACACTGGTTTCACTGCCCCATCAGGTATTGGGCCTGCCTGGAATGCCAGTGATCCTATGGATGACCAACATACTTCACCAGGCAAGAGGACTGTAGGGGACTAGATGAAGGCAAACCAGGATGCAGATAATGATGATGAAGTTCTGAATAACACGAACTATGATGAGTTTATTGTTTTTGATGGAAGTCTTTTCTCAAGTGGTCCTTGTGAAAAAGATAATGAGAAAGTGGATGCTATTTATGCAGCATTGGACTAAAGGATAGATGAAAGAAGAGAAGAAGGGAACAGAGGGAGAAAGAATACAGTGAAAAATACCATATGGAATGTCCTTATGTTCTCAGATCTGGGAAAAAAGTTGGCAGAAGTTACAGAAGAAGAGTGGCTAAATGTTCCTGAAGTTGGTGACACTAGAAACAAATGCCAGTGGAATTCATGATATGAGAAACTTACTCCTGTTCTGACAGATTCTTTGCTAAACATTTACAGGCTGGAGAGAACCACACTTCAGTGGATCCCTGACAAACACAGTTTGGAGGTCTGAATATACCCTACACAGAAGGATTAAATATTCCATATCCAAGCGGAATGACGCATGGACTAATGATAGCTGGAACATAAGGAAATTTGGCCAAGTCAGGAGCCCCTAGATGGATATGCGATTGAGCCAGGTACCTGATTTGGGGAGTGGGCAGACAGTGGTAGATCCCAAGCATTATCTCACAGATTTAAATTCTATGATTTCCACACATGGATATCAATGAAATTTTTAAAAGCTCACTTACTTCTAAAGTCTGTGAGAGAGACATATCCTCATTATCTTCCAGCATGGATTGCTTCCTCCACCTGGAAAAAGTCACTGAAAAACTAGAAGTAGCTCAAAACCTCATTATGAAAGGAATAGAAATGCGTCCCAAGAGTGAAGATGAATGGCTAGAAGCAGTCCGTGTACAGTCCGGTGATACAGCCAAGGCCATGGCTGCTCGAGCTGTTCATCATATCCCAGATATACATCAGAGAAGCAGAGTTAGAAACAGATATCTGAGCAAAGGAGCATGCTCTTAGGAAAGCTCTTGAATGTGTTCCAAACTCTGTTCTCTTGTGGAAGACAGCTATGGAGTTGAAGAGCCAGAAGATGCTAGAATAATGCTGAGCCAAGCTGTGGAAAGCTGCTTCACTAGCGTGGAATTTTGGCTTGCTTTGGGGAGGATGGGGACCCCTGAGAATGTCTGCGAGGTCTTACATAAAGTTGTGAGAAGATTCCCACAGATCGGCACATCTGGATTACGAAAGTGAAACTAGAGGAAGCCACTTGAAATGCTCAGATGGTAGAGAAAATCATTGACAGAAGCCATCACATCACTTAGAGCAAATAGCGTAGAATCCACAGAAAGCCAGGATGCTGAGGAGTGTGGTAAAGCTGGAGTGTTGCCTCTAGCCAAGCTATTATGTGTACAGTCATTGGAATTGGGATTGAGGAAGAAGATGGAACACATAGCTGACTGGAGGATGCAGATAGTCGTGTTGCCCACAATGCACTGAAGTGAACACAAGTTATTTATGCCTATGCCCTGCAAGTTTTCTCTAGCAAGAAGAGTGTGTGGTTGTGAGACACTTACTTTAAGAAGAACCCTGGGACCAGGGAGTCCCTCAAAGGTCTCCTACAGAAAGCAGGGGCCCACCACCCAAAGGCTGAGGTGTCCTGCCTCAGGGGTACCAAGTCCAGGAGGCTGGTAGGAGATGTGCCTGCCTTGAGAGCATCTTAGCCTTGACTTTCCAGGCCAGCCCCAACAGTGAAGGGATTTGGTTACTGCTGTGAAACTTGAGTCAGAGAACAATGGATACAAGTGGGCAAGGAGGTTGCTGGCCAAGGCTCAGGGTAGCATTTTCACTACAAGGGTGTTCATGAAATCTGTGAAGCTTGAATGGGCACTGGGGAACATTGCAGCTGCCCAGGATCTCTCTGAAGAAGTCTTGAAGCATTTTGAAGATTACCCCAAATTGTAGGCAGTGCAAGGGCAGATTGCAGAGCAATAGGAGCTGACTGAAAAAGCCTGGGAAACCTACAAACAGGGGTGGAAGAAAAGCCCCATTCCATACCCCTATGACTTTTATTTCCAAGACTGGAGGAGAAGGTTGTTCAGCTAACCAGAGCAAGAACCATTTTGGTGAAGTCTCATTTGAAAAATTCAAAGAACCCAGAACTGTGGTTAGAATCTGTGAGATTAGAATACCGAGTTGGACTGAAGAATGTCACCAATGCATTCATGGCAGAGGAACCGTAGGAATTTCCCAACTCAGGCATCCTGTGGTCAGAAGCCATTTTCCTTGAGGCAAGACCCCAGAGGAAGACCAAGAGTACAGGTGCCCTGAAGAAGTGTGAGCATGACTCCCATGTCCTGTTAACTGTGGCTAAATTGTTCTGGAGTGAACTGAAGATTCCCAAGGTCAGAGAATGGTTCCAACAAACAGTAAAGACTGACTCAGACTTGGGGGATACCTGGGCTTCTCCTTACAAATTTGAATTACAACATGGTACAGAGAAGCAGCAGGAAGAGGTCAGGAAGTGCTTTAGTGTGAAGTGTCCAAGGACGTTGAGAATGAGCAGAAAAAGATTGGGGAGATCCTTGCACTTGTAACAGCTAGGATTAAAAACACCTTCTAGCTTGTTCTCTACCCATTCCTGTCCTGGTCCCTGGAGGGAGTAGTTTTGTCTTGCTGTTCCAGGTAAAGAAGGCAGGTGGTAAAGCAAGGCCTACCAGTAGCTGTGCTACTGATAATTTTCAAATGAACTGTGCATGGCATGAGGAATGGATTTTGAGACACTAAGACTTTGAATGCTGATGTGCTGGGCAAGCAATCTCTTTAAGAGGGCTGACTTGCTCTTTAAATTTAATTAAATCTTTAAAAAAAAAAGAGTGTAAGCTACAGATGAGTCACTGATTTGCATCTGTAGAGAGAGTCCCCATACTGGAAGTTCCCTACAATGGTGAAATAACAATTCCAGATCCCTCAGTTCAATGTGTGTGTGTGTGTGTGTGTGTCTATGTATATGTATGCATGCATGTATACACCTACTTGAACACATTCATAGTGGTAGTAAAGGACCTGTGATTTGATCAATGTGGGAATTCTCTTGGCTTATCCAGGTCACAATCCACGGTTCACCCATACTTTGCAGTCTTGTTCCATTTAGCCAGATGCCTGGGATTTCATGGAACACAAGAAACATGATGAGGGTTGAAAACAATCTTACCACCATGGCTTCATTCAGCCCCTTTACAGTTTGTTAAATGAAGACCAGGGAAATGACTTGCTTTGACTGGGGTTATCATAGAGCCAGAAAAATTTCTTGCTCAGAAAAGAATTAAACAAAGAGTCACAGAAGAAGAGTTGGTTCAGAAGAGAAACTTAAAATGCACAAGGACTTTCCCTAACTAGCTAGTCTGATGAGTGCATCTGAAAAGGATGGCCTAGGGCTGAGGGTTTTTTCTGCAGCAGAGTCCCTATAGCCAAGAATGTTTCAGTGGAGACCAACAAATAGAAGCCAAGAACATTAGAAATACCCAATGGCAGCAGCAGAGAACAATGAAGACCATTCAACAGAGAGCAGTGTGCTGGAGAAAGTTGTTGAGTTGAATTGTAGTTGTGTCCTGCTCTTCATGACCCCATTTTGAAGTTTTCTTGGCAGAGATTCTGGAATGGTTTGCAATTTCCTTCTCCAGTACATTTTACAGATGAGGAAACTGAGGCAAGCAGAGTTAAGTGACTTGCCCTGGGCCACGCAGCTAGTGTCTGAGACCAGATTTGAACTCAGGAATATTCATCTCCAGGACTTCAGGTCCTGTGCCACCCAGCTGACCCATGTAGTGGAGAAAACAGGTCATAAAAGGACTTTGGCTCTATAGGGAAAGCAACTTGTTCAGTGACTTCACCAGAGGACCTTGGAAGCTCTGTATTGATCTCTGAGTGTGTCTTGGCCATATGTGTGTCTTGCCATGTATGTTACCTTGATCATCAGGTATGTTACCTTGGTCATCATTCCACCTTAATGGCATGATCATTTGTGGGAGAGTCTATCTTGGGACATATAGGGGAAACTTTGTCAATTGTCTTACCATACTGTTTGATTTGAACGATTATGTCCTCAGGTTGCCTGATAAAAGAAACACACTAGTAAGGGCTCATGAATTATAGTTTTATTGAAAAGTTGACCAGCACCCAGAATGGACTAGTGTGAAGGTGGGGATCATGTGCAAGGGAGCCTTGGGTGCTGTACAGAGTCTTAGAGTTACCTGAGGGTCTTAGAAGTTAAGTGATTTGCTCATTGTCAGAAGGATAGCATTGGCAGAATTTGAACCAAAGTCTTCAGATCCCGTTCCTAGCCATTATACCCTACTATCTCACTGTCTCTTTCTCCCTCCCCATAGTAAGTACCTGGTTTTGTGCTTCTTTAATGCATTTGTCATGTAATGTTATGTATTATAGTTATTTAGTTTTTATGTCTAATCTGCCTTGCTACAGAAAGTAAATTCTTTTGGTTGAATGAATGAATGCCCTCTCTTTCTCTCTCTCTCTTTCTCTCCTTTCCTCCCTCTTTCCCCCCCCTCTTTCTCCTCTTTCTCTTTAAAACAAGCACTTGTGACTGAATTGTGATTATATTTATTTATTGGTATAAGCTCACATATAAACATAATACAAATGATAGAAAAAAACACACACTCAAGTGCCCTTCATTTTGGAACAAAGATAAAAATATATTCATGTTGTTAGAATAATTCTCATTATATAACAGGAAACAAGAAAATTAACACCATTTTAGCTTGTCCTATTTACAGTGCTTTCAAATAAGTATATTTACAATTGTGTGAAATCGCTTCATGCAAAGCTGCTCTATTCAGAGCAGAAGTTTACCCGTCACCGATGCACTCTGAGCATGAGTCACACATGGACCATCTCCATTGTGACTCGCTCATTGTTAATTGGAACACAGATTTCAGAACCCATGCAATATTTTGTTATCTTTGCTGTTCTTGTTCTCCTGATTTCTAGAGCTCTCATTTCACAAATTCTCTGACAAAATAAATGTCAATTCAAAGGCTGAAAATGTCTTTTTTTCCTGTAGAAATGTATGCATTATAATGACTTACTAGAAGGTAGGGTCTTTTGTTCTTTTTTTTTGTATACCTTGCTCTTAGAACACAGTAGGCACATAATAAATGCTTGTTGAAATGAATTGCAGTTGCAAACTAAAGAAATAAAAAAAACGCTGATCATGAGGGCCTTCATATGAAAAAAATTGGTGTATTTTCCTAAGAGGAAAAAGAGCTGCCATCTATTATTTCCTTGGGCCACTGAAGAGAAGGTACATTTCTGGGGAGCAGAGGCTGCCTTAGTATCTCTGTCTCCTAGTGCACGGCCTGGTGAGTAGCAGATGCTTAATAATGCTTGTTAATTGGCTGATTACTTGTTTGGTCCATCACTTCAGTGAGTTTAAATATAGATTTTGCACTGAAAACTCTAAGTAAAAAGCAATATTTTGTAAAACTTCTCAAATGGCAGATTAGTATTTTAGCAAAAATGTCATTCCACTTTGAGCAGGCATTTTGGTGGCATGCACAAACCGTGTTATAATGACCAACAAGTGGTAAAAGCACTATCACATTTCCTCACAGTATATTCTAGGCCAGGGGTAGGGAACCTGTGACCTCAAGGCCACGTGTGGCTCTCTAGGTCCTCAAGTGCAGCCCTTTGACTGAATCCAAACTCCACAGAACAAATCCCCTTAATAAAAGAATTTGTTCTGTAGAACTTGGACTCAGTCAAAAGGCTGCACCCACAGACCTAGAAGGCCACATGTGGCCACAAGGCTGCAGGTTGCCCAGCCCTGTTCTAGGATGTAACCAAACTGGGCCACTGAGCCAAGTAAGGATGCTCTGTCTTCAGCTGGACCACCATAATCTTCCCTCCCTGAAATTTCTCCTGAAGTGATGAGGACCAGACTAAGCAGTGGTCTGGTGTGTGCTGTTCTAGTGTTTTTTGGCAAAGCAGCATACACTTTGTGTCTTCCATCTGCTACCTGAGACATTCTTCTTGTGTTGAAAAAGTGGCAGCACCCTGAAGGAAGAGGATACATTCATTGTTTTCAATGTTCCTCCAGTCCCTGTCCCTGGCTAGCTGAGTTGTCAATCAGTATCAAGCCAGCCAGCAAAAATATAATTAACCAGTTTAAATGGTTACTGGATGGCTTAATGCCGGCAGACAGCTCAGTCAGCCAGTCACACTGATTAAAAGAGGAAGGGATCATGCTCTACAGTGATTTTGGGGATCTTAAGCAGAACATTCTAGCATACACACCTGAACATACACTCTTTTGGTAGTTTAAACTCCTTTGGTTTCTGAAAGCACAGTAGTATAATTCTATATAAATTAAGGAGATAAAGTTTTTATTATAAAAGTTATTGCATTAATTTAATAGAGTATTAATTCAACAAGTAAAATCAATAAACAATTATTTTACCCAATGGAAAAAGTCCTAGGCTTTGAAAATATACACACAAAAAATCAAATCTGAAAATATGACTGTAAATTGCCAGAGGATTCACAACCCATTTCCTTTTACTCATATTCATGGAGTATTCAAAATAATTTTTATTAATTTAAAGTAAATTGGCTTTGCCAAGTATTTTATAGGCTAGTTCAATCAATGTGTTACTTTTCTGTGTATTTAATGAGATGGTGAAGCTGGGAAGAGTGGTTCATTTATTTCATTCTTTTCACAATAACTCTGTTCTCAGGAGAAGGTGTTTTTGAAGTCAGTGCCAGAGCAGAACAAGAGGACAATGCAGGACAGATATCAATCCTACCCTCTCTCCCTCCTTCTCTGCTGTTTGTCCTGAGGGGGGAAAACAACCTGACCCAAGGGCCACGAGTCCCATAAGTGGGAGGACATAAAACAACTCTGGATAGAAACTTGCCCTCACTTTTTATAATCCCATGTCACCTAGCCATTCTCACGATGTTAGGCTTTGTAGTGTAGCCAGCATTGAAGGTTTTAAGCACATTCCTTTCTATTTGAGATGATCTTTGGGTCAGATGTTGCTTTGGGCTATATTAACTAAAGGCCAGTTAGGCACTGCACTTAATATTTTACACTGTTAATATCTTTTATGCATCTGTTAATTACAATCATCCTATCACACCAAGGAGAGAGCAATAGCTCAGCAGTCTCTGTACTCACTTCCTCTTCTGTTTTAGTGAATGGGGGGCTTTTAAAACTATGATCTCTGAATTCTTTTATTCTCCAACTCTCCTCCAAATCAGGTATTTACAAATCCACAGCCCCTTGCTACTTGTCAGAATATAGGCTTACTGGATTTTGAGTTAAAAGGGAACATAGAGATCACATATTCCAACCATCTAATTTTACAGATGAGGAAACTGAGGCCCTGAGAGATGTAGTGCCTTACTGGGGCACTGCTATCTTAGATGAGCCCAAATCAAATCATCTCATTGACCTCTAACAGAAAGCAACAAGCAAGTGAAAAGGATTTTTTTCCCCCAAGAACAAAGAGTAGTGAATTGCTTTATGGTTAGTTTGAAAGGTTTTACTACAGTGGAAGATATTAATTCACAGATACTGCAAGTCAGTGGTGTCATCTGGGTATAAAGTCAGACGGGTTGGCTTTGCTTTGGTCTTTCCATCACAAAGGGCTTTCTGCTAACCTTTTCTTTGCTGTCAGGTAGAAAATGCGGTTCTGTTCAGAGTAAGTGACTTTGTTGAGTGGCAGCTTGTAGATTGAGTGATTTTTTGTTGTCACTAAGAGGAAGATGAGTGTGGCCAAGCAGAAGGGCCAGGTACATGGTGACAGCCCGAACTGGAAAAGAGGGAACAGAGGTCACTTGAGTCCTTCTGGGATGCTGAGGTTGGATCAGAGCTTGGGAGCTGGAAGGCTCCTCAGGGACTGTACTGTCTAACCTCCTTGGTCAATGACTTGCCTAAGTTCACACGGATAGTTGGCATCTGTGGTGGGATCTGAACCCAGGGCCTTTGGCTCCAGCTTTAGAACTTCAGTATATATTCCCCTTGGCCCATCCCTCTTCCCAGCCATGTTCCCTCCCTTATCATACTTAGGAAGCTCCAGTGGTTCCGTTTCCTATGGCCCCTAGGATAAAGTACAAACTCGCCTGTTTAACATTTAAAACCCTTCATGATCCAGCTGTAGCCTTGCTTTCTAGATTCACTGTGCACTGCTGTACTTTGCAGCCGTGCTGGCCTTCTGGCTGTCTCCTGGACTGGTGGGGCATCTTGGCACAGAAGGGCACACATGCATGGAATTCGTTCTCTCTTTACCCCCCACCCTTAAACTCCCCAGCTTCCATCAAAACTCAAGTGCCAACTCCTATAGGTTTTATTGTTTAATTGATTAGTCTTGTCCAACTCTCTGTGAACACATTTTGGGGCTTCTTGGCAGAGATACTGGAATGGTTCGCCATTTCCTTCTCCAGCTCATTTTACAGATAAGGAAATTGAGGTAAACAGCATGATGTGACTTTCCCAGGGTCACACAGATAATTAAGCATCTGAGGCAGCATTTTAACTCAGAAAGATGAGTCTTCCCGACTCGGGGCCTGGTGCTTAGTGCGCTGTGGTGCCACCTAGTGGCCCTAAACTCCTACAGAAGGCCTTTTCTAATCCCTGTTAGCATCCTTTTCCTCCTACTTCCCTCAGCAAATATTATTTTGCATTAACTTTATATCTACTTTTATTTGAGAAGCAACATGGCCTAATATACAGAGATATGGTCTTGGGGTCAGAAAGACACAGGTTCAAATCCTACCTCCCACCCAAATTGTGTGTGTGACCCTGGGCAAGTCACTTAACCACCCAGATTCTAAGTTGAAGAGTCAACTGGTAATCAGCTTTCCTAGGGAGGGATTCCTTATGACAATGAAATGACAGATCTTCCAAAAATGTGTTTGTCATAACCAGACACCTTTCCTGTCTTTCCAGTTTTCTTATGCCTTATGCCCTCTATAAACTCTATGATGGGATGCTGGCCTTCATGGTGCTCCCCAAGACAGCACATCTCCCCATTCTGTGTATCTCCACTGCTTCTCCTCCATGCCTGGAACTGTCTCTCCTCAGCTCTGTCTCCTCCATGCCCACAACTGTCTCTCCTCAGCTCTGTCTCCTGGATTCCTGGGTTTCCTCTAAGCCTTGGCTGAAGTCTCACCTTCGACAGGAAACCTGTCCTGTTCCTCCTTAATCTTAGTGCCGTCCCTCTTAGTTCACTCTTCGTTTATCCTGTGTGTGTACACACCCACACATTAATACATACACAGGATAAATGACGAGTCTATACACACACAGGATAAATGGGGAGTGCGCACGTACATTTACACATACATATATACTGATAAATTGAGAGTATATGTGTATATATACACATATATATTTATGTACATACATACACACACGTATAAAAATTTGTATATAGTGGTTTTCATGGTGTCTCTCCCACGTTAGACCATGAACTCCTTAAGAGCAGAAGCTTTGCCTCTGTATTCACAATGTTTACTACAATGCCCCGCAAATAGTAGGTTCTTGTTGGTTAACTGATATATTGTTTTTGTCCAGTAGAATGTAAGTAAAGACTTTAGGGTCAGGGCCTCTTTTTTTCCTTTGTGGTTCTCTAGTACCTGGCACTCTAGTTGCTGGCACACAGTAGACAGTTAACATGGTTTTTAAAAAAAATAATTACAGGGGAGGCCAGGTAGCACAGGGAGTAAGGCACCGGCTCCAGTGTCGGGATGACCTGGTGATTGAATCCTGGGCTGAGACACTTAGCACCCACCCAGAAACACCTGGCTGTGTAACCTTGAGCAAGTTACTTAACCCCAATTGCTTAGGGGAGGCCAGGTGGCTCAGCGAGTAAGAGCACTGGCTCCAGTGTCAGGATGACCTGGGGATCAAATCTGGGCTCAGATACTCAGCACCACACCCACAAATAACTGGCCGTGTAAACTTGAGCAAGTTACTTAACCCCGATTGCTTAAAAAAAAAAATTACAGTGCACAATGTTTCATAAGTACCTCAGGGAGCTGCAAAGCAGAGTGATCAAGTGAAGGTTCAGAGAGGGAGTTTGCTATAGAAGTGGTGAGATCAGGAAAGGACAGGGAGGAACACAGCTGAAGAAGGAAGGGCAGGGAGAGTATTCCAGACACAGGTGACTGTACAGATATAGAATTGGTTTGCTGAAAGCACACTGCTTATTTAATGATTAAACCAGACTTGTGCTTACTTAATATTTACTGATCATTTGACTGATAAAAATGAAAGTCTGGAAGAATGAGAAGTGATTTTTAAAAAGAAGGTACTAATTTGGGGGGGGGGTGTTGGATGACTATTTTTTTTCATTTTGCCCTTGTCCCCCAAGTCCCAAAGACTTGGTGTGTCCAAACTGGAACACATGCAGGTTAGCCCCTGAGAACTCACATTTTACCTATCTAACTAGGAGATGGATTTGTGGCATCTAACAGACAGCCTGAAAACAGCACGCATCACCAGCTTTATACCATATGACTTGTACTTTCAACAGACCCAATGACACAGTGGACCAAAGTTTACTATGATGTTGGACAAAATCAAACTCCCTTGGTCTTGATAGGAACCAGTCTAGAGGAGTTCCAAAGGAGCTTTCAGTCCTCATTCTAACACAATAGCAAAATCTAGATAAAGGCATACTTACCACAGCCATTATGTTTGTTAATGCTATGGCCAGGTAAGCAGTAAACAGAGCTAGGAAGGAAATAAAAAACAAGTGTTGGTAAATAGTTATTGTTCAAGGAAACATGGCTGTTTTCTGAAAACCCAGACTGCAATCAGAATTATCTTTCTTTCTTTGGGTTACCTTATCACTTATATGCCTTTTTTGATTTTAATAGAATTTTACATCTAGAAGGGAATGCAGAAATAACCTGCTCTACTTCTCAGACTTTTTTATAAATAATGAAATTTAGGCCTAGAGAAATGAGGTAACTTGTCAATATTTTTTGTCCCCTTTCCTTCCCTGTTTCCACTGCTAAGCCCTAAGATGTTGTTGTTCAGTCATTTTCAGTCATGTCTGACTCTTTGTGACCTTACTTGGGGTTTTCTTGGTAAAGATACTAGAGTGGTTTGCCATTTCCTTCTCTGACTTATTTTATAGAGGAGGAAACTGAGGCCAACAGGGTTAAGTGACTTACCCAGGGTCACACAGCTAGTAAGTGTCTGAGGCCAGATTTGAACTCAGGAAGAGGAGCCTTCTCTATGCACTTTTCTACTTAGCTGCCCCAGAAAGCCCTGTCATCGGCTCTCATTATTACTCACCTAGATTATAACAACAGCCTCTGCACAGGTCTTCCTACTTCTTCCCTCTTTCCTCCTACAATTCATCTTTTATACTACCACCAGACAAATTTTCTTGTGCAGAAATCTATTCTCATTAATCCTTGCCTGCAAAATAGCTCCATATTGTTTTTTGGATTAGAGATTAAGTTCATTTTCTTCTGTGGAAGGAACTGGGATAAAGGAAACCTGACCTTAAGCTACTTGACCCTAATCTTGATGACTGCCTTGCTGTGGTAGGCACCCCTGGACTACTCTTTGTGGGTGTGTTCAGTAACTGAGAGCCTTCTCCTTGCATGTACACACACACACATGTTTCAGATGGGACATGAATCACACAGTTTAAACAGATATGGATGATTTGTGAGCTGCATGGAAGATCTTACTTTGTTTTTTCCCCAAGATCTACCCTTCTCCTTGACATCCTTTTAACTGTGGAGGGCGCCATCATTCTTATAGTTAATCACGTCCACAACATCAACATCTTTGACTCTTTTTTCTCCTTTACCCCATAGATCTAGTCAGTTATAAAATCTTGTCCTTTCTGCTGCTACCCTCCACTACATCTCTACCCTCTGTGGTTTCTTTCACCAGCCTAGTGCAGGCCCAAATCATCTCTTGCCTGGACTATTGTAGTTGCCTCTCAATTAACCTCTTTTCTTCCAGTCTCAACCCTCCAATTCATCCTCCACACAGATGTCAATGAGATTTTCTTTTCTTTTTTTTTTTTTTCTTGGAGGTAATTGGGGTTAAATGAGTTATCCAGGGTCACTCAGCTAGTAAGTGAGGCTGGATTTGAACTCACATCTTCCTGACTTCGGACCCAGAGGCAAAGAAGTGGCCCAGGTAAGATACTCTAGTAATATTTGAGGAAGGAGAAATCACCTTCAGCTGAAGGCATCAGCTAAGGCTTCATGGAGAAGGTAGTAACTGAACTAAGCCTGGAAGGAAGAGAAATATCTTAATGGCCAGAGATAAGGATGGGCAGCCTGCATGGATACATGGGATCAAATATCATTTCATCTTTATCTCATCCCTTTTCATGTCTATTTTACCTAGTTTTTTAGCCTGCAATTATTAGTACCACAATCCCTGTATATACTTTGTAAAGAAGTAAATATACCTATGGTCAAGTAGGTGGTACAATGGATAGAGTATGGGGCCTGGAGTCAGGAAGACTGGAGTTCAAATCTAGTTTCAGATACTTACTAGCTATGACCTTGGGCAAGTCACTTAACCCTGTTTTCCATAGTTTCCTCATCTATAAAATGAACTGGAGAAGGAAATGGCAAACTGTTGTAGTATCTTTACCAAGAAAACTCCAAATATGGTCACGACTGAAATGATTGAACAACAAATATATACTCGAGGTATATGCTCAAAAATGTTTGCTTAGAGGGTGGCTAGGTAGCACAGTGAATAGAAAACCAGACTTGAAATCAAGAGGACCTGAGTTCAAATGTGGCCTCAGACACTTAACACTTACTAGTCATGTGACCTTGGGCAAGTCACTTAACCCCAATTGCCCAGCCTTCTCCCCTCCCAAAAAGCAAAAAAAAAAAAAAAGTTTACTCATTGGGGTAGATGATCAAGAAAATTTGGAGACTCTATAATTCTAATATTACAGGCAATAAAACTGAGACTCAGAGAGATTAAATAATTTAACTGATTTCACATAGGTAAGAAGTAACAGAGCTGGGATTTGAATACAGTTCTTGTGCCTTTAAATCTTCACTGTGGCCACATTGCCAAAAAAAAAAAAAATCAAACTACAAGGAAATGCTGGGAGTCAAAAACAATATCTCTTGTTTGCCAGACTGTTAAAGCCATTATGTAGAAGGAATTAGAGTTGTTTTGCTTGGATTCAGAGGGCAGAGCTAGGAATAATGGGTGATGGAGAGAGATTTTGGTTCAGTGTAAGGAAAAATCTTCTCACATGTAATTGGAAAAAATAAAATACTATTAAGGAAAAACAAAAGAAAAAAAACAGAAAAACCTTCCCGCCAAAAGTAAGAAATAGGATGCCTCAGGAGGTAATGGGCTCCCTATCCAGGAAGTCTTCTAGAAAAGGATATATGATACTTGTTAGAGATGGTCTAGAAGAGGTTTCTGCATTAAGTACAGATTGGACTCCATGACCTCCAAGCTCCCTTGTAACTTTGGAACTCTGGGAATCTATGAGGTCTAGGGAAGTTAAATAATTTATCCAAGGTTACACTATCAGTGGTAGAAGTAGAATCTGAATCCAGGTCCTTTGTTTGAAGGACTAGAACCTCTTTCAGTTGTGCCACAAAGGACTTGTTAAAGTTTGTACAAAATTCAATTTAAAAGGTCAATTACTGAAATGGCTGACTAATGAGCTATTATTCTTCACCCTGAGTTAGAAACCTTCATTCTCTGAGGGAATCTAGTCTGTCATCTGTATTCACCAAGCCTGACTCACATGACCTTGCCTGGAAATACTGTGCTCCTGAATTTCTGAATCTTCTAAATGTTGGGCCTTGTATTCTCTTATTTAGGAATCTGAGCACAAAGGGTATGATTATGGTCCTGGCCCAATAGGCCACTTTTGCCAATAAGCAAAAATTCTATTTCTACCTTGTTCAAGGAGCCTTCCCAAATAGTTTACTTTTGTATAGTTTTACAAAGCACTTTCCTCAAATCTTATCATCCTTCAGGATAGCAGTGTCCCATAAACTAACAGACCTGCTTCCAGTCATCATTGAGGGGAGGAATCATTTCGAAGGTGAGGCCCACCTTCCTCATTAACACCAATAACTGTTGACCAACTACCATTAAAAGGCAGAGAGGCCCAGCAGCCCTGAGAATGGTGGAAGGCCCCAGACCACCATTTCCACTTTCAGCCCAGCCCTCAAGCCACCATCCAGGGAAGCAGCTCCTGTGGACACAGAGTCAGCCTAGCAAATGCCACTCACAGGGTGGGCAAGCCAGCCTAGCTGAAGCAGCAAGACTCCCTGAGGGTGTCCAGGAGGCAGCGAATGACAAATAAATCAACCACTACCACCCTATCCCCTCAGACCTGATGAAGAAATCCCAGAAACCAAGAGCCCTGGTTATAAGTGACATTAAATAATGACATTTTAAAGAAAGGCATTATTAACATCTGCTTGGCTGCTGCACCTCAAGGACAATAAGACTTTTCCATCTGTCTTAAATCTGAAAACTTCCATATGTGTTGTCTCCCCTATCTGTCTTACTTTTCTATTTGTATGCCCAGTACTTGGCACAAAATAAAGGTTTAGTGTATTTTTTACTTGTTTTTCAGTCGTGTCTGACTCTCTATGACTCCATTTGGGGTTTTCTTGGCAAAGACACTGAAGCAGTTTGCCATTTACTTCCCCAACTCATTTTAACAGATGAGGAAACTGAGGCAAACAGGGTTCAATGACTTGCCCAGGGTCACAGACTAGTATGTGTCTGAGGAAGTATTTGGATTCAGGTCTTCCTGACTTTGGGCCCAGTGTACCACCTAGCTGCCCAAAATAAATGTATTATTCATTCATTATTTCATTCATCCATTCAAGGTCGTACAAGCATCATTATCTACAATTTGCAGATGAGGAAACTGAGGTTAGGTGCCTTCCTTGATTCCACACATAGTATATGGCAGAGCTGCCACACGAACCCTCATCTTCTGACTCCAGTGCTTTTCTCCCCAATATACTAAGCTGTCTGAATACTTCAGCCCACCTTGGCCCTTCCTTTTTCCAGGCTCCTCTAGCAGTTTTCCAAACCAGTTTGAACCACAGTACCCTTAGGAGCTTCTTGAAGATCGACTAGTTCCCGGAGATGACCTAGGCTAATCCCCAGATTTCACAGATAAGGAACCACACCCAGAGAATTGAAATGACTTGCCCATAATCACACAGAAGTCAAGTCAGGTCACCAGATCATAGGATCCTCCATTTAGAATGAGAAGGGATCTCAGAGGTTCTTGAGCCCAACTCCTTCATTTTACAGATGAGGAAATGGAGGCCTTAAGAGATCAAGTAACTTGTCTAGGATCATCCAGCTAGTAACTGTCTGGGGCAGGATCCAAACCTGGGCCTGGTACTCTGTCTCTAAATCCAGGACTCTGCATTTACAGTGGTGTGTGGGACACCTTTTTAAGTTTTGTCTGCATTGCTAACATTTTCCCCATAACTTTCCTAAGTCTAGAAATCAGCAAAACAATAAATCGTGCCCTGATTTTGTAGCATTTGCTGATTTCCAAGGTGTAAATGCTTACTCTGAAAATTTAACAATTTGGTTATTTCAATACACACACTCCAGAACACATCTGATATGTGTCACACTACGGGGGTGGCAGGGGTGGGGATGGGATGGAAGGACATGAAGTACTTTCAAGATAAAGGAGTGCTAGAAAAATTTTTGAGCAAAACAGGATAAACCAATCTTTTTTTTTTTTAATTGTAACACATAATAGATATTTTTGATAGACACAATTTCTTAATTGTGATTTTAGAGTGGAAAGTATAGTTAGCTTAGAAACATTCTTACTAAGACCTTCCTAGCTTTTCAGAGCCTGTCTGGAACACATTCTTCTTACAGTCTTTGTCTTGCTGGCAATTGACCCTGACTAGGAACACTCTCTGTTGCTGTTCTTTTATTATTTTTAGGTGCCTTTTGTCTTTTCTCTCCAGTAAGACTGTAAGTTCCCTGAGGTCGGGTTGAACACAAAGTAGCACCCGCTTGTGAGTTTCATTCCATTTGTTTCCTTAGTTAAGACTGACCCTAACAGCAAGCAGAAGAGCCCTGTAATCCACTAGGGACAATCAAAAGCCAGATGGTTTTTCCAGAAGCCTGGAGACAGTGAGGTGGTGCAGTGGATAGTGGATAGTTAACCCTGCTTTCCTCAGTTTCCTCATCAGTAAAATAAGCTGGAGAAGGAAATGGCAAATGATTGCAGTATTTTTGCCATGAAAGCCCCAAATGAGGTCACGAAGAGTCAAACAGGACTGAAAACAACTGAATAACAACAAAAGCCCCCAAATGGCTGGAGCTACAGTCCTGAACCAGGGACCATTTAGAGCCATGCAGGATTTCTGCTGTTGGTGGACATTGTCCCTTCCAACAGGCTAAGATGGGCAAGGATCGCTCTAATACAAGCAGATGAGGATCAGCACTGTGATAACCCAGAATAAAAGATATGCATGTTCACATTTTGAACTAACACAAATAAAAATTAATTACGCCAGTTCATATTTGAAAGCTGACATGGAGCAGATAGAACTTTGGGGGCTTTTATCTAATCAGGGGTAGGGAACCTGTAGCCTTGAGGCCACATGTGGCCTTCTAGGTCCTGGCTACAGCCTTTTGCCCGAGTCTAAGTTTTACAGAACAAATTCTTTTATCAAGGGCATTTGTTCTGTGAAGTTTGGATTCAGTCAAAAGCCCAAGGACCCAAGGGCACTTGAGGACCTGGAGGGTCATAATGTAGCCTTACGGCTGCAGGTTCTCCACCCCTGATCTAAGTTGTCCCAATTGACCTTACCAGATACAGGCAAGGAATAATTCTGTGCTGTCTTGGTTATTTATTTACTTGCTTGACTTGAAATGGCAAGTCATTTTGATATCACTGTGAAATGAGCTCCATGAAACTGGATGCAATATTTTCCTTGCCAAGAATGTGCTTTACCTCAAAGCCCTGTGTAAACAACCTTTGTTTTACCTCCCACCTGTGACATGACAACACCTTAAAATTGTCCCTCCTGGTTAGAGCATTTAGGGTTAGAGCACTCTCTCCTTGACCTCTGAAGATTTGCTAAGGGTTTCCTCACACCTAGGCTAGCATACTCTCTCCTCTCCAAAAAGTGTCTCTTTTCTCCTTTAGGACTCAGACATAGCCACCTTCTCCCAGAGCTCTTTCCTGATTGATGCTGAATTGCAAACCTCCCCTCCAAATCTAGAATGTTCTGATCACTCCAGGTTTTTCCATGACACTAGACATCCATACACACTTCAGCATTGCTTGAAGGATTTGTAAGGTCGTGAGTATGTGCATTGCTTGATAACGAGGCTCATAATATTAGCTGGCATTTATATGGTATTTTAAAGTTTTAAAAAGACTTTATCTATGTTGTCTCATCTGGTCCTCATAACAATCTTGTGCTATAATGTAGTGTGTATGTGTGTGTGTGTGTGTGCTAATATTATTCCTATTTTACTGAAGGGAAAATGAGTAGCTTATGTGGCACATAACTTATATTTCCATTGATGCACAGCTTAGGATACTGTTTCATTAGTGGTTGCTAAAAAAAAATCTGTCACCTGGTGGCCACCCTTCTGGTGACAGAACTCTTGGAACTTATCTGGGTTGTTCCTAGGAATATAGCACTCAGCCTAACCTCAGGCCCCTACTCAAATATTTTCCAGCTAAGTAAGACCTTCCAGAGCTCACTGTACTCTGGCATAGGTTTGGAGAAAACAAGGCTTATGACTTCTGGCTAAGATGGTAATAGATAGGCCTGAGGGGAACCAGAATCTCCCACAAACCTCCCAACAAGGCAGCAGGGGAAGGACTGTTGTATTGCCTAAATCTGGATCTGGGTTGCAGTCCTGGGACTCAGAACCAGTGTGAGGGGGAGCCCTAGCACAGCAGAGCTTGCAGACACAGGAGAGCAGGGACCCTGGACAGAGATCCAGGGTTGAAAAGAGTGCTTGTTGGGATGGCTAGGTGGCTCAGTGAATAGAGTACCAGCCCTGGAGTCAGGATGACCTGAGTTCAAATCTGGCCTCAGACATTTAACACAAAAAACTGGCAAGTTTGGACAAGTCACTTAACCCCAATTGCCCTGCCTTCATCCCTCCCAAGAAGCAAAAAAAAAAAAAAAAAAAAGAAAAAAAAAAAAAGAGTGCTTGTGGTCACTCACAACCCAGAGCACAGTATAAGAAGGTAGTAAACACACCTTTCCCTAGATCATACCAGCTTGGGAAAGCCAAAAACTGATGGGTCCCCAGAATGACCTCTGAAAACAGCTACACAAAAGAACCTAAAGTACCCCCTTCACTTGGGAAGCAGAGCCCCACTTTAGCACAGAGTTAAAAGTCAAAAAGTTGGCTGGAAAATTAGCAAACAGAAAAAAATTCTGACCCTAGAAAGTTACTGTGATGACAAGAAAGATCCAAACACACTCAGAAGAAAACAAAGTCAAAATTCCTGCATCCGAGGTCTTAAAGAAACACTGCAGCAAATCTCTATAAAAGCACTAGAAATGCAATAATAGTAAAGAAAAGTAAAGAGAAATGGCTATAAGTGCCTTCATCCAGTCTAGAACTTTACAAGAAAATTTCAAGAAACCTTTGGACGCTCAGACCAGGGTAGGTAGAGAACACAAGAAATCTGGACCCATAGTACGAGATAGGACCAGTCAAGTGCCCAGGCAACCCTCGTCTTTGTCCTGAGTCACAACAGGACAAAGAGCCAGGGTAGCACCTGGGACTGGATTGGTGTAAGCCAAAACCTAAGTTGAGCCACCAGGAGACTGTGGCCAAACCCAGAAATCACTGCCAAGAATGAGGCCTAGCCTTAGTCCCTGAATCCAGCAACAAACAGGGTGGAAGGAACAGTGTCTGACCCAAGCACAAAGCACCAACGGGGAACCCAAGGTTTATGCAATGTCATAATGAGATATTGGAATATTATGTTGGGGGGAAATGTTTAGACAATCTACTTATTCCTCCACTTGTCCAAGTAGATCTTTTCCCCTTCTCTCCCCTTAGAGGTTTCCCCCACCCCATCCTTTTATTTTTTTCTTTTTGGAGGGGGGAAGGCAGGGCAATTGGGGTTAAGTGACTTGCCCGACATCACATGGTTAGTAAGTGTTAAGTGTCTGAGATCAAATTTGAACTCAGGTCCTTCTGACTCCAGGGCCAGTGCTCTATTCACTGTGTCACCTAGCTGCCCCATTCTTACAGGTTTCTTAAGGACAGGAACTACATGCAAGTAAAACCCTATGGGAAGGGGACTGGATTTTTGTTGAGGTACAAGTTGGAGTAGATGTCCTCTGGAGTCCTTTCCAACCCTGAGATTCTGTGATTGTATTTAGTTAACACTTCGCTCATCTACATACTCTCCCCTCTGAATTGTAGGTTTCCTGAGGACAGGAAGTACACATAATGGAAACATCCTCGTTTACCTTAGTATAGTCTTATTGGTTCTCCTTTTTGTGTGTCTTCCCCCATTAGAATAAGAATTGTTTTAGACTGGGAACTGAATCACCTTTCCTATTTTTATCCCCAGCTTTTAGCATCATGATTGGCACATAATAAGTGATCAAACACTTCATTCATTCATCTCTAATTTGTTACTTGGTACATTAACCTAAATACTTTCATATACATTATTTTAGGGGCTAGTTATATATTCCAGGAGGGGCAAAAGAAAGAGCACCCAACTTAGTATCAAATGTTGTTTCTCTAGCCAACAAGCCAATCAGTACCATGGGATATAGTGTTCTCTGTACCTTTTATTGATTGTGTGATTCTAAAAATGTGGTTTGCTTTGGAATATGATTTGTGAATTGTCTTCCCTTTGCACAACTTAATTAATGATATCTTTGAGATATATGTATACAATGTAAATCATGCAACTCTTATAAAGATTTTATAGAGATGGGAAAATTGGCATATGGATCAGTAGTTACTGATTTTTTTCTTCATGGTTTTTTTGAAGAATTAATAACATCTGAGATTTTCCCAAGCATTTGGCATCTTCTCTTCTTTCAAGTATCTTGAGAATCAATGTCTCAGTGTTTTCACATTGTGTTGTGTCCAGCACAAATCTTGTCTGTGTCTATTTGGTCCCATCTAGCTGCTTTTATCTTTTTTGTTTTCTTTAATGCCATTTCTATACCCACTGGAGTTATGATGTCAGAGCCCAATGCCATTGTCATTGAAGAAAATACTTTGTTATAAAAGTCTTTTTTTTTTAAAGCTTTTTAGAGGGGGGAAAGCAGGTCAATTGGGGTTAAGCAACTTGCCCAAGGTCACATGGCTAGTTTTTGTGTTAAAGTGTCTGAGGCTGGATTTGAACTCAGGTCTTCCTGACTCCAGGGCTGGTACTCTATTCACTGAGCCACCTAGCCACTCCTAAAAGTCTTAACAGATCTTTGCTATTGTACAGGCTGTTTGTTTTTTCTCCTAATTTAATTCTGTAGTGCCCTCGGAGAGTCTGGCTTAATCTTGTCTCATTCAAAAATTTGTACAATGGAAAGATCATTGGCTGGAACTGGGTTCAAATCCTTCCTAATGTTTGCTGCCTATGTGACCTTGAGCAAGTCACAAATCCTGTAGGCTTCAGTTTCCTTATCTGTAAAATGAGGGGAGTAGGACTAGATGATTTCCAAGGTCCCTTCCAGCTTTAGTTCTGTGAAAGTGATACCATTCATGATCTTCCACCATCTTCTTCCATGAAATTTTGCACCTGAAGTTATATTTGAAATTGGTGTTTACCCAGGATGCCATTATTTTTTTGGGGCAGGGAGAGGGGTTGGTAAGAACAAATGTTTTCTGGTTAAAGTGGTTTCTAGGTCCTTTAGGTATTCTGGAAATTATTTATATGTTAAAATAAATCAGTTTCCTTTTTCTGTGATGCTATTTGGTACTTTCTATGTCCAGTGCCTCCTGACTCCCTTCTTGAAGAAAGTATCTATTCATGACATATAGGCATGTTTCAGTGTGGTCTAGCAAGCTTTTGATTTCTTTTCTCTGTTAATACTGTGACATATTCTCCAAAATATTTTTTCTCTTCTTCCTGTTGCCCATCACACATCAAAGTCACCAAGTATGAAAGTATGTGTTGATTTAATTTTGAGGATCTTATCAAGTTCTTTGGTGCAGTGAGGTGCATAGAGTGCCAGACGGAGTCTGCATGGAGTCAGGAGGCCTTATTTTCTTGAACTCAAATCTGGCCTCAGACACTGTCTGCCTCAGTTTCCTCATCTGTAAAATGAGCTGGAGAAGGAAATGGCAAACCACTCTAGCATCTCTACAGAGAAAACTCCTAATGGAGTTATGAAGAGTCAGACACACCCGAAACAATTGAATAACAATGACTAAAGAGTTCCTCACCCAGTGACCAGGGTCGTGGTGATGAACTTCTTGATAGTTGGGTCATCAGAAATGAGATAGACTATCACTGAGACCGTTCTCTAAACCTTTGTAGCATGGCAGGATGTTCCAGAGCTTGTGCCCCACTTTTAGAGACCTTCAAGAGCCCAGGGTCACCTCCATGCCAATATGAGCCAAAGAGATAAATCGGCTTCTATTATTTTTCCAAAACAAACAGTGACTATAAAAGAATAAACCACTCCACAGATGTGAGAACTATAGGAAAAAAAGTTAGCTTTTTTAGGCCATCAGTTAATATTTTAATGTCGTGGAGCCATAGAATGCCTCTGCGGAAGGAGACATTATGGTGTACCAGAAAGAACACTGGCAGAGAAATCAGGAGATACAAGTTTGATCCCTAGCTGGGCCACTAAGGAGTTACATGACCTTGAGCAAAGGACTTAAATAAATAAATGAGTTAACAAGGTCCCCCTCATCTCCAACACAGTTTTGATTAGACAATTAATGATTCCCAAAGTTAGCAGCCTAATTAGCCAATGCACCTAATGAGGTGGTTTAGTATTTAGCTTAAAATAATTTGCTGTTGATTTCTTTGGCCTGAAATATTCTCCTGGTGATGACAACAATGTAGATCATTTTGTGGCTGAGGAAACTGAGGTCCAGGATGTTAAGAAACTTACCGAAAGTCACACATATCTTGAGTATCAAGAATACTAAAGGACAACTTATATTCATTTTCCCCTGAGTAATAATAACAACAATAATTGCAGCTTAGATCTGAATAGCACTTAGTGCTTTTAAACTGCTTCATCATTATCATCTCTTATTACACTCAAAACAACCTGATGAGGTAGATGGGGGGTAGGTATGATTATTCCCATTCGACAGAGGAAGAAATTAAGATCAAGTGACTTTCTCCTTGCATAAAGATCCTAGGCAGAAAGAATCATACCCTTGTTCCATTCGGGATGCTTTTGGTTTTATTTATTCAGCCCCTTCTGTTTAGAGAAACAGAGTCAGTACCATTGGACAAGGTCTTAGAGACATTCTGACTCCACCCCTTTCCTCCCCAAAACTCACCTATACCCTATCTTCTTCTGAATTCTTTATGCATTCTGTCTCTGTCTCTCTGCTCCACCCCCCACATCCTGCTATTTCCCTTAGGGCAACTAAGACAGAGGTTGAATTTTTCAAAAGGCCTTTGCCAGCTGCCAAGACAAAGTTGGTAGAACAAATAAATTTACAGGATATAAAATTGTTGAGTCACAGAGTGCAGAAGATTCCTAACTCTAATTGGCCAATGCTACTTCCTGAGTTCAATAGCTCCATTTGTATCCCAATAATCCCTGGGCCGTGCCCTTCTGAATGGCCAGCTACCACTCCACCTAAAGGGAATACTATTATAGGTTATGTATATGTGCACGCACACACATATATACACACACATATATGTACATACACATGAGTACATAGGTACACATATGTGTGTATCTATCTATATCTATCAACTTTACAACTTTTGTCCATCTTCCAGTTCCTTTTTGTGTCAAAGAAGGGGTCCTTTAAGGTCCTTCCCTATTCATAAGGCAGGGCCAGTCTTAGACAGTACATCTAAGCATAGCTTTGTATATGGAAGATAGCTTTGAGGGACAGACTCCTTTCTGCCTGCAACTGTTTCTTGACATTAAGGCCACACTCAAGATAGTGGATGAAATAGAACAGGGACCCAGACAGGGACTTAGACAGTGTGGTATCATGGAAAGAGCCCTGGGGTCAAGGTACCCATCTGCTCTTTTACTGCTTCTGTGACCTTGAACAAATCATTTAACTTCTGGTCTTCATTTTCCTCCTCTCTAAAGTTAGGGTGACTATACGATCTGAGGTTCCTTCTAGCTCTAGTCCTCAGTTTCCTTATCTGTAGAATGAACAGGTTAGGTTAGGTGACCTCTAAAGCCCCATTCTTATTCTAAACCTATCACCCTAAGTCAGTAGTTCTGAACCTGGGGCCCATGAAATTTGGTTTAAAAAAAATACATATTTAGGGGTGGCCAGGTGGTGCAGTGAATAAGAGAGTCGGCCCCGGAGTCGGGACGCCTGGGATTGGTTCTGGCCTCAGATACTTGGCACCCACACAAAATAACTGGTACTGTAACCTTGAGCAAATTACTTAACCCCAATTGCTTTAAAAAAATACATATTTTGATAATTATTTTGGTGTGACTAGTTTCCTTTGTAATCGTGTATATCTTATTTTATGCATTAAAAAACATTACCCTGAAGTGTCTATAGATTTCACCAGACTGAGAAAGGGGTCCATGACACTAAAATGGTTAAGAGCATCTGTCCTAACTCTGATGCTTCTAGGTCAGTGGTTTTTTTTTTTTTCCAACCCATAGCTGTTAACCCAGCCTTGGAGCTGCATCAGATACATACCACAGGCTAGTGACAGGAGATGAGTTTGCCAAGTGAGAGCCATGAAAAACCCTCCTATTGCTATGCAGGCCAGAGAGCTGTTGTAGCCCCATAATCCAGCGTAGATATTTTCAAATGAAACTGAAAGGGTCATCCCTATCACACAAGAGAAGTGGAGTTAGTGCATATTTCAAGAAGGGGCCCAGTATACTGAAAGAACTGGATTAGCAGAAGTTTAATGAGATCCCCACATATCATCTACTTCATTCAAGAGACCCACCCCTACCAGGGACAGTGGAAGTACCTGCTATTATCCCCACTGTTGATCCAATTGCTGCATGCAAGCCCATGATTGGGGAGGAGAGGAAAATGGCAACCAGGAAAAGTCCACCAGTCCAAGGATTATCACAGCCGTAGATCTGACCAATTCCCACAGGGATGGCTTTGAGTAACTGTAAAATCATTCCCCCACCCCCACAAAAAAAATACATAGTTAATATAAACATCCTCAAGTGAATATTGGTAAGAGCTATAGATATTGAACCAAGTTCCACAGGGCAGATAAGACAGAATGAATCATCTAAGATGGAATTTTGACACTTTGGAATTTGTGTAATTTGATCAATGTGGGTATTTCTTCCAATGACCCCAGCCACTATCCCTGGACAAGATAATTTCATAAACTGCTATACTTGAGAAAATATAGCTATTGCTAATATTAATAATAATTCTTATTATTACAGACCAAACTATTGTCTTTAATAATAATAATACTGATTTACAAAAACTCAAGAATAATATTTTTAATAGATGTTGAGATCCCAAATGGTTAGTCTCCAAGCTCCATGGAATAAAAAGCTTTCAAATCATAGAGACCTAGCAGAGGATACCATAATCATGTGGGAAGAGGATGAGGTGCATGTCATCTCTGATATGCTGTATACTACTGGAATTGTACTATGGATGCCTGTGATGAACCTACTTCCAAACCTATTATTTTTATTCAACTAAAAAAAACCTTGTGACAATTAAACACTGACTCTAAAGAAATAATAGTAGGATGGATAGCTTCTAGTCCCAACACCACTTCTATCTGAACCCCAACAAAAAAGAGGAGATAATAATAATAAATGCTTTTAAAGACTTGACTTAGTCTAAAATGTCTATAAAATCAGAAGCAATTAACAGTTAATTGATTCATCAGGACCATGCTTACAATTCTGTTGTTGACTACAAATATTTGTCTAAGGTTTTCAGGCAGCTAGGTGATACAGTGCATAGAGCACCAGGCTGGAGTCCGAAAGATCTGAGTTCAAATTTGGCCTTAAGACACTTACTAGATGTGTGACCCTGGGCAAGTCACTTAGTTCCTATTTGCTTTAGTTCTTCTTCTGTAAAATGTGGACATGCTGGAGAAGGAGATGGCAAACCACTCCAATATCTTTGCCAAGAACACCCCAAATAGGGTCACAAAGAATTGGATGTGACTGAACAACAACAAGACTTTCTTTATGTTAGTCATCATTGGCAATAAGCACACAATATTCTTAAACACTCAGCTATGGATGGATTTCCTAAATAGGCTCAAGCTCAATGTTTTTTTTTCTTTCCACAGAACAGGATTCCCAGGAAGGCATAGGGTCCGACTTAATATAATAAAAGTTTATCCTTCACAATAGAACTATCGATGGAAACCAAGTGATTAATTTTCTTGTGACTATTTCCCTGTTTGTCTTGGTTGTTAAGTAGTATAAAAAACACCTTAAATTATTTCAAGATGATATGTATATTGGCTTCATTAAATCTGTGCATACTTTTTAACAGTAACAAATTAAGTCTGTAGCTATGATTGAAACAGTTTTATGATGTTTAAAAGTAAATTCATCTTGGGGCAGCTAGATGGTGCACTGGATTCAAGAGGACCTGACTTCAAATCTGGCCTCAGACACTTGACCCTTACTAGCTGCATGACCCTGGGCAAGTCACTTCTCCCCAGTGCCTTGAAAAAAAAAGAGAAAAAAGGGAAATTCATCTTAGTTGGAAGCAATCTCATTACACAACTGTATACATCAGAGTCATATTTGAGATTCCATAATTGGGGGAAATGGTAAAAGTCAAAAAGGAGGTGAACCAGCTGTGTCCTGGCAAATAGATCTAAGTCCAGATGTGAGAAGGAAATTCAAGATGTCTTCAAGTGCCATTGGCTGAGAAGTGGACAGAGCATAGGAATTTGAATTAAGGAGACTTGGATATGAATCTCAACCGAGACGCTTATTAGTTATGTGATGCTGGACAAGTTACTTAACATGTCTCAGCCTCAGTATTCTCTTTAGAAAAAGGGGCATGGGGTGGCTAGGTGGTGCAGTGAATACATCACTGGCCCTGGAATCAGGAGGACCTGAGTTCAAATCCAGCCTCAGACACTTAATAAATTTACTAGCTGTGTGATCTTGGGCAAGTCACTTAACCCCAATTGCTGCTCCAAAAAAAAGCAAAAAAAACAAAACAGAAAAAAGGGACATGAAAATAATACTTCCAGAACCTTCCTCACAGTGTTATATAAAGTGCTTTACCAACCTTAAGGACTGTTCCAAAAGTCTTAGTGCAGTAAGTTTTATTAGCTTAGCTTATTTGAATAGGTCAGCATTGATTTATTCCGGTGACACACATTATTTTAAAACAGTTTTATCCTTTCTTTTAGTTGAATATTAATTTTGACTTTTGATCTAACTAGGAGCTCTTGTTGTTTGTCCTTCATTTCAAAGAGGACCAATGACATCACAGAGTAATGTCTTGACCTGCACATGAATTGGATTTCAGTGAAGCAGAGTTGCACAAAGTTGTCAGCCACACTCTCTTCTAATCATCCAAGTCCAGTGGCAAGACAAAAAGGAGAACTGGTGATGACCTGGGATACAGCAGATGACTTTGGCATCTTTGATGTCTGACCAAGCTCTAAATGCTCAACAGCACCTGCTTCAGTCACCTTCATGGCTATTAGAACAAATCATTCTCATCTGTCCATTCTCTCCAGGATCTTCACATGCTCCTTCTAGACAGTCCCTCTAATTCACTGATGGGCTTGAGGCCTGCCATTACCCTCACCCTGGTTTAGCTCATCTGCTGAGATGCTTTTATTGAGCATGCTATGGCTTCTTGGAGCCACAGATGAGAGTTGGGTGAAGATGGGCACCAAAGGTGGATGGGCAGCCCTGGAAAGGTCTCGGCAACTCTCCCATCAGAGGTGCTGGTCCTCCCTGAATACTCCATATGTCCCTCTAGGCTCTCTAATAAGATAGATTATACCCAAACAGCTGATTATTAGAGTTATGTCCTGTCACTTAAAATACCAACAATATAATTTTTTTTGTGATTTTTTTTCAGCACCCCATCCTCCAGTGCCCCACAACCCTCTTGTCAAAGAAAGTATTTCTGATATACAGATGTAAGGTTTCTGTGTCATCTAAAAACCTTTTGGTCTCATTCCTTTTCTTGATCCATGTTTAATAATGTAATTCTCACCATTTCCTACTTATGCAGCACGATCACCAAGTATCAAAGTATATATTGATTTAATTTGGAAGTTCATTTCAAGTTCTTCATAAGATTCACTTTGACAACATGACTAATATGGAAATATGTTTTACATGATCGCACACATATAATTTACATCAAATTGCTTACTGTTTTAGAGAGGAGGGAGGGAAGAGAGAGAGGGAGAAAATTTGTAACTCAAAAAAAAAGAATGTTAAAATTGTCTTTACATGTAACTGGGAAAAAATAAAATACTATTAAAAATTAAAATAAAATAAAATCCACTGCAACCATTGTTGTTTCACGAGCTAAAATTCCTCCCAATTTTTTTTTGTTGTAAATTTACATTAATGAGCACTGAAGTGTGAGATGAACAAATGAACCATAAAATTATATTTCTTGTTGCCTTTTGCCACACAATAAAATGGACTCTTGTAATTCCTTTACTCTTCAAGGAGTAAATCCTTCTATTTCATTATGCCTTAAAATCCTACCATTAAAGTTAGGCCCTCAGAGGCCATCTGGTCCAACCCTTTCACTTTAAAGATGAGAAAACTGAAGCCCAGGGAGATTGTGACTTGCCCAAGGTCATATGGGTTTTAGATAGTAGAACTGGGCTACAAAGTTGGGTACTTGGGTTCCAAATCCAATGCTCTTTCCATTGCTGTCCTTTCTTCTTCCTCCTCTTTTAGTGAGAATATAAAGACTTATAGAATTCAGTTCTTTCCAGGAGCATATGAGCTTTTGGTTATTGGAGAATGATCTCATAATCAGAATACAAAAGCTAAATTAAAATGTACAGATTGTCTAAAAGACATGCACATTCTTTGTCCCCCCCCTCCACCCCCGCCCTGTCATTTTGCCTCTCTAACCACAGAAGTGCACAGAGGCAGCCCAGACTGAGGCCTGCTTGGTGATTTTCTTTCAAAGGTTGCTCACATCAGAGAATTCATTCCTGCATGGTCAGTTTACTGGTGAAGAGCATTTACATATTTAACCAGGCTCAGAAAACTGACTCTATCTGTTGCCAAGACTATACTTGAAGTCTTTCTGGCAAGGTAATGATAACAGTTAACATTTATATGTGTGTTAAGGTTTACAAAGTACTTTATGCAAATTATATCATTTGATCCTCATAATAACTCTGTGAGATTGTTTTTATTATTATCCCCATTTTACAGAAGAGGAAATTGAGGCAGAGAGTGACTCATCCAGGGTCACTCAATTATTAAGTGTCTGAGGTGGGATTTGACCTTCCTGAGGTCAAATCCAGCACTCTAGCCACTGGACCACCTAGTTTCCCCTAGGGTAGAAAATGACAGAGCTCAGCCTTTGGGGTCACCCCCATTGGTATAGGAATTTGTGGACAATTATTATCACTTTCCTTCTCATCAAACCATTTATACGGATGCAGGTGTGTTAGAATATTGCTAGGTGGTTCAGTGGATAGAACACTGGACCTGGATTCAGGAAGATCTGAGTTCAAATCTACTCTCAACCACTTGTTAGCTATGTGCCCCTGGGCAAGTCATTTAATCTCTATTTGCCTTAGTTCCTCATCTGTAAAGGTGAAACACTGGAGAAGGAAATGGCAAAGCACTCCAGTATCTTTGCCAAGAAAATCCCAAAGGGGGTCTTGAAGAGCCAGACATGAATGAACAGCAGTGTTAGAGTAGAGGTTAAGTGCCTCACTCAGCATTGCATAGGCAGCATGAGCTAGGCCTTCCTGCCTTCAAGGACCATTCTCTATCTATTTTGCCATGCTGCCTCTCATTCCATTACCCCCTGCTTCCAACTGGACTTCCTACTTTCAGTGTCTCCTTCCTCTGACCCCATCAGTCACACAGCTGCAGCAGATATCTTCCTAGGGCACAGCTCTGATCACCTCACCCCCAGCTCAAAAACCTTAGTGGCTCTTTATGGCTTTTAGGATACAAATTCTTCAGGTTGGTACTTTAGGAGTCTTAACAACTTGCCTCCCTCCCTGTCTTCCTTTTCAGCCTTATTTCAAATAACTATCCTTTCCACCACTGACATCCCATCCAAACTGCATTACTGTTTCTCAAACTTGCCATTCTGTTTGCTTTTGCTTCTCTCTCCCCCTGCCCCCCACCCCGGCCCCAGATTGGACTCTACTCCTCCTTTCTGCCTATCAGTGCAGTCCTCATCTTCTTCAAGGCTCAACTTGGGTGCCATGAAACCTTTCTTGGTCTCCCCCCAACCCCAATTATATGTAGTGCTCACACCTTTTGGGATTTTCTTGGCAAAGATACTAGAGTGGTTTGCCATTTCTTCTCCAGCTCCTTTTATAGATGAGAAATAGAGGCAAACACGTAAGTGATTTGCCTAGGATTACACAGCTAATAAGGATCTTAGGCAGGATTTGAACTTAGGTCTTCTTGATTCCAGGGTCAGACTCTATCCACTAAATCCATCATCCTAGCTGATCTCTAAAGTCCCTCCTGGCCCTCACACTCTTATCCTTCGCCTTACTAAAACATAACTGCAATTGGTTAGTTAGGGTGGGAAGGGATGGGAGGAATGCTATTCTAAGAATCTCATGTGCTTCTGAGACATGCACAAGAGCTGTATGAAACTATTTACAAGGGTGGCTTACCTCATCCTATTTACCACTGCACACATTTCTTGGGTTATTAAGTATTGCAAAAAATCAACTTAAAAGACAACGGGAACTAATATTTTATCTCATTGCCAGCATGGTTTAAAGTCACATGCCACTGGAGAATAGTTTAACTGACCTTCTTTTTTTCTATCTTCTCTCAGTAGTATCTGCCTATTTTGTTAGTATCAGTTTGTGCCAGGGGACTCATCCCTATGTGCTGTCAAAGTGACAAGTTGGAAAATGGAAAATTCAATTCCACAGCTAGAAAGTAGATTCACTGGTTGCCAAAAAACTGGTTTGGCAGAATTGATTTCTTTGGGTGGAATCTGCCCAAACTGACCCACTGTTGGGTAGAGAATGACCTGCTCTGAAATTCTGCTCAGTGCTGATGCTGGGGAAAAATGGAGAAGTCATAATTATAATAATGATTGCTTACCTCTATAGGGCTTTAGGTAGAAATGCTTATGGTTTACAAAGTGCTTAATGTACACCATCTCATTTGAGTCTTGCAAATAGCTCTTCCTGGGGAAGGCAGTACGGTATGGTAAAACATAACTGGGTTGGAGGTCAGGAGACCTGGATTAGGGAGGACTTTCCTACCATCTGAATGAGCTTAGAAAAGACACAAATTTTCTAAACCCCAGTCTCCATATTTATAAAATGGAAATAATATTATCTATCTTTCCTACCTTTCCTCCTTCTAAGTACCTTCAGGTACTTCATCACCCCTTGACCTGCCCTCTTCCATGGTCCAATACATTGGACCTCAACACTGCCTTATTCCTCTCCTTCCCAACACACATTCCCCTCTCAGGACCAGGCTCTTAGTTCCTTCATGGGTAACAATTTGCCAATGTGATAAACTCATTCATATGAATGTGCAAATAGAAGAGCCCTAGAAGAGGTCTTCTCATGACTTTCCTCTTACTTCCCTTCTAAAAACATGTATGCATTTTAACAGGGACCTTCTGGAAACAAAGACTCTGAGTGTGAGAAATTCAGGCCATGTAGGAGAGAAGGGCATTGTCACATCAGGCCGAGGAAGTACTGTCTTGGGGGCAGCTAGTGCCTGTTCTGGTGATTGTTTCCCTTAAAGCTATCTTTCATGGACTATATTTATTGTGTAAGTACTGACTTATACATTTGTTATTTTCCCCTCTTGAAAACAGGTATTGTTTGGCTTTTTCTTTGCATTATCACAGGTCTCACACATATTACACTTAATAATGTGCGTTGATTAATTGTTCGATTATTATTACATCCATATGAAAGCCTGGCCCTAGATCCTTTGTCCAAGAACTATGATGAATAGTAGCTTTATCTGGAGATTGGAAGCTACACCATGGCTTTGTTTCCAACTTAGGGTAGTGCCAACATCTGAATAGTCCTAGCTTGGAGTTGGGGCCATCCTGAAGTCATCCTTATCATCCAGAGTAGCCTTCAAACATCTCTGGTCTCCTCTGGACCACTGAAGCAAAACTTTGAAGGCCCCCAGATTGGGATTGCTGTTATAAATATGATTGTATCTTTAGAATGTTTCTTCTTCCTTCCTTTAATTTCCTTATACTTAGTTCTCTCTTTTCATTTCCTTCTGGGCCACTGACAAAAGGGAAAAGTAGTCACTTATGACAGTCAGTCCTCCAATTTGCTGGGTAATAGCTGTTTGGTATATATAGAGAATAATAGCTATATGGGGTCTTTAGCTGGAAATTCACCAAAGCATTTTTCAGTCTTTGAAAACAAGTGCTTATAAATAAAAGTACAACTCAAAAAAAGAAAAGAAAAGAAAACAAGCACTCATGAGTTAAAAAGGTCAAGTTTTCCCTCATTTCCTCTAATATCAAGTTCTCTTTGCTTTGCATTTATCAAGATGACCTTAATCACACTTGCCAGATAAACAGTAAGTGGACCCAGAATTCACATCTTTCAGTTCTACCTTCAACCCTTTTCTCTTCTGTTTCTCTTTTTCCTGTTTTCAATCCCATATATATGGAGGCAGTTAGATGGCACAGTGGACAGAGCTCTGGCCCTAGAGTCAGGAAGACCTGAGGTCAAATCTGGACTCAGACACTTACTATCTGTGTGACCTCTGGCAAGTCAATTAAACTGTTTGCTTCAGTCTTATCTGTAAAATGGGGATAATAATGGGACCTGTCCTCTCAGGGTTGTTGGGAAAATCAAATGAGATAATAATTGTAAAGCACTTAGCATAATGCTTGGTGCATAGAAGCACTAGAAGTTAGCTATTATCATCATTAGTAATCAGAGATGGAAAATTTGAATGTTGGCTTTATTACTTATTGTCTGTGGAGCAAACCACTTTACCGTGGCCCTCATTTTCTTCAACAATTAAATAAGAAGATTGGTTTAAATCAATGATCCTATCAAAATGACCAAAACCCAGTTTATGGCAATTAAAAGGCCAAGGAACCAGGACATCTGCTTTCTGATTCTAGATCACTCATTTACTAGTCATATGACCCTGGGCAAGTCAGTCCCACTCTCACAGAGTCTGTTTCCTTCTCTGTAAAAGGAAGGGAGACAGCTGCATAGTATAGCAGAAAGAATATTGGCTTTGGAGCCTAAAGATCTGGGTGTGAATCCCTTCTTCACCTCTTAGAGCCTGAGTTGCCTTGAGCAGATCCCTTCCCTTCTCTACGTCTCAATTTCCTCATCTATAAAATGGCAGAGGTAGGTAGGCTAGGTGATCTCCAAGTTCCCTTCAAGTTCTTTCTTTCTCTCTGTCCACATAGTATCTCCTCCTCCTCCTCCTCTTCTACCTCCTCCTCTTTCTTCTTCCCATTCTCTGACTCATTTCTTATTAAGCCTTAATCCTTAATCACCGAATGGCCATTGCCTCACACCTGGTAAAGACCTTAGCTTGAAAAAGTTGAGGTTCTCCACTGCATCCTGGGCCATCTCCAGTTATCCTAATTTATGTCTGGCCACTGGACCAGATAACTCTAGAGGAGAAAGTGAGGCTGGTGACTTTGCACAGCTCTCCCTCACTTAAATCTAATTCACTTGCAAGTCATGGCATCACCTCTCTGATGTCATTGTTCTCTTTGAGAATGAAGGACAAACAAAAAGAATAAGTACAAGTTCTATATCTGATAATCTCATAGTTGTATAATGAATGCAATTCCCCTTTATGTGGTTCTTTAAGGTTTACAGAGAGCTTTCTTCCCAATTCTTTTTTCCCCACTTTATATAGTGCCTATAGGTGAGAGTTGTGTGGCAGGTGGACACCAAAAGTGGATGAGCAGCCCTGCAAAGGGCTCAGCAAGCCCTCACACCAGAGGTGTTAGTCCTCCCCGAACACCCTGTCCTGGGGCATCACCAGTCTTCTTGACTTTGGTGACTTTGGAAGAGAGAACGAGGCTGATAATTTTTTTGCAACTCTGCCTTACTTAAATCTAATTCACAGACAAGTCAAGATATCACCCATCATCCACTATTTTACCCCAACATCTGATGTCATTGGTTCTCTTCTAAAACAAAGGATGAACCACAACAAAATATAGTCCCTACTTATGTGCTAAGAAGCACTATAAATATTATCCCATTTTATTCTCATAACAGCCTTTCAAAGTAGGTATTATTATTACTCAAATTAAAAAACTGAGGCAGAAGTTGTAGCATATGAATGTAATGGAATGCTATTGTGCTATAAGAAATGAGGAGCAGATGGACTTCATAATAACCTGGAGAGACTTATAGAAACTGATGCTGAGTGAGGAGAGCAGAACCAGGAGAAATGTGTACATAATTACAGACACATCGTATGTGTGATGACTAACTTTGATAGACTGGGCTCCTCTCAGCAATGCAAGGTTAGAAGACAACTCCAAAAGACTCATGATGGAAAGGGTTGTCCACATCCAGAGAAAGAACTACAGAGTCTGAATGCAGATTGAAGAAAACTACTTGCTCTTTCTCTTTTTTGTTTTGATTTGTTCCTTTCTTGTTGTTCACTCCATCGGTTATAATCCTTCTTTACAACTTGACTAATGTTTAATATGAAGGTATTTGTAGATCCTATATTTGATTACATGCTGCCACGGGGGGAAGGAGGGGAGGAGAGGAAGGGGGAGAAAATTTGGAACTCAAGGGATTGTGGAACTGAATGTTGTAAACTAAAAGTAAATAATTAAAAAAAAAGAAACTGAGGCAGATAGAGATTAAATGACTTGCCCAGGGTAACACAATCACAGATCTTCCTAAATTCAGGGTCAGTGCTCCATCCACTGTGCTACCTACCTGCCTCCATGTATATTTGTTGGGGGTTGCAATCAGAGAAAAGAGAAATTGAAAAGAAAAGGGTTGGAGTGGTCAATCCACTGGGCCACCCAGCTGCCTGTGACATAGGTAGTGAAGGAATAATCTCTAAGATTTCTTCCAGCTCCAAAATTCATTTTTTGTCTAGGATCAATTTTAATGACATTCCTCAATTCAATGTTCAAGCAATCCATAAAATACATGCCTTTCCAGGCAGCTATTCTGAAGTATTATCTCCATTTTTGTTGTTGTTCAGACAGAAATCTATAAAAAAGTTAGGATGTTAGCCTTGAGTCAGTAAGACTCATCTCACGTTATCTGGAGCCCAATGGGCTTTGCAAGAGCATTTTGTTTTGAACCTGATTTTCAACATTTCTTAATAATGGTGATTATGATGACTTTAAAGTGATAATGAGGTGCCTTAGACACACAAGAGTTCTTATACTCATGCACAAGAAAGTAACAGGTCTCTCACTGTATTTTGTACAAGGAGGAAATGTGAAAAGAGAATGTAACTCTTACCTCAGGGACATTGATCTGGGACCAGGTAACATTGGGAACTGATACTGTGGCTGCTGTGGTGGGAAAGAAAGGGTCGTAAGGTCCAGTAGCTGCCGAGTACATTGTTATCGCCATGTTGAAAGGCAGGGTGAGGACAGGGAGGTCCCATCTACAGAGCACCGAGCCCAATGCACTGGAAAATATTGGGCTGAAAAACAAATAAAACAGAAATATCAAACCAGGAAGATCAATTTGAAAACTATTGCATAGGCAGACTTTGACTTGACTTGGTAAAAACATGCTCCTGCAAGGTTGTGTGAAATACCAGCTTGATAAGAGTTAGGACGTATAGAAATGCATTAGGAGAGTGTCACTGAGAAAAATAATCCTGGTGATTCCTGTTACACAGCAAAAAATATTGCTGCCAAGAAAAGCATTCATTCCATGATTTAATCTGTGTTAGTGATTTGGATTTTCATATCTTGAAGTCGCATACAAAAAGGTAAACCTTTACTTAGAAAATGGGTTTCATGAGAGGAAAAATGGGATAGTGGCTAATGACCTGGCTTTAGTATCTGGAAGCCCTTGATTCAAGCCCCACCCTGACATGTGCTGCATGTGTGACTCAGGGCAAATCTCCTAACTCCAGACATCTTTTCAAGACTATAAATTGTCCAATTTCTAGATCTTCTCTTCACATCCCTTCCTGCCAAAAATACAAAAAACTTAATTTGTTTTCTATCCTGTATTCTGGATTGGTTAGAGATTGTGGTCCATGTGCCCTTGAGTGACACAGGTTTCCACACCCTCTATAGCAGAACAGAAAATCAAGAGGAGGCACCTTTGCATGCATACAACAGAAGAAAGGCAATTAGAATCGAGCAATTTTCTTGAAAAATTATCTCATGAAAATGCATTGAATTACTGGCAAAGTTAGGAAAAGGCTTGTGAATCTTAGATATTGTGGAAATCTATGCTTTGAGGCACTTGCCATCATGTGGAATTTTCCAATACTGGAAACCTCTATTTTAAAATCATAAGCATGGAGGAGAGAGGCAGCAAAGGGGTAGCAGAGAGAAGGCTGGATTCAGAGAAAGGAGGAGCTGGGTTCAAATCCCACTTCTGACACTTCCTAGCTGTGCAAATTCCTTATACTCTCTGAGCCTTGGGCAGCCCCCTTGGAACTTATTTGGATATAGCCCCATTGGCTTGCCGTTTTCACCACAAGCAAAACCTCAGTTCTTTGGTATCAGGATGAAGTAAGACCACCTCATCTAATTTTGACATCAGACATGCATATTTTGACATTTTCTTACTTGTTACTAAAATGCTCCAAAAGGGAATGAAATACATTCAGCATTGTGTGGTAAATATTCAGAATACATATATTAATGTGGGATTCACAGATGAATTTGAGGCTGCATTTAGAGCATAAATCTGGATGATTCATTTCAGCATTAAATAGTAGTTGAATTCACTAAATTTTTAGTATGTGACCTCAAATAACCAGCAGCATTGAATGTTATTTTTTTTCAATTGTATGCACATCTTTGATGCAAATGAAAAAGCACGTATTTCTAAAAACAGGTTCTACTCACCATGACATGGACATAACAGTCACAGGAAATAAAAGCCACCAGTAATAGCTTCCCTTGCTGCAGAAATAGGCCATGAGTATTCCCACCAGGGTGGCATTATAGCCATGAAGTCCAGCTGCTATTGCTGACCTATAGGAAAGAGACACTGGACGTGATGGGTTGTAACATGGAACAGAGGTTAGATCTGTTCTGCTTGACCTCAGAGGACAGAGCTGTGACTGATGGGTAAAAGCTAATGATCTAGGTTTGATGCAAGGACCCCATCCTACCAATCACAGCTATCCTTTTGGGAGAAGCCTAGTATTACAGAAAAGAGGCCCAATTTTGGAGTCAGAGACTTGGGTTGACATTCTTGTCATTCAGTTGTTTCACTTGTGTCTAACTCTTTATGACCCCATTTGGGATTTCCTTGGCAAAGATACTGGAGTGGTTTGCCATTTCCTTTTCTGACTAATTTTATAGATAAGGAAATTGAAGCAAAAAGGCTATATAACTTGCCCAGGGTCACACAACTAGTAAGTATCTGAGGTCGGATTTGAACTCTGGTCTTCCTGCCTCTAGCCCCAGTGTTCTAACCACTGTACCACCTAGCTGCTTCTCACTTACTATCTGTGTGATCCTGGGTGAGGCATTACACATAGATATTCTGCCATTTTCTTAGTTTCCTCATCTTTAAAAAGAGGAAATTGAACCTTTTCTGTGATGAATAATCTCCAAAGAGGTGATAATAAATCCATTGGAATATAATAAGATTGTAGAAGAAGAGAATCTGTGGAGAAAAGAGAAGGCCTTGGGGATTTCCAAGTTTAAGAAGCAGGAGGAGGATGGGGAGTTAGCAAAAGAAGCAGGAGAGAGGTGATTAAGTGGATCGGTGAGTAGAGCACCAGTCCTGGAGTGAGGAGGACCTGAGTTCAAATGCAGCCTCAGACACTTAACACTTACTAGCTGTGTGACCTTGGGCAAGTCACTTAACCCCAATTGCCCCTCCAAAAAAAAAGGCAAAAAAACCCCAAAACCAGTAGATGAAAGATCATGAGCACGAAGTATTATGGAAGCCAAGGGTTCTTAAAACAGGAGGAATCACAGTCAAAAGCCATCAAGAAGCCAAAGGAGGAAAAACAAGCTTAATTAGCTCTGGTGATCATTAAGACATCAGTGACCTTGGAGAGACCTGTTTCAGTATAGTAGTGTGGCTGGAAGTCAGACTCCAAGGGACTGACAAAATGAGTAGCCAATGAGGCAGTGGAGACCATGAGTATGAATTACTCTCTTTTTTGAAGTTTGTCTATGAAAAGGAAGAGAAAAGTAAGAGGTAATTTCAAGGCATGGCAGGATCAAAAGCAAGGTAGTTTTGCTTTTTAAACATGGGGAGACTTCATTGTGTCTGTAGACTGAAGGGAAGTTACACGTGTAAGAGGCAATTAGTAATGGATATAACAAGATAACAGAGAAGATGGAGGGCATTGGGAGGTAAGTTAGCTTAAGGGTGAGAGATACCTTTTCCTCTGCAATTAGAAAGGAAGAGGGAACATTGAGAGGAATAAAAGCGGAAGCTAAGAGAATTCTCTCAAATGACTCTCAATCTTCTCAGTCAAGCAGACAGCCAGATTTTCTTGCTGAGAGTAAATGAGAAAAAGATAGAGGTAGGGGTTGAAGAAGAGGAAGGTTTGGAAAGTCTCTCTGGATAATGTGAAAGGTCAGTAACATGAGCAAAATAAATGTCATTCAGCAGTGAGTGCCCAGCTGAATTTAGACAATGCAAATGTGTGGTAGGCCCAGTCACTAAAGTTTTAGGAGCTCCCCCAGTAGTTTTCAACAGTGCTGGAGTAGAAGCAGAAGAGGTAGACAGTAAGGACTTCCCAGAGTTAAGGGTACAAAGCAGAAGTAACAGAAGGTCACAGGGGCAAAGGACTCAAAGACAGTGAAGATGGAGTAGTGAGTGCTGATCAAATGACAAAAGCTGAGTAGAGAAGTATGTAGGCCTCGAACAGGGTTGATATATTGTGAGATTAGGGAGGAATTGAAGTACAGGGGTCATGATAACACTGAAGAGCAGGAGTGAAGGAAGAGGGAGAGGAGGAACATAGGAGATTGTGGTAGGAAGGAATTTCAAAGTTCAGGATCATGGGGATGTAACAGTTTCTAATGACAATGAGGTCCAAGGTAATACCATCTTCTTGAACAGCTGATTTAAAGTAAAGGTGGAAGTGGCTGAAAGAGTTCATCACACAAATACTTATATAAAATAACAAAAATATATTTCATTTATTCAACAAGTTCATTTCAGTTTGACAACTATTTGTAGTATATAAAGTGTTTTTTTTTTAATGGTATAGTTTTAAAAATGAAAATATAGGGGCGGCTGGGTAGCACAGCGAGTAGGAGCACTGGCCCCAGAGTCGGGATGACCTGGGATCAAACCTGGGCTCAGACACTTAGCATCCACCTAGAAACACCTGGCCGTGTCACCTTGAGCAAGTTACTTAACCCCAATTGCTTAGGGGCGGCCAGGTGGCTCAGCGAGTAGGAGCGCTGGCCCCAGAGTTGGGATGACCTGGGATCAAATCTAGGCTCTGATACTTAGCACCACATGCAGAGATGACTGGCTGTGTAACCTTGAGCAAGTTTGCCAACCCAGATTGCTTTAAAAAAAATGAAAATATACTTTTATCTCCATGTATGCTTCTGGAGTTCAGAACCTACCTCTGACTTTGTTTTAGTGACCTTGGGCAAGTCACTTACCTTATCTGAGTCTCATTTTCCTATTTGTAAATGAGGATGTTGGACCAGATGTCTTCTAAGGTCTCTTTCATTTCAGGATCTCTGGATTCTAGGACCCATCTGTCTATAGGCACCAACAGTAAATGACTAAAAGAGCTAAGGTCCATGGGATCATGGATCCTGAGCTGAAAGGGACTTTAGGGTTATCTAGTCCAATTCATTGATTTAAAAGATGAAAGTCCAGGGAAGTTAAGGGCACAGGTAGTGAGCTTTAGTGGTAGAGTTTGAACCAAGATTTTTTGATGTCAGAGTTAATGGTCTTTCCATAAGATACCAAAATCAACAAAATGAGCTAATACACGCATAGGGCTTTGCAAATCTTAAAGCTCTCTATAAAGGCTATTATGATTATTAATTATGCCACCTTCTCTGTGCTAGCCCTTTAAGATCTGCAAATGGTTTTACATGTTACTTCCATTGATCCTCATAACAATTTTGTGAGAAGTATGTGCAGCAGACATGACCATATCCATTTTGTAGGTGAGGAAACTGAAGTGCAGAGAGGCTGTTGCCCAACCACACAACCAGTATTAGAGCTGGGATTTAGACCCAGGTTTTTCCTGACTCCAAGTCTAGCTCTTCCATTGCTCTGAGATGCTTCCCAAAGAGGGCTGATTGCTACAGCATTTAGTAGGTCAGGCTCCTAACTATATGGTGTATTAAATAAAAAGAAAGTATACCTCATCAAATCAGAATCTGCTATCCGGGGATATGCACTCACATGCAGGGGCTCAAGTTTACTTGTGCCTTGTGTTTGCAGAAAAAATTTACCAGGAAAATGAAGAGTTGCTGCTGTTTAGTTATTTAGGTCATGTCTGATTCTTCATGACCCCATCTGGGAATTTCTTTGCAAGGCTATTCAAGTGGTTTTCCATTTCTTTCTCTAGCTCATTTTATAGATAAGGAAACAGCTAGTAAGTGTCTGAGGCAAGATTTGAATATAAGAGAATGAGTCTTCCTGACTCCTAGCCAGGTACTCTATCCACTATGCCCCACAAGCTACTTCAAAATTAAGAGTAGGACTCCACAAACCACAAATATTTAATAAGTGCCTAGTGTGAAAACAAGATTATAAAGGATAATGTTTAAACCAAAGAGATATCTTTCAAGTCTTTTCATAAACTCTCTTCCAAGTCTAGAAAGTACTCCCTCCCTAATCTTAGCCTTCTACACAAAGCCCTTCCTGAGCGTCCTACCCCAACACCAGTTGTGTACGTCCTCTGGCCAATTCCTCAAATTAATTTGTATTTTGTTACCAGTGTAGTAAAGCTGAAGGTCTGGAGGGCAGAGACTTTTCTGTTTCTATGGGGTATCCCTGGGCCTAGCAAGCAGGGTGATAGCTCCAAATAAAACAAAACATGGTTTAATAAATACTTGCTGAATTGACTTGAATTCCAGGTATACAAGCGCTTAAAGGTCAACAAAAATCCCACAAAAGCAATTGATGTGCTAATTATATATTTGTGTCTATTATTAAGGAGCCTCAGAGCCTGCCCCAAAGCCCTGCAAAATGTTGGGGAAAGGATGCAGGCTGCTTGTGTAAGGAGAAGGAAAACAGATTGGACATCCAGGCCCAGAGCTGATGCTAATGAAGTATTCAGTGACTCAAAGCATGGGAGGCTGAGGGCATCCCCTCAGATGGCTCTCAATCTTCTTAATCAAGTGGGCAGAAAGATGGTTTGCTGAGGGTAAATGAGGAAGACATAGGATTAGGGATTGAAGAGAAAAGTTTGGAAAGTCTTTCTGGAGAATGGGCAAGAGGCCAGTAACATATGAGTAAAAGAAAAGTCATTCTGTAGTGATCCGTGTAGAGCACATGTCTTACCTCAGAGTTCATGAAATGGGTCTTTAAAAATGACCTTCCTTGGCTATCATTCAGTCTAAGGCTAGGCAGCTAGAAGCAGCTCAGGAGTTTTTAAGTACCCAAGAAGGGCTATTTTAACCAAAATAAAGGATTGTAGATAGATTCATCTTGTACTGATATGCAACACTTTATATGTAGTCTTGGAGTTAAGTAGAGTTTAGACCTACAGCTCTCTTACTGCTCTCCCCTCCTAGCCAATGCCCAGAGCACAGAGGATGCCCCACTTGGGCTCCCTCTCCTTAGTTGTTGTCCACACTGTGCTACCTTCCCCCTTCAGAACTTTCCTTTCCTGGGAAGGGGAAGATAAGGAATTTGATAAATTCACTATGAGAGTGTATGGGTCCTTCCCATGAGTTCCCAGGGTGTGCATATTTATTCAACAGAGCCCTTCTAGAGATGAGAACTATTCTACTGTGTTAACACCATATTGTACTCTGCTATCAAAATAAAAATATATAAACCTTTGTATAGGAAGAGGATGATATAAAACATTTTGGGCATCAATTAGAACTGTGGGAAGGACATAGGTCCTGAAGTCAGAGGACCTCTGTTCAAATCTTCCTTCTGATGCTTCTTTCTTTTGTAATCTTGGGCCAATCACTTAGCCTCCATGGTCTTCAGATTTCTCATCTGTAAAATGAGGGGATTTGGACCAAATGGCCTCTATGGGTCACATAATCATTGAATGTCACCTTCCTAGGACCCTTAGAGGTCATTAGTCCTGCCCATTCATTTTAGAGAATGTGTATGTCTCTATGTACATCTATATGTGAATACAGGCAGAGTAGCTTAGCTGATATCAAGGAGAGCTGTGTACCAATCCTATTTCTGATGTTTATTTACTGTCTATGGATCCCTAGACAAGTTAAAACCTTTCCTGGTCCTCAACTACCTATTGGATGTATATACAACATCCAATATCTGTGATAAAAGGGAAAAAAATAATACTTTGGACCCTGACTGAGAAATACAATGGATATCTGAAAGTAAAAACTCACTTTGTTGGGGGACACATTTGCCAGTGTTATTTCTTGATGGAATTCGTCATTCCTCGCTAGCATTAAGTTTTAAGGTTGTAGCAAACAAGACAGACAGACCCATGTGGATGCCCCCTACCTGTCTTGACTGAGCAGTAGGGCTGTCAGCGTGGATACTATATTTCCCAGGCAGCCTGTGAGCGTCAACCAGGGACTCTGGATCAGCAGCCCAATTATGATGATGATGCCACTGATGGGGTTGTTAATAAACACCACTTGGGATATGCCTCGAAGAATCCAGTCAAGGAACTGCAGTATGACAGGTTTGTCTGAAAGAAACCAAAAAGTGGAAGGAAGATTAGTCATTGCTAAGTACTGAAAACAAGAGCCTCTATTCCTAGAATCTAAGTGGGACAATGAACTTTGGAGGTCATCTCATCTAACTTGTAGTTCAATGGAAATTCCTTCTATGACATCCTGAATAAGTGGTCAGTCATCCAGCCTCCTCTTGAACCTCAGTGCCCAGGAACCACATCTTCTACTCAGCTCTCAAAGTGATTGTGTCACTTCTCTATTCAATTAATAACAGTGACTCCCCATCACCCCCAGGATCAAATATAAAGTCCTCTGTCATTCCGAGTTTTTCATAACCTGTCCCCTTTGTACCTCCCCAGTCTTCTCCCCTTCAATCCCTTCCACAAACTCTGTGATCGGGTGATGTTGGACTCCTTGCAGTTTTCTTTCCAAGATATACTCAGTGTCCTGACTCTAGGCATTTTCCCTGGCTGTCTCCTATCCCTGAAATTCCCTCCCCACCCATCTTGTCTCCTGGTTTCCCTGGCCTCCTTCAAGTCACAGCTAAAATCTTGTCCTCTGCAAAGAACCTTTCTGGTTTCCCTTGATTCAGGTGCCTTCCCTCTGTTGATCATCTCTGATGTATCCAGTATACAGCTTGTCTCTGCATATGGTACACATTATCTTCCCCATTAGATTCTGAGCTCCTTCAGAACAGGAGGCCTCAGTTTCCTCATCTATAAAATGAAGGTTCTGGACTAGCTGGCTTCTTAGACCCTTTCTGATCCTAGCTATCTTATGCCTTGTCAATGACTCTAGGACAGGCAGAAGAAGGACATGGCCTTACTGACTTGGTTGTCTTATACGGTAGCTAAGACCCTTTTCTTTGTAGCTACAGTGCTTAGCATGGTGTCTGGCATATACTAGGTGCATAATAAGGACAACTGGGTGGTGGGCTAGATAGAGTGCTGGACCTGGTCAGAAAGACTTATTTTTCCAAGTTCAAATCCAGCCCCAGATACTTACTAGCTGTGTGACCCTGGGCAAGTCATTTAACCCTGTTTGCCTCAGTTCCTCATCTGTAAAATGAACTGGAGAAAGAAATGGCAAACCACTGCAGTATCTTTGTCAAGAAAACCCCAGATGGGGTCACAAGGGGGTCAGCCACAACTGAAATGATTGAACAGCAACAATAGGTGCATAATAAATGCTTGTTGACTGAATGACTTCTGAAGCAGCTCATTCCACTTTGAGGATCAGCTCCTATTGTTAGGAAATTTACCCACACATTGAGCCAAAATTTCTTACTCCATTTTCTTCCTTCTGAGTTGAAAAAGCACATATCTATTCCTCCTTCTATGTGACAGTCCTTAAAATCCTTGAACATGGGTATCATGGCCCTGTAAGTCTTTTTTTTTCCCTTCAAATGGGCCTCTTGGGAATTGATGACTGACTGTCTCTGTATTGAGTCAACTTCTAGCTGAGACCTTGTTTGTGTGGAGGAAGGTCCGAGATAGAGCCAGGTACTTCCTTCTCCTATTGCTCCCAGTTTTAAACCTCTGGGGTCAAGCAAAAGTGGTCTTCTCCCCCTTACACATGGCAGGCCTGAAAAACTCTCCATACCAACTCAGCAACCCTTCACTATTTTGAGATGACATTCCCTGTTGCCTTTTTAAAGCACCTGGAGGGATGAAAGCACAGATATTGGCTGAGCTAGAAAGAATCTTGGAAGGATCTTTAAGTGTATTTATTGACAAGTAATTTCCCTTTGCCCTACAATTTCCTTTGTCCTTTTCTGCTATTTCCCTTTGCCTAAAGCAGAATCATGGCCCTGCATGACTGGAAGGATATTCTGGATATGGTTTGGGATGGTCCCATTATCTTCAGTCACTAGCTTGTCCTTACTTCTTTAGCCTCTGACATCTGGTTTCCTTTAGCCTCCACTCAAAGTTCACTGAAATTCTGGGGCATCCTGAGGCAAGGGATTATCTGGGAAGGAAGAAAACTGACCTTGCCCTTGCTTTTGGGCAGGGCAGAAGGGCAGCAGTGGGAAAGAAGTATGGAGGAACCTTCTGGAGAAGGCAGCCAGGGCCTTACACAGACTCATAGATGAGAGCGGGAAGGGATCTTAGAAGTCATTTAATCCAACCCTTTTATTTAACTGAGGAAACTGAGACTCAGGAAGGTTAAATGACTTAGCACAAGGTCACATAGGTGACCGTGAATACTAAGCATTATTAGAGGGCTTTGAACTCAGTTTCCCTGACTCTACAGTTCTGACTCCAGTATTCCTTCTGTTGTGCTGTGCTGTTCTTGTGTTTTTGAAAGGACAAAGAAGAGTAGAATCCTTTATATCAGAATCACAGCCATTTGAGGGCTTAAAGGTTTAGTCCAACTCCCAAGAGTAGCATGAATTTCCTCTACAGCACCCCTACAAGTACCATAACATCCACTAATCCAAGACCTTTAATGATGGGAAGCCTACTACACACTGAAGCATCCACTTTATTTGAATAGTTCTTCTATTTATAATTATTGAATGTTATATAATAATTGAATAATTATTGAAATGTTCTTCCATTATTTACTTTCTACTGAGCAAAAATCGGTCTCCCACAAACATCCAATTACTGCTCCTAATTCTGTCCTCTGGAATGAGCAAAGTAAATCACAGAATCACAGATACTAAGGAGAGCAAAGAGAACTTGGGAAGTATCTAGTCCAATCTCTGCCCCATAGGTGGTGGCGGCTGTTTGTCCTTCATTCTTGAAGAGGACCGATGATATCAAGAGGGTGATGTCTCGGATTTGATGAATTGGATTTGAGTGAGGCAGAGATGCCAAAGTTGTTAGCTCTACTCTCTCCTTCAGTCATTGAAGTCTGTACCCATTGGTACATGTACATGGCAATATGCTGTCCTAATATGCCTCCAGGTTCTCCTGCTCTGGTGGGGCAACTTGTTATCTGTACCCTGACAGAGGGAGCACAGTTTTTCCCAGTTCCTGGGGATCTCTGATTGCTGCAGCTACCACCACCATTATTCTTGCTTCTTTTCTCCTTTTCCTTTCTCTTCCTTTCCACTGTTTCCATAAGAGAGGCACTGTGGTATGGTGGAAAGAGCCTTGTATTTGGAGTCAAAGAATCTGAATTTCAGTCCTGCCTCTGATCTTTATTATCTCTTTGACCTTGGGAAAGTCATTCAGTTTTCTAGGGCCTCAGTGTCCACATCTATAAAATGAAGGTGTTGGACTAGATGACTTCTGAGACCCCTTCCAATCCTAGCTCTCTTATGCCTTGTCAATGGCTCTAGGACAGGAGGAGGAAGGACATGGCCTTGGTCATCTTAAAGCTAAGACCCTCTTCCAGGTTCTTTCCAAGGTACTACCTCACCTGTTCTGAAGGTATTTTTGCTGGGTGGGGTCTAGGACCTGACAGAAAACATTAAAGACAGCACTTTGAGCCCAGCTTTTCAGCCAGTTTTGACTACCAAACTGCACTCTCATCTAGTCCATATATTTTCATCTTGTCCACAAGAACAGCATGAGAGACTTTGTCAAATCCTTTGCTAATATCCAAATAAATTACATTTATAGTATTCCCCAGTCTAGGACCCTTGTCTAAAAGGGAAATAAGTTGAGTCTGGCATAGGCTATTCTGAATGAAGGGATCCTGGCTCTTTACGATCACTAAATCACTTCTAAGTCCCCAGATGGTTAACTGGCTATCTCTTTAATGATAAATTCTACAATTTTTCTAGGAATTGAGATCAGACTCACTGGCCTATTCAGACTTCACTGTCTTCCTTTTTTTTTGAAAATCAGGACAACACTTTCCCCTTTCAAAGTCTGTAGTACTGGTCCAGCTCTCTACAACTTCTCACTGTGGTTACCATTCACATTTTCCAGTTCTTTAAATATCCTGTTTGAAAGATGGCTGAGTAGAAGCAGGACCTCTGTGCAGCTCCAGCTTCCACCTTCCCCAATCCATGTAAAAGGGGACTCGGAACAAACTTTGGAAGCTTCAGAACCCACAAAATGACACAGAGAAGCTGACCTCCCACTGAGGACAGCCGGCAGGAATCGGCCAGTGCAGTGCTCTGGGAACCGAGTCCAGGCCCCTATGAGGTTTTATGAGGAGGTTTTAGCCCCAGGGTGGGCCTGACCAGCCTCAGGTTGGTGGGACTCCAGTTCACCAGCAGCTGTGGCCGTTTCCAGAATTATCAGCACATAGATGCTAAGGACAAAGTGAGGGGTCAGTGCACTGTGGACTTTTGGACCCAGTAGTTGGGAGAGCCTTGGCTTTTGCCCCCAGGGTGAGAAGCCACTGAGCTGCCTTGGCTCAGCTGGTGCTACATTGTGCCTTCAGCTCCTGGACTGCAGAACGTAGGGAGACCAAGCAACCAGTCTGAGGGGTATTCGCTCTTGCTTTAACCTGCTTGGATTTGGATTGTGGTCTAGGGTGGAGGTCCAGAGCATGTGGAGACCTCAGAGAGGGCACCCATCTAATACCTCCGGCATCTGAGAAAACCCCAGGATTTGGGACAAAAGCTCCCCTGTCTGGTGGCAGAGCCCTACTATGGCAAAAAGCCCAGGGGATAAGTGACTGAGGGACGACATGACCAGGCAAAGGAAACAAAGCAGACAGAAGATTCCAACATTAGACTCCTATTTGGGGGACAAAAAGGAGCAAAGCATGGAACAGGAGGAAGACAGTGAAGTCAGAACTCCTGTACCAAAAGCTTCAAAGGAAAATATGAGCTGGTTACATGCCATGGAGGACCTTAAGAAGCAGATAAGAGAAGTGGAGGAAAAATTGGGAAGAGAAATGAGAACAATGCAAGAAAATTACGAAATGAGAGTCAACAGCCTGAGTGAGGAAAATCACACCTTAAAAAAACAGACTAACTCAACTGACAAAAGAGGCTCAAAAAGGCAATGAGGAGAGGAATGCCTTAAAAAGTCAAATTTTCTAGATAGAAAAAGAAGCTTAAAAGCTCAATGAGGAGAATCATTCCCACAGATTTAGAATGGAGCAAAGGGAAGCTAGTGACTTTAGAAATCAAGATGCTGTTAAACAGATCCAAACAAATGAAAGAATAGAAGGCAATGTGAAATATCTCATGGGAAAAACCAGTGACCTGGAAAATAGATCTAATTTTAGATATATATTAGAGATATTAGATTATATATTAGAGATATAATTTAAAAGTTATTGGACTACCTGAAAACCATGATCAAAGAAAGAACCTAGAAATTATCCTCCAAGAAATTCTCAAGGAAAATTGCTCTGATGTTTTAGAACCAGAAGGCAAAATAGAAGTTGAAAGAATCCACCTATCATTTCCTGAAAAAGATCCCAAAAAGAAAACTCCTAGGAATATTATAGCCAGGTTACAGAATTCCCAGATCAAGGAGAGAATATTATGAGTAGCCAGGAAGAAAAAAATTTGAATATTGTGGAAACAAAATCAGGATAACACAGGATCTGGCAGCTTCTACACTGAGGGATTGAAGGGCCTGGAATATGATATTCCGGAGGGCAGAGGAGCTGGGATTAAAAGAAGAATCATCTACCCAGCAAAACTTAGTATCATGTTTCAGGGGAAAATACGGTCATTCAGTGGAATAGAGGACTTTCAAGCATTCTTGCTGAAAAAACCAGAGTTGAATAGAAAATTTGACATTCAGATATAAGAAGCAAGAGAAGCTTGAGAAGGTAAACAGGGAAAAGAAATCATAAGCCACTTATCAAAGTTGAACTATTAACATTCCTACATGGAAAAATTATAATTGTAACTGATGAAACTTTTCTTAGTATGAAAATAGTTGAAGGGAATATATATATATGTATATATATATATATATATATGACTATATCGGAGGGTATACGGGCATATGAATACATATGTGAATGTGTGTATATATGTTTACAGGTATACATAGATAGAGGGTACAGGATCAAGTTAATAGGAAGGGATGATACTTAAAAGGTAAAATTAAGAGGTGAGAGAGGAATATAATGAGAGGAGATGGAGAGAGACAGAATGGGGTAAACTATCTCATATAGAAGAGGCAAGGGAAAATGGTTACAATGGAGGGGAAGAATAGGAAGGCAAAAGGGAATGGGTCAACCTTATTCTCATTGAATTTGGCTCCAGGAGGGAATGAAATACACACTAAATACGGTATCTCACCCTACAGGAGAATCAGGGGGAAGAGGATGAGAGGGGGGATGATGGAAGGGAGGGCAGGCTGGGGGGGGAGGGAAGTTGGAAGCACTCACTTTTGAAAAGGGACTGGATCAAAGTAGAGAATAGAACAAGTGGGTGGTGGGATAGGAGGGAGGGAAATATAGTCAGTCTTTTACAATATATCTTCTATGTTAATGTTTTGCATTAGCTACACATGTACAACCTATACTGAACTGCTTATCTTCCCAGTAAGGGTGGGTGACAAGAGAGGAAGGGAATGAATCTGGAATTCAAAGTTTTAAAATCAAATGTTTAAAATTATATATATATATATATATATATATATATATATATATATATATATGATTATTAATACTATTTCACATGTAATTGGGGAATAAGATATACAGGCACCGGGACATAGAGATCCACTATGCCCTACTGGAAAAATCGAAGGGGGTATGGGAGAAGATATGGGAGAGAGCAGATTGGAGGAGGGGATATCCTGTAGGACTGCTATTTTGGGGTGGTAGGTAGGGAAAAACAGGGAGAAAATTTGTAACTCAAAATTTGGCGGAAATGAATGATGTAAATCAGAAGTTAATAAAGCATTTGAAAAATGAAAAACAGAACAAAACAAAACAATATCCTGTTTGATCTGGACCAGGTGACTTGAATTCATCAAGAGCAGCTAGTTGTCCTCTTACTATCTCCTTACTTATCCAAGGTGTAAATACCCTCTTAGCCATTTTCTTCTGTCCTTTACACTCCAGAGATCATTCTCCTTTGAAGAGAAAACAAAATCACAGTGGTAAAACTGTTCTGCCATCTCTCTCACGCATTATCATCATTCTTTCCCCTTTCCTGATCTCTGGTTCTCTCAATTTTTTGATCCTCCTGCAATATAACCTTAAGATCCTTTTTGGTGCCCTTAGCTTTCCTTGCTAGCCTCAGAAATTTCTGAGACTTAGCACTTCTAAAATGCTCTTGTATTCACTGATAGCTCCCGTCCCCCCCCCATTTTTTTTATCAATAGATAAATTGTTTCTCCATCTTTAGAAGGATGAAGTTAATACTAAGATGTCCAGAAATGATTAGTTACTTTCCTTTTGGCAGAGAGACTTCCAGAAGATGAATATTGATAATTAAGTTCCCCAGTGTTGTTTTATTATATCTCAGTGGCAAATTTGTGATTTACTTCGTACATTAATCTATTTCCTCTTTCTCTCTAGGTGGTCTGCAGTATACCTCAATGACAATATCACTTCTGTTTCTGACTCCACTGATTTTCACCCAAATGTTCTATGCCGTGCAATCTTTCCCTGCTTCTTATATTTCCTCCCATGAGTATATCTTAATCTATGATACAATTCTATCCTTTTTATCTGGTTCTTTTGAATAAGGTATATCTTTTCAGAGTCATATTCTCATTTCACATCTTATCCCATCAATTGGCAATGATATCTATGAGGTTTAATTTGTTTGTGTGTGTGTGTGTGTGTGTATATGTATGTATGTTAGGACCTCTAATTAATTTTGTTTACCTTTAGTTAACACCTCTTTTATGTGACAGTCTTTCAAATATATGAAAACAGAAGCGTTATCACTTGACAAAAAGTACTTCTCCGAAGTTACCAATGATCTTTTTTTTTTTTAAAGCAATCGGGGTTAAGTAACTTGCTGAAGGTTACACTGCCAGTTATCTCTGAGTGTGGTGCTGAGTATCTGAGCCTGGGATTCGATCCAGGTCATCCTCACACTGGAGCTAGTGCTCTTACTCGCTGTGCTACCTGGCCGCCCCACAATGATCTTTTAATAGCCAAATCTGATGTTTTTTCTAAAGTCTGCATCCTTATTGATCTATCTACTGATGTTTTGAAGCCAGTTGCAGGTATTTACATATATTTCTATTAAATTCAATCCACAAATTTGATAAGGATGACAACTATGTCTTCATTCAAGTTATTGATAAAAAAATTTTAACAAGAGCCATATCAGAAACTGAGGCATGCGGTTGGAGGCCTCCTTACACACTGTCATTGATCACTGCTTTCAGGCCCAGGTATTTAGTTAGTTCCAAATCCTACTAATGACACTAGAGCTTTCAGTTTCTTCCATAGGGTATCATAACTGTCTAATGCCATACAGCAATCTTGACACATGCATTTCCCTAACCTGATAAAAAGGGAATCTGAAACCAATAACTCATTCTTAATGAATCAGCTAGGTGGCACAGCAATAGAGTGCCAGGCCTGAAGTCAGGAAGACTCCTCATCTTCCTGAGTTCAAATCTGACCTCAGATACTTACTAGCTTTGTGACCCTGGGCAAGTCACTTAACTTTGCCTCAGTTCCTCATCTTTAAAATGAGCTGGAGAAGGAAATGACAAACCACTCCAAATTTCTTTGTCAAGGAAACTACAAATTAGGGGGCGAAAGCAGTCAGACATGACTGAAAAACTCCTAAGCAAATGAACCAATCCTGGTCCTCCGTGATCCCTATTGTGAATCTAAGTGCTCACAAACTATCCCTTTAATAAAATGCCAGGAATTGGCATCAAAATTGGTCTCAGAGTTTGGAGTAGCTTCCTTCTTTCAAATCAGATTTGTACATGTCCACTCATAGAATCTGAGTTACTAGGGACCTATAAGGCATGTAGACTAACACAAGCTTGAAAATAAATATGTTGCTTTTAGTTGAAGACCTTTCAGTAAGGGGAAACTCACTCTCTCCTATCTTCATGTCAGCCACAAATCATAATTCCTTTAAGATAAATAATTAGAAATTCAGCAATAACATCCCCAAATCCCTCAATTCCAATCCTACCTTCTGCAAGCCTTCCCCCTCTCTTCTTTCCTTCTCCTAATGCCTCCTATTTGAGATTATCTTCCATTTACACTGTATGTAAATACAGCTCAATACTCAATTTATAATAAACTAGTAGAAACTAGTTTCCTATCATATCCAGGATCAAAGACCAAATCCTGTTTGATCAAAGCCCTTTAAAATCCTTTATGACCCAGCTTTTTAAAGGATATCTTCTTCCTTTTTTTCCCCTCCCCACCCCCACCACAAATTTTCCCTAACTACACTAATATCTGAATTCTCATTGCCTGGTCTATAGCTTTATGACCTTTGTTATTGTTGTTCAGTCATGCCCAGCTCTTTGTGACTTCATTTAGGGTTTTCCTGGCAAAGATACTGGCATACCATTTCCTTCTCCAGCTCATTTTACAGAAGAAACTGAGGCAAACAGGGTTAAGTGACTTGTCCAGAGTCACACAGCTAGTAAGTGTCTTAGGCCAGATTTGACCTCAGGAAGAGGAGTCTTTTTTTCTCCTTTTCTAACCTTCTTACACCTCACACCCCACCACATACTCAACAGTCCACGGCTTCTTTGCAGTTCCTCCCCAAAGACATGACTTCTTTCAGCTCCAGACATTTTTATTGGTTCCCATTCTCCCCCCCCCCCCCACTCCCATGCCTGGAATGCTCTCCCTCCTCACCTCCACCTCCTGTCTTTTTCAAGTCCCAGGCAAAATCTTATCTTCTACAGGAAGCCTTTCCCAATTCCTCTTAATCCTAGTGCCTTCTCTCTACTGGTTATTTCCTATTTATCATGTATATAATTTGTTCATATGTAGTTGTTTGCATAGTCATGTGATTAGATTTTGAGCTCCTTGAGGTCAGGGATCATCTTTTGCCTTTCTTTGTATCTTCAGTGCTTAGAACAGTGCGGGGCACACAGTGAAAAGTTTAATAAATGTTTTTGATTGACTTATATATCTTATATGTACCTAGTTATTTTCATGTGATATCTCTCATTAGAGGTAGCTAGGTGGTGCAGGAGATGGAGGGCTGGTCCTAGAGTCAGGAATAACTGAATTTAAATCTAACTTCAGATACTAATTAGCTGTGTGGCCCTGGCAAGTCTGTTAACCTCTGTCTGACTGTTTCCTCAACTGAAAATAATAAAAATACCTATCTCCTAGAATTGTTGTGAGGATCAAATGATATAATATTTATGAAAGAACTTATTCCAGTGTCTGATACATAATAGGCACTTAATAAATTCCTTCTTCCTTTCTTCTTTCTTTCCTTCCTCTCTCCCTCCATTCCTCCCTTCCTTCCTCCTTTCCTCTTCTTTTCCTCCTTCCCTCCCTCTTTCTCTCTTTCCCTCCTTCCCTCCCTCCTTCCCTTCTCTTCCCTTCCCTTCTCCCCTTCCTTCTCCCCTTCCTCCTTCCTTCCTTCTTTCCTTCCTTCCTTCCTTCCTTCCTTCCTTCCTTCCTTCCTTCCTTCCTTCCTTCCTTCCTTCCTTCCTTCCTTCCTTCCTTCCTTCCTTTCTTCCTTCCCATACTTTCCATTGGAATGTAAGCTCCTTGAGGATAGAGACAGTCCCCTCCCCTTTTCTTTGTGTCCCCAGAGATTAGCACAATGCCCGGCATATAGTAGGTACTTTAAAACTTGTTAACTGACTGACTTTCAAGACCTCTGGCTTCAATCCTGAATTGAATTTAAAGGCAAAAAGGAGCTCTCTTACCTTCATTTCATTTATCTTGAGTTTCTACTAACAATTGATCATCTTTATCCTTTCCTTCCCTTGTCTGAAGATCTTAGACTAGGATCTTCCCTAGAATGTTTTTCAACTAAGAGAAAAGAATATTTCTAAGAACTTGAGGTGGAAAAAAGGGAGGAATCAGATTGGTCCTTACTACTAGGACCACTGTCTGGAAAAACCCTGTTGTAGATAAAGTTTGCATTTCTGTTCTCTTCTCTCCTCTCAGCAGTACCTTGTTCCCAAGGGGTTTCTTCTCTCCTCAAAAGCTCCAGTTTCTTCCCACTCTGTTTCCCCTTCCCTATGGTAGATTATTATCTGATCCTTATAAGGATCACATTCTTACAGGTGAGAAAATTGAGATTAAAAGATGAAGTCATCTATCCAGTGCCATTGGACCTTCCACTGAGATTTTTGTGTATGTGAAGGATGTATAAATAGGAAGGAAAATGAAGAGAATGGGGTGCTTAGGGGGGAGAGGAAGGTAGAGTGAAAGAAGAGAAAATAATGAAAGATAGAAGGAATGACAGGAGGGAAGAAAGTGAGAGAAGAAAAGGGGATAGAAGTATTTTTGAATGTCTCTTCCTCAGATAGAATGGAGAAGCAGACCCAAACCCAAAGGCAGAAAAACCAGAGAACTTTATCACACAGCAGATATAAAGATAGATACCTTTGAGCCAGTCTGCATATTCTCTCATATCTCCAGTGACATAGCCAATGGCTCTAGGGATGAACCTTCTCCCTCGCCATGATGAACTGGTCCCTTCATGACTGTCCAGCTTCATGACAGTAGGGTTATTCTCCATGGTTATTTTCCCTGGCTCCTTAAAGAAAGAAGAGAACTTATTATTATTTCCATTCGTAAACCAGAATCTTTGGAAGATCAGGGCTATTTAGGGCTGTTTCATTTGGAAAAATGTGATGATGCTCAGTAAAGAAAGCACCACTATTTTCCTTTAGAAAGGGAAATAAAGTTGGAGAGGATCCCTTAAACTTAGCCTGTCATCAAAATCCCATTTATCCATAAGATTACATGGAGAAGAGCAGGACTTCATTTAATCATGCTATTTCCCAGCTGCAGGCTAGCTGTCAGGGAAGCTTTTGCTTGTACAATAAGAAATTGGCTTACAAGAATGGGAATGGATTGTCCTAACATTAGTGCAATTTAGAGATGGATGTACATGCACAAAATAATTTGGTTCTCAACTAAGAAAGACAGCTTTCTTAGCTAAGTTGTTTTTCTCCAGAAAGGTCTTTTTTAAATGAAAAGTTCTAAATGAAAAAGATTTAGAGATCCCAAGGTAAAAAAAAAAAAAACCCAGATTAATTTGTATGTGCTCATTAGTATTGCAATTAGATTGATTATTTTTCAAAAAGTATTGATTGAGGGAACCAGGGATCCCGATGATCCAAAATTGATCCAAACTGAATTTTTATTTAGGTTCGGATTTTCAGGGACATGCTGTACTATGTAAAGTGAGACACAGTTGTATTATTCTAAAACAAATCCCCTCCCCTATAAGTCAAATGGACAAGTGACTACTTGAACTTGTATTCGAGTTCTCCAAACATATTGTGGCTGTGACTGTGGGACTCTGTTTTTTTCGACTATTTGAGTCCAATGAAATAGCCCAATAGCGTCTTCCATCCAAAGGGTTTTGGAGATACAGAAGGGAAGAAACTGTGGATAGCAACAGCAAGAGTAAAACAAGAATACAAATGGCATAATCATGAAAAGAATGGAAGAAACCAATACCAAGAGCATAATTGGGATAAATGTCTCATAGGAAAATACTAATGACAAATCAGGAGAATGCCAATGAAATACCCAGAGTAAATATGCAAAGGAAAATACCAGAGACATGACCATGATAAGTATGCAGAGAATGCCAGATATACCTCAGATTAATTATTCAAATGAAAACCCAATGACTTAAGGAAAACAAGTATGCAAAGGATATTGCCTATAACATAACAAAGATAATTGCACAGAAGGAGAATCTCAGTGTCTTACCCAGGAGAAGTATGCAAAGGACAAGACCAAAATCATAACTAGGAAAATTATGCAAAAAAGGAAACCAATGTCAACCAAAATAAACATGCATCTACTATATAATCAGGATAAGTGTGAAGATGCAAATGTTAATGACATACTGAAAAATAGCTAAGTATGCAAAGGAAAATGCCTTAAATATAATCACACATAGGGTTTTAAGCAAAAGAAAATACTGATAATATAACCAACAGTAATATATTGAAAAATTGCCAAGTTCACAACCACGAGGGTACAAAAATACCAATCACCTAGCCAAAATCAGCATGCAAAGAGAGGCTATATGCCATCATCTCAGTCAATGTCCAAAAAAGAATTCCAATTATATAATTAGGAGAAACGTGCAAAATGAGGGACCCTGTGCCATACCTGGTACAAGTGTGTAACAGGAGCAGACCAAGAGGACAGAGCCACGATAAACATAGACTAGAAGAATGTTTATGACACAAGGGTCTACTACATAGTATGAACCCAGTGCTGGAGATAATAGCAGTAATTTTTTTTTTTTTTATGTGGGAATGGAGGAAGGGCAGATAGGATACAGACCCATGATTTACTAGCTTCTGGGAATTCCTGGTAGGGAAATTTCCCTAGCTGTTAGAAATAGCCAACTCTTCTATAATTTACAACTAATTTTCAGCCTTATAGAGTTGCCTAGGGCACTGAGAGACTTAGGATCTTTTCTAGGGCCACACAGCTTGTGCCAGGGCAAATTTTGAACTCCGATCTTCCTGCCTCCAATGCCCGCCTTCAATCTTCTGCCATGCTACCTCTCATGTTAAGGAAAAATGGAGGGGGGGAGTCAGTGACATGACCTGGGTATGCGTGCAAAGAAACATGGACAAGAGCAGAACTGCAATTACATTGCAATAGTGTAGCCATGGTAAGAGGACCACAGGAAAATGCCCAAAGCATAAAACCATAATGAGACCAGTAGAGAATACCAGGGTATTACAGTGATGGCAGTTTGATAGCAGAAAACCCAGGACAGGAGCTGGATGAGTGTCCAGAGATAGGCCTAGTCCTTTCTCATTGGTCAGGCTGGGAACAGATGCTATTGATGAATGCTAATTGTGGGATTTGCTTTTTGATGCCCATCATTGCATTTACAAAAAAGATCATTACTAGAGAGCAATTAATTCCTGGAATTCCTTACTATTAGATCTTTTGGCTTTGTATTTTCTTTTACTTTCAGTGGAAAGATAAACATTTGCACTGTAGCCACAGGGTCACATTATCTGTCTAGCTGACTTAGATGATTGCCATCTCCCTCCCCTTCTCCTGACAGTGGTACATGATTAGTTATTAATGGAAAAATGCAAGATAATTATTTAATGAATTATGGACCAGGAACACTTTGCTTTGGTAAAAGAGTGAAACAATATTAGCTACTAGAGTCTGAGATTCTTCCATTGAGCTTGTTCCAGTAGAATGAAAGCAGCTTGAGGGCAAGAATCATTTGAACAATTTTATCTCTGATCCTAATACAATGCTATGGGAACATAGTAGGCATTTAATAAATATTTGTTCCATTGAATTGAATCTTTATGGGAAGATGATCTTAGACTGACAACTCCCAGAGTTCGAGACATGCATTAAACATCAGTCAGTTGACTCCAGGCACAAGCACTTTGAAAGTGCCTTTTGATATTATTTGAAGGATTACATTGCTAGTTGGATACAGCATCAAATAAGAGACTTGAGCGCTTGGTTTTTAAAAGTCAGAGAGAGAGAGGGATAGAGAGACAGAGAGAGATAGAGACAGACAAAGACAAAGACACAGAGATAGATATACAGAGATGTGAGATGGGTTAAAATTCTCCCTCTCCTAGAGTACGTGTCCTCTTCAGAACTGGAAAATTCTGCAAAAGGCACAGTACTCTGGTCAAAGCAAAGGAGATCAATCTAGCAACCTAGCTTTCTGTGTATTCAGAATTCTGAATGGGAAGGAGGGGTGAAAGACAAAGGCCAACATTATGTGTCCTCTGATTAAAAGGCCACCTAGACATAAAACATATTCCAGGGTGTATATATTCATGCTCTCAAACTTGTGGATTAAAAAAAAAAAACTATGATCCCTTTGCTATTCTGGAACTTTGGAAATTGAGGTATGAATGAAACCAGGTAAGAAAAAACTGGCCAGGGGCAGCCAGGTAGCACAGTGAATAAGAGCACCAGCCACAGTGTCTAGATGACCTGGGGGATCGAATCCCAGGCTCAGATACTCAGCACCACACTCAGAGATAACTGGCAGTGTAACCTTCAGCAAGTTACTTAACCCCAATTGCTTTAAAAAAAAAAAAGAAAAAGAAAAACCTGGCTAAGAACAACTGTCCAAGCTACAGAAGTAAAAATAAAGGTCAAATCATATTATCTTTTCTACAGATTGACAGCTTGACACATATAAGGTTTATTACTGCTTTTTTTTTTGGCCATAGTTTTGCTTCTAGGAGGAAGGAGGGTTTTTTCATTCTTAAAAATACCTGCTGTTGCCTCCACAGAGTCTTAAAGATATTTCTTCTAGAATTCTAGAATATCACAGAGCAATTGTATATGGCTCAGACTTGTAAATATTTTGATTATAGGTAAGATAGATTTCACCAGTTTAAATGGAAATTTTCAATTTCTGGTCACCCAAGAAACTTTGTAATATCAGAATACTTTTTCTGTGGCTCAACTTGCTCTCTCTCTTCCTCCTTCCCCCATTAATCTAGACATTAATTGGGCAATTTGGAAAACATTACATGAGGAATGCTTGGCACCCTTTCACCAATATTCTAGACTGCAGTTATGGAGATTGATTGTAATCTTAGCTAAATTGACAAAGGAAAAAAAAAGGCAATAAAAAGATCAATATTATGCAAGATTTGACTACACTGGAAGTGGAAAAATAAGGGGAAAGGAAATTGAGTGAAAATTCATTCAATGATCCATCCCAACATCTATCGTACACCTGTGCATAAGGCACTGTGTAGCAGTTATGATTATAGGAATTCATTTGTAGCCTGATTTTCCTTCTTGGTTTGCCAGTGACTTGCAGACATCATTAACTCAATCATTTCTATACCCCAGATGATTTTCCTTCACTCACTCAATGTGATTTATTAGTCCCAAACTTCCTAGCACACATTTCCCAGCCTGCCCACCCAGTTACCTGGTTTCAGAGGGAGTATTAGGCATTCAAAGACGGCACTGATACAGGTCAGTTTGAGTACTTGTCAGATATCAGCCAAGAACTCCCAGGAATTCCCACACACATGCACATTGCTATGAGCCAGGTCCCAGGGATCATCCACAGAGAGGAATTGTTTTGAAATAGGCGTACCTGTTCCTCCAGCCCATCCATAAGGCGTGAACTTAGATGTGTGCCTTGGGCTTCTGCCTCAAAAGTTTTGTTTCCAAAATTGTTTGTCCAAAGAATTTTATGTGGGGTGTCACCAATGCCATTCAAAGCAGGTCCATTCATCCTTCCTTTCCTCCATATGACAAAGGGTAAAAAATATGTAAATCAGGAAACATTCCCTCTGCTGAAGTGCAATGTGGAGTATAAGATGGAGGCCAGAATGCCAGGAATGAAGTAGAAATTTAATGATCATACATTACTGGGCCTATTGTACCTCCTGATCAAAATATGTACAAGACTAGAGAAAATAAGTCCCAACATTTTTACCAACAAAATGCTGGTTGCGGGATGAGATGATTTATTCTGAGATTCTATCCCCTTTCTAGCATGACACATCAAACTCCCAAAAGACCAAGGAACAGATTCTGATTCCAATATCATTTCAGAGCTCTCTTCAGTGAATTGTCAGTATGTTCAGGAACTTTTTCCTCCCAGAGCTATTTGATTTGATTCCTTGAAAAAATAAAACTAAATTTTCATGTCTCCATTTTGTGGTCAAATGCAGATATGAAAAGCAGGCAAAATTATGGTGATATTTTTGGACTATGAAAAAAAGCAAAAAAAGGGGGGGGGCACGGTTTGGGAATGATTTTTTTAGACAATACTCAGAGAAAGTTTTATTCACTGCCAAGCTTTTCACCTGGTAGTTCAGATGAGGAATTCTTTTGCTTTCAAACTAGCAGAAGGATTAAACAAAATCTGTCGGTAGTATGCTTTCTATAATTCAACAAATAACAGGTATTTTAAGACACTTCCACAAGATGTTGTTCTTTCCTCAAAAGTAGGAATTCTAAACCATATTCGAAAACAATAGAAAGTTAGCTAGCAGGACAAAGTCTAAGAACTCGAAAAGCTATAGGTAAAATACCTAACATCCTTGATTCCATCTTTGGAGAGGACTCCATTATGTCTAAGAATACCACCCTTACTTAAGAGGTTCCAGGGTAAGTGCCTTAATTTCATTTGTTGGGTTGGTCTGGAACTAAAAAGCTTCAATATAGTAATTAAGGCCTGCTACCAACTGGCTACCCCCTGAATTAAATCTCTTTCACTATTCTATGGTGCTGTATGTTTGAAACCCATAAGGCTGAAGACTGGCATTCTTTAACTCTTAAGGCAAGTGTCACTTTTAAGTTATAAAATCAACTGATGGGTTTAAAACAAAATCTCCAGTTGTATAACATATAGGTTTTTTTTTCCTTCTAATGAGGGATATTCAAATATGTATGGTCTAGTCTGAACAGAACTTTTGTCTTTAAGGGCATGCATTTGGTACTTACAAATAGTCTCTAATTTGGGTATTCTCAGCTCTGATGCAGCAGGTGGAGCCCAATCTCCTTTAAAGCCAAAGGCTGTAATAAGAAAAAAGAAATTGCCCTATGTTCTACTCCCTGGTAAATTATTTTTTTTTTCTGTTATCTGTGAGTCAAATTCTGGAAGTTTGCACATATGTGACAGTACCATCAAAACTGTCCTACCCAGTGACTTCAGATGTGATTGAATAGCTCTTTCCATTCAATATGTGCTTTTGTGAAACAAACTTTCTCAGCAAGACAGGACACGTAGAAAAGCATATAAATCCATAATTAGGAAGGGCCATACCCTGTGCCTCATTTATTCCCACTGAGTCATAGAAATACAAAGTTTCCTATGCCATTTAACTATTTCAAGAACATAAGCTTCTTCATCCTGGATATTGTTCATGAAATCCAGAGGAACTTAGAATCACTGCCTTTGGGCTGGAGATTTCTGAAGTCATTAGGTCATGAGATCAAATATAGGTTTATAGTTGGAAGGACCTTTAGAGGTCACCTGGTTCACTCTCCTTATTTTCTGTAATAATAATATCTAGCATTTATAATAGCACTCGAAAGTTCACAAAGTCCTTTACACATGTTATCTCATTTGGTCCTCACAACAGCCCTGGGAAGTAAGTGATTAACACAGGGTGTCTTGGAAATGCAGTTTTAAGCATTAATAATCTAGTCTTATTCATTTAAACTCAATAGCTAAACTACATTAAGATTTTTAGGGACATGCTATATATATTATCCCCACTTTATAAATTAGAAAACTAAGGTGGAGAGGGGGTAAGTGATTCACCCAAGGATACAGAGGTAGTGTGACAGAGCCAATATTTGAACTCTAATTCCAAAGCTGGGTCGGCTAATTGAGAAAACTGCAGTTTAGATAGTAAGGGATTTGTCCAAGGTGACATGGGGAGTTAATGGCAGAACTCACCTCTGGGACTCCAAATTCAGGGTTCCACTGAATGACTATTTAGCAATCAACGGCATTTCCTTGTCATATACATCCCCTGTCATTTTTTGGTCAAATTTATTCTTTTTACCCTGTCTTAACAATCAGCAACAAAGAGGAAGCAAATACCTCACAGGACAACAATTGTGCATTCAATCCTTCTTAAAGAAGCTGGTTTGGGTTAAAAGAAAACAAAAACCAGAGGGGGGGGGGGGCTAGGTGGCACAGTGAATAGAGCACCAGCCCTGGAGTGAGATCTGAGTTCAAATTCAGGCTCAGGCACTTAACACTTACTAACCCAGTGACCTTGGGCAAGTCACTTAACTCCAATTGCCCTGCCCTCCCCCCTACAAAAAGCAAAAACAAAAACAAACAATCCCCTCCCCCCCCCAAAAAAAAACAACAACAAAAGCTGACTGCATCCTTAGAACTGTGCCTTTAGAGCTAGTCAATTTAGTTCAGGCATACAGAAAAACTGCAGTTTTCCAAAGAGGCAAGGAGGAAATAAAGAAATGCAAATAAACAATAACACAAATTATCCAGGAATGAGGAAAACCCAAAATAACAGACATTAAAGAGGATACTTACAAACTCTCTGGCTTCTCCCTGGCAGAAAGTAAGGCTGATAAAACCTTGAGCCAGGCTCTTTGAAAAGCGAGAGCGCTAAGTAGAAGGAAGATATGGTTGGGGAGGGAGTCATCTAACAGTTTTTATATACCACATACTCCACTCCACATATAAATACTGGTGAAGTGTCTCCTCCCACTTCTGGTATAAGAGGCCAAGAAATGCTGAAGAACTAGTCATTTAACCTTTCCACCTTAAACCTTACTTGGTCGTTGATATGGTGCCAAGCCTGGACCATCTTTTCCTCTGGTTTCTAGGGTATTTGTCCTGCTGGCTTTCTTTTCTTTCTCTAAACCGCTGTCTTGGAAACAACCTCCCAATGTGCCATCCCATCTCCTTCCCCTTCTTTCTCCCTCCCACCCCCAAGAGTCCCAAACTTTTGAATCGCTTCCTTCTCACTGGACTCCAGCAGGGAAAAAGCCAATAAGACGTCATTTTAGCCAGAAATTGCTCCTTGAGTTAGGCTGCTCCCCAATGGGTCCTGCATTGACAAGGCAATTTTTCTTAGTGTGGCATTTTTCTCTATGACAGAATTAACTCCTGGACAAATTCATTCTTGAAAAATCCAGAACTTGAGGAGAAAAACCATCCTTCCCTATCCCTATGTTGAACATGTCTAAGTTCAAGCCCCTTCATAAAAGGGATCCCTCTTCTGGAAGACATGGTCCCATAGTCCTCTCTCAGGATAAACTGGTATGTTTGCAAAGGTTGGAGGCAAACATTTCTTAACCAGGTGAAATTGAAAGCAAAGTTGAAACTCTCTTCTTTCCTTCCTTCCTTCCCTTTTCTTCTCCAGCTTCAGGGTTATGGCATTCCTCTTTATAACAGACCTTGAGGCCTTTGCTTCAGTTGTGGATGAAATTTAAATGAGCGTTAAAAAGGTGGCTGTAGCATTGGTGACTGCCAGCTTCTCTGGCCCCTGCTACTTCACCAGAGCCTGGACCGTGATAACCCTTGTCAGCATTCAGCACCAGTATCGGATCTGTACAGAGTAAACTCTCTGGCACCACCCACTGGATAATGGCCAGACTTGGTCTGAAACATCCACAAATGACAATGCTCCCAGTACACATGGCATCCTTTCAGGTGGATTAGAGGATCCTAGATTAAGAACTGGAAGGAAACTTGAAGCTTTTTAGTTCAGCCTTTTTATTTTACAACTGAGGACACTAACACCTGGAGAAGTGACTTGTCTAAAGTCACAGTAAGTGCTAAGTGCCTGAGGCTGGATTTGAACTCAGGTCCTCCTGACTCCAGGGTGGGTGTTCTATTCATGGCAACATGAAGACCTGAACCCATGTTCTGTTTCTAAATAAAGTCATCTTTCTACTCTGCCTTGGTGGTTTTTCTATACTAATGCTGTACTTTCTTCTCTACTCCTAAAACTGCCAGGGAGATAGGCAAGGATGGGGTCAGGAACATAGCTGGGAGTTTGGGGAGCTAGGTGATGGGGGGCAGAGGTCACACTATGCTACAGGCCTTTTACTCCCAACATTTTGACCCAAAGAAAAGATCTGAATGAAGATCAAGGACCGAAAGGGGGAAGCATTCCTAAAATATGAAGGGAAGAGAGACCTTGATGATGGTGGGGGCTGCTAAATGGGAAGAATCACATGCATATGAAGCCCAGTTAATAGAGTCTCATTCTTGTCTTCCTACAGCTATCTCACCAAGTCACTGACAAGAAACCTGTCCCGGCAGGGTTTACTCCCAGAGCCTGGAAATCAGCCAAGCCTGGTTCTTGATAAGTGTAGGGGGATGGGTGTCATGGTATATATAAGAAGAAGTGGGCAGTGGACCAGGAGTCAGGAAGATGCAGATTCAATTCCCTCCTCAAAGACCATGGGATTTGGGGTAAGTCACTTAACCCGATGCCTTGGGCAACTCGGTGTAAGGATAAGTTGCTGAGTATATGCTGATCTGCATGGATAGGAGCCCCCTGATCTAGAGTTCTTCATATCAGTGAAATCATAGGTCCAGCCCAAATATATACATGCATACAAACATGTGTGTGTATGTGTCCCTGTTTATAAGCTTCCAAGGACTAACAAGATAATTTCCTTCCCCCTTTAATTTGGTTAGTTGTTTTATCCCTGAGATAGAGATAAATCACTTATAAAGTATCTACTATGTACTAGGAATTATGCCAAGTGCCAGAGATAGAAATACAGAGAAGTGAGAAAGTTCTTGCCCTTAAAGAGATTATATTCTAATGGAGAAGAACAAATATAAATGGGATCTTGAAAGCTGGGACATGGTGTATAAAACTAGCATGGAGGTCAGGCTCACCTATCAGAACCCAGAATCCCTGGGGTACACCAGTCCCCCTCTTTTTTTGTCTTTTTGGAGGGGGAAAGGTAGGGCAATTGGGGTTAAGTTACTTGCCCAAGGTAACTCAGCTAGTAAGTGCTAAGTCTCTGAGGCCATATTTGAACTCAGGTCCTCCTGACTCTAGGGCTGGTGCTCTATTCACTGCACCACCCAGTTGCCCCTACCCATGCCCTTTTAAACAGAATGAGATTCTTACTTATACCATTAGGTAGCCAGCTCAGCCTGGTGGTCTCTACTCTTGACAAACACTTCCTTTCTCTTCTTGCCCCAGCTCCTGAGTGTTCCTAGCCACTACCTACAACTGTCACAGAGGCTTGAGAAGCAGAGACTGAAGTCTGCTGGTCAGAGCATCTGTTCACTGAGGGAATGCATCGCAACTACTGCCTCAGCCGCCCAGTTTATCTCAAGAAACATTTATTGTCCTGCTCCTGGTGGCTCTGAAGAAGCCCCATGGGCTGCACTCTGGGCTGTGGAATTCCATCCTTCCCTCTAAGCTGAGACTCCATCCTGGTTCTTAGTTGTAAGTGCCTGAGGCACTGCAGGTCTATCCCTAGATGTCACTGCCAGAGGAGCCCACAGTGTTCTAGTAGGTCTTAACATTCATGTTCCTGTAGTCATAAAGGGCTCAGTTAGTCAGCTTTCTCCTGGCATGCCAGGCCTGAATAATTTTTTAGTCCTCCTAGTTTTCCGTTAGAAAACTTTAGCACAAAGACTTGGAAGACAAGTTTAATTTTCTCAATTTTTCATCTTTTTCCTCAATTCCTGGGCAGGAGAGGGGCAGACTTTCTTCAGGACTCTGATTCAGTTTGGCCAACCGAGGGCTGAGGAGGAGCCTGTGTCCCACAGAGGGCAAGGCCAACACCTCATCCAGTTCTCCTCCTCCTTCCACCAGAAGCTATGCCTACCATCTGCAGACCTTCATCCTGGGGAGGTCATACTCTCAAGGCAAGCCACTCCATATTTTCCCTTGGAATCCTAGAATATTACCCTGCATGAATAGCCCTTTCCTTTCCTACCTCCTCTAAAATTCTTATCCCCATTCCACTCAGTCCTATACATCTCCAGACACATTTGGCCTCTACTAATCCCTTCCACTCTTTGAAGAGGCAGCTGGTGGCTCAGTGGACAGAGCCTCAATTAAAATCTGCCCTCAGATATTTATTGGCTGTGTGACTGGTTAAGTCACTTAATCTCTGTTTACTTCAGTGAAATGGGGATATTGAAAGCATCCACCTTGCTGGGCTGTTGTGAAGATCCATTGAGATAATGGTCTTAAAAATACTGCTTATTGGGGTGGCTAGGTGGTGCAGTGAATAGAGCACCAGTGCTGGAGTCAGGAGGACCTGAGTTCAGATCTGGCCTCAGACACTTGACACACTTACTTAGCTGTGTGACCTTAGGCAAGTCACTTAACCCCAATTGCCCCACCTTCCTCCCTCTAAAAGGCAAAAAAAAAAAAATGCTGGTACATAGTAGGTACTATAAAAATCTTTATTCTCTTCCCCTTTCTGCTCTATTGGGAAACTATTGTAAAGATATCCCCTGATTTCTTTTTCCTCAATTGTTTTTTTTTCACTTGCATCAGTCAAAGTCTGGCTTTCCCTTTAGAACATCGCATCCCTGGCTAGTTTATCTGTGGGAGTAGGCCTAGCTTCTTGGAATGTGACAGAGGGGTTGGCATACTCTTTACCTTGGAGAATTCTAAGACATCTATCTCTAGATAGATTAGGAATATGACCTTTGAATTCTTTTCCAACTCAAATAATCTATACTTCTAAATGTCTGAGAGTGCTACATTTGTGACTTAGCACCCAAACCAGTTGGCCAGTCAACTGAAAACAGAATTTTCCACTTTCTACTTGCTGTGACCCAGGAGAGATAGACTGAGTTAAAGGTAGTTAAGTAATTTTAAATGATCCCCTAGTTGTAAATCCAGTGACCTTTACTGTATTTCTCATTCTCCTCAATCACTAGGTAGCATTTATTACTGATAGTTCTCTCCTCCTTCTTGATAGTCTCTCCTTCCTTGGCTATTATGTTGGTGTTTGGTCATTGACCCTTTGTGACCCCATTTGGGGTTTTCTTGGCAAAATACTGGAGTGGTTTGCCATTTCCTTCTCCAGCTCACTTTACAGATGAGGAAATTGAGGCAAACAGAGTTAAATGACTTGCCCAAAGTCACATAGCTAGTAAGTTTATGAAGCTGAATTTGAACTCAGACCTTGACTCTAGGCCTGGTGCTCTATCCAGCTACTTACTTGGCTTTTATAACCCCATACAATTCTGGTCCTTTTGCTACCTCCCTTTATCCCTTGTATCTCCTTCATGGGTCTTTCTTCTTTTTGCCCCATAAGAATAGACCCTCTCTCAGGTCTGTCTTTGATTTTCTGTTCTCTCCATATATTTTCTTTCAAGGCATCTATTGACTTCAATGAATTCCTCCAAACAAATGATTTCCTAATCTAATATCTATCAATCTTAATTGAGTTCCTGTCCATTTCCCTGTCTCCAAATGCCCATTGAATGTTTCCTCTTGGATGTCATACTACTGACTTCAAACTCAGTGTGTTTGAACTAAATGGATGCTCATCCTCCTACAAACCAGCTTCCCTTCCTTGTTTCTCTCTTTCTGTCGGTAGTGCCACTATTCTCCTAGCAACTCAGGTTAGAACTGTCAGAGTCATCTTGTATTCCTTTCTCTCCCCCATCTGCTACTATCCTATCAGTCACCAAGTCCTGAAGATTCTTCCTTCCCAATACTGGATCTCTTAAACTTGTCCCTTCCTGCCTACTTTCAATACTTCTGCCCTAGCACACACCCTTACTACTTCATACCTGGACTAGACATATAGTATCATAAAGTTGAAAGGGACCTTCCATAAGTCCCCTCTACCACATTATGGACACTTGGACCTCCAGCCTCTCCTTGAAAACTTCCCATAATATAGAACTCAGGATATGCACAACTCATTCCATTTTCAAACAGTTATAATTGTTAGGAAGCACTTAATTGAGCTTTTCCCCTATAACTTATGCCCAGTGGTCCTTGTATTGCCTTTTAGAGTAATTCATAAGTCTGGCTCCTTTTTGTATGGCAGACTTTCAAATATTTTTAAGACTATCATACTCTTCCTTTTCTCCAGATCTGCTCTGCCCAGTTTCAACAGTTGCTTATATGGCACAGTTTTGAGTCTCACCCTCCTGGGTGTCCTCCAACAGTTTGTTCCTATCACTTTTACAACTTGGAACCTAGAAATAAGCGCAATACTTTAGATGTGGTCTGAGCAGGGCAAAGTTCCTTGGGACTATCACCTCTCTCATTTTGGGTACTGTCCTTTTATTGATGCAACCTAAGACCTCGTTAACTCCTTTTCAATGTACTAGTCTAATCATTTCACTTTAATCTTAATATTTATACAATTGTTTTTTTTTTTAACTTGAGTACAAAGACTTTGCATTTCTCTTTATTTGATTTCATCTTAATCTAGCCTATTGAGATCTTTTTTGAATCCTCATGCTCTAATTCAAAATATTTGCTCCATAGAATTTTTTAGTGTCAGTAAAGATCTTTTAAACTGATTTTTATTAAGATATTTTATGTTCATATCACTCACAGTTCCCCTGTAATTCCTTCCTCCTTTTAGACAGTGATCTCTTATAATGAAGAATTTTTTTTAAGAGGAAAAAGAAAAAAATAGGGAAAACAATATATACCATTGGAAAAAAATCTGATTTTTATATGCACATGTGCCCTCTCACCTTTTCTAAGTATCTGGTGGAGGTGTCTTTTATATGTCTTTATTGGGGCCAAGCTTGTTCTTTAATATTTTACAACAACACCCAGTTTTGATTATTTTGGGATGGTTGTTTTTTCCATTTAAATTGTTATAGTCATTGTGTGTATTGTTCACTTCATTTTGCATCAGTTAATTTAAGTGTTTCATGCTTTTCTGCATTCATCATGTTTTGTGTTTCTGAGAGCACAGTACTATTCCATTACATTCATGTACCACAGCTTGTTTAACTATTCTCCTGCTCTGCCCTGAGGGCACTAACTTCACAGCTCTATCAGTTTTGATCAGTGTGCCTATCTTTCCACAACCTTTCCAACATGGGCTATTCCCGTCTTTTGTCATCTTTGCAAACTGTGTTCACTTAAATTTTAATTCAAGTTGTTAATAAAATATTGGACACATAAGGGTCAAGAACAGTATCCTGCGCCATACCACTAGTGTCCTCCCTCCTTCTTGGCTGAGACAGATCCATTAAATTAGACTATTACCCAACTAGTTACAATCCTTCTAATTATACTATCATCCAAGTTGACATTCCTCCATCTTATCAAGTGAGTAGTTTCATTGACTCTTTGCTTCCTTGTTCTTCTTGCTTAGCAACAACTTTTAAAAGTCCAGTTTACTTTTCAGTTCTCTTTTCAGGGGTCTAACCATTAGCAGGCATTACAATTCTCAAACAGCTCCTTTGTATCTGTCTGTAGTTATGTGCTTCTGCTTCTATCTTTTTTCCTATATCCTTTTTGTAATTTAGTAATTTAGCAAAAAAATAAACTTTATAAATGAGGAAACAGCTAGAGTACTACTTTTCCATGAAGAGAGGTTTCATCTCTTTCCACCTAAGGTCCTAAGTTGACTCTCCATTCTTGTTCTGCTAGAACCTTGCTCTTTGCAGTTCACCCTCTTTCTCCTCTGATGCTGTTTTTTTTTTTTTTAGGCCAGCATAAAGGGTAGAGCTCAGATCTATGGTAGTTATAATCATGATTAGCCTGACACCAAAGTTGTGATTGAGTCATATTCCTCATGTCTTAGTCCAAATTCTTCCTTCATTGGCCCACACAAACCAGAGTTAGTACAGTGCCTGGAACACAATTTATAGGTTCCCAAAGTGGGCGATATTGTTGCAGTTTCATGGTGAGTTGTGGCAGCACCATCTGAAAGAATTCAGAGTCAGAACACTTCTAATTCAAGAATAGGCATTTATTGAGGATTGAAACCCTTAAGAAGTGGCCTAGGTTCCAAGAGGAACTTAGAAAGACAATACAGGCAAATTAATGTTGATTACATAACATAAATTAGGAATATTAAAAAGGTAGGAGGAGTTTGTCAAGGGATTAGGTAATAGGGAAGGAGTCCCTTCTATGGTTCAGTGGTCAGACATCCTGGTTGTGTTGCTCTTCAAATGACTAGCTATTGTGGTCCTTTTTGGTCAAGATGGATAGTTTGATATTGTGGTCCTGTCTTGGGGCTAAATGGATAATATGATTGTGGTTGACTACAAGAACATAACTGTTCAAATATGTGAATTGGATCTGGAGGCAGGGGCTAGCTAGGGGCAGTGACTGTATTGAGTCTGGGGGCTTGTGATGTGGTTAAAATCAGATTGTGTGGTTAAATCAGGACATGCCTGCTGTTCAGTGGGTCCCATAAAGAAGTCAGAATATTGTGGCTGGGGGCAGCTTTATTAGGATTCTATCAGTACTACCCCCTGGGGAGTGCTGGAAAATTCCAGTTGGGGGGAGGGGGGTTGTTAGAAGCTTTGTGTGCAATTAGGGGATGTTGAATAAAAATAAAAAGTAAAAAATAATTATTTGATGAACTGCTTTCCTGCCCCCCCTATTTTATTTCTATTTTATTGTCTTATTGAAAAATGATGGCTGCTTAGGGTGGGAAAATTAGCTAGATGGTGCAGTGGGATAAGTGGTAAGCATAAGTAAAGAAAAGAGAAGAAAATTTTGAAAAACTGTTTGTATATGTTTCATCTGCTGTGTAACAGAATTAAAGTCAGAGTGATTAAACTATTTCCCAAATAAACATACAAAATGCAAATTATAACCTATAAGTGGCCAAATCTGCCAACAGGTCTTAACAAGCAAGTGTTGGCAGGTGAGCATGTTGGGAAGGTCATTGTTGGGAAGCTCAGCATGTATTGGCAGAAATATGTGTATGTAATGACTTGATTACAATGTAATACTATATGATCCCATAACACAATATTGCATCATCAAAATTTCAATGCAGGAACCACCCCCCAAATTTATAAAAAATTATTAAATTTAAGATGCACCATTTGAAAAAATTAAATATTTTTTAAATGATGCAAAAAAAACTTTAAAGGGTTAAAGAAAGTAGATTTCCAGGAGGATACTGAGTAGTTTTTTTTTTTAAAGGGGCAGTAGGCCAAATAAGTTTGGGAATCTCTGTAGTAGGGGTTACTAAAAACTTATTGACTGATTTATTGAACTCCTTCCCTGCCCATATCCCCAGAATTTGGACCCCCTAGGCAATGAACAGCCTAACTTTCTGCCTGAACTTACTTCTAGGACTGTCCTCTATGGTAAGTAAGCTTTGCCTTCCTTCCACAACTTATTTGCCATAGGCAGTTACCTTTAGTTAAAATTCTGATGGGGGTGATGGAACCTGCATCCCTAAAAGGAAAAGACCATGTCTTTGAAAGCAACCTAGTCCCTTACTTTTCCCATACATTTCAGCAACCCAGATCATTGGAAACTCTGCCCAAAGTACCTGGCCAACCCCAGCCCACCTAGATCACCTAATTAGCTTACTTGACATTCCTTTCACTGTTGCACCTGGCCTACTTCAGACTACTTACTATTTCTTAACCCCATTCAGTTCCTTTCATATATAAGCATAAATCTTGTCCTCATTAGTTTGCAGGTTTCCTAACTGTACCTTATTGCAAGGTACAATAAACCTTGCAACTTGACTGGAAGGTGGTTTGCATGCATAAATTCATTCCAGGCTGTTGCCACTCTGTACCCTGACATTTTGGGGTCCCCAGCAACCCCAAACCTCATCAGTTCCAACAATAAACACAGAGTATCATTGAGACAAACACTTTTCTTCAGTGAAATTTAATGGGTTGTGTGTAAGAGCACCGGCCCCAGAGTTGGGATGACCTGGGATCTTATCTGGGCTCAGACACTTAGCACCTACCCAGAAACACCTGACTGTGTAACCTTGAGCAAGTTACTTAACGACAATTGCCTAGGGGTGGCCAGGTGATGCAGTGAGTAAGAGCACCAGCCCCAAAGTCGGGATGACCTGGGATCGAATCCGGGCTCAGATACTTAGCACCACACCCAGAAATAACTGGCCGTGTAACCTTAAGCAAGTTACTTAGCCCCAGTTGCTTTAAAAAAAATTTTTTAAAAATAAATTTAATGTGTTAACAAATACCCTTTGTCAAATTGCTTGAATGTATTTGACAGTCAGTTGGATCAATTGATCAACCAATTAACTAGTCTACTATATATTTCATTGTGAGGTACAGGAGTTCAAAGACACAAAGGTCCTTTGGTGTCCCAAGACACCAAAGTTTTGAGAACAACACTTTTTGTGAGAGCAAAGTCTTAGAAATAAAGTATATGCCCACCAACCAAATGTACTAGAATATTATAAGACTGAAAAAAATGATGAGTATGGCTTGAGAGATGCATGGAGAGACTTATATGAACAAATGCAGAGTGAAATACACAGAATCAAGAAAGCAATACACCCAACTACTACATCTATGTAAATATAAAGCACATGAGAAGAAAACCAAACACTATAATTATAGTGACCAAGTTTGTCTTTAAGAAGATTGGGAAAATTTGATGTTTATTTGTTTCAATTGTCTCTGACTCTTTGTGAACCCTTTTGGGATTTTCTTGGTAAAGACACTGGAGTGGTTTGCCATTTCCTTCTCCAGCTTCTTTAACAGATGAGGAACCTCAGGTAAACAGGTAACTTGCCCAGGGACACACAGCTATGAAGTATCTGAGGTTCAATTTGAACTCAGGTCTTTTCTGACTCCAGGCCAAATGCTCTATCCAGTGCACCACCTAGCTACCTGATGAGAAAATACATCTTTATTTGCAGAAGAGGGAGGTTATGGGTGTGTAACATTATATATTCTTGTAGTTTGTCCTTTGTTCTGGAAGAGGACCAATGATATCACCAGGGTAATGTCTTTACTTGCAAATGAATTAGATTTAAGTGAGGCAGGACTGTGCAAAATCCTCAGCCTTGACCTTTTCTCCCGAGTCATCAGAGCCCAGCAGCAAGACATAGGTCTAGACAACTGACATGGCCTTGACCAGATCTCAGTTTGTCTGAGACAACACCTACTCAGTGCATAAACGCTAGGCAAGAATTGAGACAAACGATGGCCTAGTTTGCCCTCACAAAAAGAATCTATCTGGGAAGCGAAGACCTTCAGAACTTTCGGCAGAACAAAAATGATTACTATTTACATTCACTCTAAGGCATCAAAACCCAAACAATGAGCAAGCAAATGCTTGGGCTGGGACTGATTATTGGCCAATCAGTAAGAACCAGGGTGATTTGGATTTAAAAGCATAGTCTGGTAGATTCATTTGATTCCCAATGGACTTTATCCAAGTCTGGTTTTCCAGAGTTGTATTTTAAGAAATCATAAATGAAAACTACGAGATAAAAAAAATTAATTGTCCCAGTTTTTTGAGAAAAACAATGGTAGAATAAAAATGTAGGGGAAAAAATCTAGCCTTCATACCCCAAGATATACTGTGAAGTAAAAGCAATCAAAATTTATATTCCTTTGGACATAACACCCACATATAAGGGTATGACTGGGGTAAGAGGGGGGGAGAGGAGGAGGGGGAGAGGAAGAGAAGGAGGAAGGGTCTCCCGGGCAAAGCTGCTACTACTCACAGATTGTTGTTCACCCTTCCTTCGGCTAGAGGACCAATGACATCAGCAGGGTGATGTCTTGACTTGTAAGTGAATTGGATTTAAATAAGGTGGGGCTTTGCAGAGTCATGAGCCTCGCCCTCTCCTTCAGAGTTATCTGAGTCCAGTGGTAAGACATAGGTCTGAATAAGTGGTGATAGCCCCCAACATTATATATACTGACTCAATTGGCATCTCAATTTGATAAACTACTTTCCTGCCCTCCCCCACCCATTTTATTTCTATTTTATTGTCTTGCTTAAAAAGGATGGCTCCTTAGAGTGGGAAGATTAGCTAGATGGTGCAGTGGGATAAACTTTTGGGCCAGGAGTCAGGAATTTAGTTCAAATTCAACCTCAAATAGTTGTGTGACCTTGGGCAAGTCACATGGAACTTCTTTCTACTGAGATTTCCCTAACTGTAAAATGTGAATAAGAATAGTGCCTACATCTCAAGGTTGTTGTAAGGCTCAAATGAGTTTTTTAAAGTGCTTAGCACAGTTCCTGACATATAGGAGGGCTGTATAAAAGCTAGTTATTATTATTTTCAAAGTCAGGTGCTATCATCAATACAAAGTAAAAATTTAGATTAATCTCTCCTTTGCTCCTCAGCCCCCTATGTATTCCATTTCAAGTTAGATGCTGGGGATCAAAAGATAAAAAAGCAATGCTTGTCCCCAAGGAGCTTACATTCCTGAAATATCTTCCATCAGAAGTAATGAAAATACAAGAGGAATGTCTGATCCTTTCACCTAGTTAAAGTACCCAGGTTTACACCTATCCACACCCTCTGCTATAACTACAGCTAGGCAAGGCAAAAAGTACCCTAAGATGCCCTTCTTTTCTGACTGAGTTGTGAACTCCTCTGGGGATTTGCAAACCTTAAAGTGCTGTATAAATTAAAGTGCTATTAGCTCTGAAAGTCTCTGAAAGGAAGTCATTTTATCTCTCTAGGGTTCAATTCTCAGAGGAGAATTTCTTTGGAATGAGGGAGTTAGACTAGCTGATCCCTAATACCCCTTAGAGCTGTCAAAAATCGATCTCCCAGTGATTATGATCTCCAAATCCCCGCAATACTTTCCACTCCACTCAGTGATTTACAGAAATAGGTGCTGGATAAATAATGTGTCATTTTCATTTTTGAAAATAGATTGAGTACTTTATTATTGGTTGGACACTATTCAGCAATTTCCCTGATATTGTAGTTTTGATTGATGTATATAAAAGTAATTGGCTCCTTGAAAAGTGTCTGTTCTATTTTTGCACCCCCTTGTTAGTCTTTGCAGAGTGGAGTGTCACAGAGGCATCGTTAAGAATTTTGATGAAGATTTTCCTAAAGAAAAAAGAGCCTGCTAGGAAACATTTTGGCCCTTACTCTAACTCCCCAAAAGGTCTGCAATAAAAAGAAATCTGGAGTAAACAGAATGTTCCCTTGTGGTTCTGGGCTGTCCATGTTGGGTATTTATGCAAAACCTTTGATAGGTCAGTCAGAGAAATGCAGGGGCATGTGAAGAAGGGTGAGGGTCACATTGACCCAGAACAGAGCTTGGACAGGATGGCAGCTGCTGTGGCCAGGCCTTACATGCCAGAGTGCCAGCTTGACAGGGAAAACAAAGATATCAATAAATTTTTCTTACTCAAGAGCCAGAGGGGAGAACCATACACACCTTGTACCTCTAGTCATGACTCTACACACTGCTTCTATCTCTAGTCTTGGGGCATTTTTTAGCCTTAAGATGTATTTATGATGAGGTACAGGCTCTGGGAACCCCCTTGAGCTCTCCTTGAATCTCCCCATTTGATGAGGCATTTGCCTGAGGCCATAAGCCTTTCATTATAGCTCCACCCAAATCTCTATTACTAGCCTAGTCCTCCATTGTCCAGCTAGTCCCCGCCTTGATCCTCCCAAAATATCTATGCCCAAATCTGTTACCCTTAAACTAGCCTAGCCCTCCCTTGTCTGCCATCTCCAGGTAGCCTCCAGCTACTTCCCACCCTTAATCTCTCATTACTAGAGTCTGATCTCATCTGACTCCTCCTGAAGACCCTCCCAAAACTCCTCCTCTAGACCACCCCTAGATTCCTCCCACAACCTTTCTGTGTATAAGCTCCATCTTGGCTCCATGAGGTAGTCAAGAATTATCTAGCACAGATTCACTCTGGAGCCAAGAATTATCTAGCACAGATTCACTCTGTGTCAGAATATTCTGGCCCTCTTGTCCAGTACAAGTATCACAGATACCTAGGCTCCTTAAGAGTCTACTCATTAAGGTGAACTTTTTTTTTTTTTAAGCAATTGGGGTTAAGTAGCTTGCTCAAGGTTACATGGCCAGTTATTTTTTGTGTGGGTGCCAAGTATCTGAGGCCGGAACCGATCCCAGGTCTCCTGACCAGCTGGGGCTGGCGCTCTTAAGGTGAACCTTTAATAAACTTTGCTTTACTTTGACTGAGAGAAGACTTGAGTCAAATTCATTCAGCAGGACCCAGCATGTTGGTATTTTGGAGTCTTGTACACCCCTAAACCTTAAACCTTAACATTTAGAAATACCTCTTTTTACCTGAAGGAATTGGACTACTGAGGCATGACTGGTGGATGGGGCTAATAATTTTTTTACAAAATTTTCCTTGAGGTTAGAGTGGTCAGAATTTCATATTTTTCTCATAACTACCATGGTTCATATTAAATATCTCTGTCTCTGTCTCATTTAAAAACAAAACAAAACTGGACATAGCATTAACCCAACAGCAATGCCAACAACAACAAAAAAAGATCTAACATCAGATAAAATAGGGACTAGATCAAATAGTAACTAGTTAGTATTCCTACACTGGACTTTGAGATTGTCTGGTCCAGTTCTTTGGCTTTAGAGATTAAGAGACTGGGACACAGGAAATGTTTTGACCACACCTAGTTTGTGGCTGAGGTGAGGTTTGAACCTCAGACTCTTAACTTCCATTTCCCAGTTCTTACCTTAGTCATCCAAAGTAGTTGTTGTTTTAGAGGATGCATGGGACAGTGGAAGGGGCAGCTAGGTGGCACAATTGGGCCTGGAGTCAGGAAGACAAGAAATTCAAATCTGTCCTCAGACACTAAGTAACTGTGTGACCCTGGGTAAGTCACTTCAACCTGTTTGCATCAGTTTCCCTATCTGTAAAATGAACTGGGAGAAGGAAATGGCAAACCACTCCAGTATCTTTGTCAGGAAAACCCTAAATGGGGTCAGGAAGAGTTGGACAAGACCAAAACAACTCAATGACAACAAATACATGGGAAAGAGGAATGACTCTGGAACCTTTGACAATCCTGTGTGACCTCAGGCAAGTAAGTCAACTTTAGGTCCTCCTCTGAAAAGTGAGGGGGTTGGACTTAACGGCCTCAAGATCTTGTGAACTGGAGACTTTTCAGTCTAATCAAACTCTACTGCAGTCCTCCTGACGCTTCACTGTTGACATGAAGGTGACAGTGGACTCTAGAAAAACCATGCCAGCATTGAACAAGCATATGTAGATTCTGCCAAACAGGAAAGGGCAGAGGGACCGACACAGTGTTTGTGGCTGGGGTACCAGTTTCACTTTGTTGAGAGAGGTTCATCATTGAAGGGGGATACATGGTTTTGGCCACAGCAGAGATACTTAACCTGGGCCCCAGAGGTCCATGGATAGGTTCCAGGGGTCCACAAACTTGAAGGGGAAAAACTGACATCTTTCACCAGTCTCTAATTGAGTGTTAACATTTCCTTCCATTATGAATGTAGGCAACAAATTTTATTCTGAGAATTATCCCTAGGCTTCACCAGACTGACAAAGGGAGCCATCACACACACACACACACACACACACACACACACACACACACACACAC
>NW_027185712.1:1338230-1346427 GCF_028583685.1 Petaurus breviceps papuanus
CACACACACACACACACACACACACACACACACACACACACACACACCCCTTCCTGGGTCACATAGAAACTCTTTACCTTTAGGGTTGCCTGACAAAGTCACCTCAAGGTTGGCCAACCTACTGGAGGATAAATGCTGGGGATGATGTGAATTAGGAAGCACTTTGACGGCATGAGGACCATGTACCATCAAGGGATAGTCAAGACAAATGTCCTCAGCAGCAAAAATAAGGATAGCTGTGCCCACCACAGCACAGAAACAACCTGGGACACCCTTTGCTACATTGTCCAGTGCCTTACTATAGTATCCTGCAGGGCAAAAATTTTCATCATGTTTTTATGCTAGTATAACAACTGCATTCCCTCCTTTCTTAGAGGTAAATTGTTGTTGTGTTTGTCCTTCATTTTCAAAGAGAACCATGGCATTAGGGAAATGATGACATACCCTGAAGTTGACTTTGATTTGAATGAGCAAGCGCTTGTGCAAGGTCACCAGCCTCACTTTCCCTTCCAGAGCCATCTTGATCCAGTGACCAGATATTCATTAGGATGAATGGAGATGACCCAAGATGCAATGGGAGATCCTAGCCTTTTAGGCTAAGGCATTTTCAGGAACTCACTTAGAATGAGGTAACACCCATTCAGTGAATAGGCGTCTTTAAAAATGGAAGGAAATAGTTGGGGAGGCCCAAAGGTGCTGGGTGTTAGAGGGTTGATTTCAAAGAATCAAAAGAATGCTTAGTGTCAGGGGAGAGAACTAGGGGCTCAGGTTAGGGGTCTTTGAGAAGGTCATAAAGGGGCTGAGCGGTACATGGAAAATTAGGAATTCAGAGATGGCAGTAGCCTACCAGACCAAGGAAAGCAACAGAACTGTTACTTCGTGCAGGGTGCAGGAAACTGAGTGATAGCCTTAAGGTGGGATGAGTGGAGACAGAGGCCAGAGACAGAGAGGTGGTGTCCCAGAAATTTTACAGAGGGGAAAGCAAAACAGAGTTTATCCTGAGAGGCCTTATGGAAGGCGCCTTGCAGTACACAGTCTTGTCTCCGAGAGGGGGAATAGAGAAGGAGTTCATCAGCAGACTGAAGAAGAACAGAATCTTTAAAATCTTAAGAGGAAAGGTCTTGCCTGAGAACCTGAGAGAAATAGGAGGATGATTCAGTGAATCCCTGAGGAAGAACCTATCCAGGTATATTGACTTCCCTCCCAAGTAAAGGCAAAAATTAACTGGCTTTGAGGAGCAACAGGGATTGAGAAAAAGGCATTACAGAAGTCGACCACTGTGAAGTCAGTAGCCCAGGGAGGGACCAGGTTGAGTAGAGTGGGAGGGTTGGGGATATTGTACATGGCCCCATTCTGGCTCCCCTGTTCCCTTCCACCTCCCCTAACCAGCCATATTTTCTTTCCTTCACGGAACTGAGCAAACTGCCAGGTTTAGCTCTGCCTAGGAAAACCCGTGGGTGCTGGAAAATCAAAATATGTATTTGTTTATTTTTGGCTTCTATAAGTTCTTGCTTATGCAATCCCTGACTATATATGCTGATGCTTTGCCCTTGCTGGCTGCTGTTAGAGTTGGGTCTGGCCCCAAGCAGCCCCGTGGTACTATTAAAAGTCCACTCTCAATTTACCCTCGGGGGTTTCTTCTCTCACTTTTTGGCAAAACAGGGACAAGAGGTGCTTGGGGACCTTTTGACCACTTGGAGGTCATGAAAGACCTATCAGACTTGCAGACTGGAAAGATGGGCATGTTCCCAGGGGACAAGAAAGCCTTTGGACAAGTAGGCATTGACAAGGGAACACAATGATTCAGTGCTAAGCAGGTACTGAGGTATTAAAAGTAAGGGTCCAATTACACCATAATATGTGGGGCTCTGGGACCAAACCAGTATCTGCAGCATCTGAAGCCCACAAACTGAAGGGGATTTGATCAGGAGTGGGAAGGTCAGAAGGGGTTAAGGCAAGGGTGGGGAACTTGTGGCCTCAAGGTCACATGTTGCCCTCTAGATCCTCAAGTGTGGACTTTGACTGAATCCCAACTTCACAGAACAAATGCCTTTAATGAAAAGATTTGTTCTGTAAAACTTGGACTCAGTCAAAAGGTTGCACCCAAGGACCTAAAAGGCTACAAGTGACATTGAGGCCATAGGTTTCCCACCCATGGGTTAAGAAAAAAAGACCTAAGGGGATGGGGACACTCTCAGGGGAGGGACAGGGCGTGGGTGACATGAGGCACAGGAAGGAGTCCCTTTTAGACCAAAAGAAATGGTAGACTGAAGCTTATGAAGCAAATTGCACCCTAGTAAGTGATTAGGGGCATCAGGAACTAGGACAAAGGGGTGAAAGTTGCTAATTCCTCCAATATTTTATTAGGGGAATGGATGTAGAGATATGAGCTACAATGTTCTTGTTAACAATCCCCACAACTGAAATGGACTTGTGACTCTGGGGGAAAGAAGTGGGGAAGGCAGAGGGGTTTAAAATTGAGTGTAGCACTAGCGTCAATTAAGGCAGAGACTTCTTGCCCTTGTACCATCAGGGAGACATCCCCAACCTGGGGATCACAGGCATGGTCTGAATGTTTCTGAGTGGTTGCGACTGTGGGGGATTGGTCCTTCCATACCTTCTGGGGCCCTTTCCCCTTCTTAGCATCTACTCTAGCCTTCATCCTACACTCAGATCTCCAGTGGCCAGGTTTTTTACAGTAATAACAGACTCTGAGTGTATGGTTCTTGTTAGTAAAAGGGACCCTACTTTCCCTTTTTGAGAGTGCAGAGGGGACACAGGGAGAGACAGATTGCTGCAATTACAGGGGAGTTACAAAATATATATTGTTTAATTCCTTTTTGGTATCTTTTAAGTTCTCTCTTAACCCTATTTCCTCCTCCTCCACCAGAGTGGCAGCTAGCTGGGGTATAGACTTGGAAACCCGCTATTAGAACATTGTCAATCAAGAACAGTCAGCTTAATTTGTTTAGAGACAGGTGGGTAGAGATTATTATCAAAGTAGGACAGAAACTGAATTTGGCCTACAGCATCATTGTGCTGAAGACCAGAGTTTGCATCAAAAGTCCGGGTGATTCTGTCATAAAATTCACAGATTCCCTAGGGTTCTCCTTGGTATCTCAGACCTTTGTTAAATCAGTGGGTTGAGGGAACACACAAGACATGCTCCTGATTCTGCCCCTCTATCCCAATCTATCTTAAGATCCTCCTCTGGCTTCTTCCAGTCAGCTTTCTGACACTAGCCTTTTGGTTTCCACTTTCCTGATCAGGGCAACCATAAGTTGATATGGTCATCCAGATACCCTAGTCTGTATGAATATAGAGTGAGTTGATAGGATCTTCCTTGGAGTTCCCCTCCAGGTTCCCAGGTTCCCTACCCTGACCTAGGTTGTGTTGACCAGAAACTCAGTCAAATGTAAAGATTTGATGCGAGGAATTTTCTCACAACTATACATCTCAAGTAATCCATGTCTAATCCAAAAACTGTCACTGCACTGATCAAATAGTTATTGTTTCCATGTTCCTTTAATTGTATATATATTTTTCTGACTTCAGGAATTGCACCTGTTTATTCTACCCCTCCCTATTTGGAAAATCCCCAATCTTTTATCCAAGTAGAAATCAGATTTCCTACTTTGTATTGTTTCTTTTTAATTGGTCTTCCTTTTAAATTGGTCTTATTTGATTAATTGTTTTTAACATAGAAAAGTCTGTCTCCCTCTGTATTCGGGGTCCAGGCCTAAGCTGAAGAATTCTGGTCCCACTTTATTACACATTTGGCATGTATTGCTTAATAAGTTGATATACTTAGATGACTGAACCTTCATTTTCCTTAGTCATTTCATCTTTCACATGTCACAGAGGGAAGGGCAGGTTATGAAAGACTTTGACCACCAAAAATTCCATTTTATATTTGATCCTATAGGTGATAGGGAGACACTATAGTTTATTGAAAAGGGGTGGGTAGGTGGGGTTGTTATGGTCAGACCTGAGCTTTAGGAAGATTGCTTGAACAGCTGAATAGAGGATGGATCATAGTGGGGAAAGGTAAGGAAGGGAGACCAAACAGAAGACTATTGTAATAGTCCAACCCTGGGATGATGAGGGCCTGTACCTGAACCATAGTAGTATGAGAAGAGAAAAGGGGGCATATTAGAGAGATATTTCAAAGGTAAAATAGAATGGATATTGCAACCAATTAAATATGGGAGGTAAGAGAGTGAAGAGTTGAGGATGAAAACTAGGTTTCAAGTCTAGGTGACTGTAATAGTAATGGAATTTGGAGATCCCCCTGTATTGGTTTGGTTTTCATGTTGAGTGTTGAAATCCAGAGCTTGTGAATCCCACTTGTAGGATGGACTTATTGACGTGAAGAGAGAGGGCTGAACTGGGAGGAGCTAGTGCTGTGGATTTAGAGAGAGGCACAAGCAGAGAGAAGGCCCAAGCAGAGGAGGCCAGAAGAACTTTTGGGAGCAGCATTGTAGAGGCAGAGAGGGGGAGAGAGAGAGGATTGCAGAGGGCCAGTTGGAGCTGCCCAGGACTTTTGAAAACTGCCACCCGGAGCTGCCGAGGACTGAGGAGGCATGGCTGTGATGCCAGTATTTTGTCTGTCTGTTTTGATGTTGTTTTGCCAAGTTTGTCCACTGGTGAAGGACAGTGCTGTTGTTGCAGAGGTTCTGGAACCTTGCTGTTGGTTCAGAACCCCTGAAGAAGGATTTTCTTGTTGTATGTTTACAGAAATCCTGGAAGAGGGTTTTGCTGATGTTTTCAGGGGTTCTGGGACTGTTCTGCAGGCAGAGAGTGAATTGATGTGGACACTGGCAATGTATATTGTGGCTTTGTTAAGCTTTGTCTCCCCAGGAACAGAGATTGCAGAGGAGAACTTGCCTTGTATCAAGATGAAGAAAAGACCTCTACTTAGATATTTAATGCTGTGATGATAATCTTGTTGTGACTTGAGGTAGATGGCCTTTGTGCTCTTCCTTGCCCCTTTGAGAAGGTGATTGGTGGTAATGGATGATATTGTAATTCAGTTGTGATCCAGGGGTGGGAAACTTTTGACTTTCTGTGCTCTGTGACTGACCAAATGAATGTACTTTGTTTATTATTGGAAACTAATCTCCAGTTGAATAGAGAGAAGACTTTGTGATTGACTAAATGAATGTACTGTCCAGGGGTGAGTAGTACTTGGAAATTATTGAATTGCACTTGGTGAATTCTGTATTTTAATTTTCTCTTTTCTGTGAATGTTTTGCCTTAATTTGTCACTGAATAAAATGGAGAGTTACAATGCTGGTATTCAGAACCTTGGAAGTTGCCTTTGCTTGGCATTACTGTGACTGGGAGGATGGTGGTACCCTTAAGAGTAATAGGAAAGTTAGGAAGAGGGGAGGACCTTGGGGAAAGAATGAGTTCAGTCGGGGGTGGCCAGGTAGCACAGCGGGTAAGAGCACCGGCTCCAGTGTTGAGAAGACCTGGAGGTCGAATCCCGGGCTCAGACACTTAGCACCCACCCAGAAACACCTGGCCGTGTAACCTTGAGCAAGTTACTTAACCCCTATTGCTTTAAAAAAAAAAAAAAAGAATGAGTTCAGTTTTGGACATGTGGACTTTACGCTGCCTACGAGACATATAATTTGAGACATCCAATAGGCAGTTGGAGACTGGAGATTAGGGCTGGATAGATAGATCTGAGAATTATTAGCATAAAAAAGATTGAATCCATAAGAGCTGATGAGATTACCAAACAAAATAGTATAGAAGAAAAAGAAAAGGGACCCCAAGACAGAGCTTTGGGAAGTCCCCATAGTTAGTGAGCTGAAGGAAGATTCAACAAAGGAGACTGGGAAGGAGTAGTCCAGACAGGTAGGAAGAGAAAACTTGACCTTGAGAAAATCTTACCATATGTATAATCTTACCAGATGAATAATCACTAGTCCAAAGAGGTTAAATAGTATCTCCCTTCCTCGCCTAGAGCCCTCTTACCTGTGCAGATATAGTTCAAGTGAATGTCAGGAGTAGACTTAAAGGTGAAAAAGAAAGGCATAGTCACACACAGGACTGCCAGAAGGAAGTGGGAAGGAAGGGTAGGAATGGATATGAAGTTAGACTAGGACCTAAAGATTTGCTCTATAAAATCTGGATTCAGCCAAAAAGGATTTAAAAGGCCATGTATGTCCTTAAGGTTCCCCACCCCTGGACTAGCTAATCCCATCTGAAAAGCCTTAGAGAGAAGAATGACTTTTGAGCTAATTGCTTATATACCAGCCTCATTTCTTTATTAGACCCAGGTAGTGACCTACAGAAACCTTCCTGGATCAAAACCCAGCAACCCAGATCTCTAAAAGCCAGGCAATGATGTAAGGACCAACTCCCTTGGTAGTGTTAACAGGGCTTTTACTGAGCCAGTCTCTAACCTGAGAATGCTCTGAGCTGCACAAAGCAGACCTAGAGACAGGAGTGCCATTAATCAAGTAGTTTAATCAATTTCAGAGTGAGAAATGTTCTTTTAACTGAAGTAAAAGCACAGGTTATATACTTAAATCACAAGTGGGGAAGGAAGGGGGAAGATGAATTACAAACAGTCATTTAGAGGTATCGCATGAGAAACCTACAAGTCCCACAATACAGTCAAGTCTTGGGGTTGTGACTACCTCTGCTGGAGCACAGAGCCAGAGTTCTGTGATGGGAACAGGTTCTGCAATCTTTGATTCACTTCACTTAAGGTCTGATTGTGAGCTTGTCAGAGTTTTGATCCATCCGTTTAGGCTCCATTGTGAGCTCTGGCTCCCAAGTCAGAGTTAGCTCTTGAGAAAACTAAATTATTAGTATATTCATTACATATATCATATCCGTTAATATGAAAATTGTAAATTCCATTTTCAGTACTTATCAGTAAGGGTTACTTATAATCTCTACAATACTGTCTAGCATTTATTTAAACACTTTTCTACTCCCAGTTTCATGGGTATATACCTTGTTACCCTAACTAGATGTGAAGTTTCTGGAGGGCAGGGACTGAGATTGTTCCTTGTCTTGTTCCTGCCACAGAATCTAACATAGTAGGAGGTAGATGAGTTCTTGTTGCTTGGGGGTCGGGTTGGGAAGGGGGATGAGCAGAACACACAAAATGTTAACATTATAGCTGCCAAGTAAAAGCAGTCACATGAATGGCAGAATAAAGGGAAGTGGGACTGGAACAGGTCAAAAACTGTTGTACCCAAAACACGAGCAAGACCCAAGTAACAATTTAGAAGTGGACTCTTTCTTGGCGCCATGTTGACTGCTGGGGCCCTACCCCAAATCGAACAGCAGCCCAGGCTGGGCAAAGTATCAGTTTTTAAAGGCAAGCCTGTGTAAGCAGGAACTTGCAGAAGCTAAAATCAGTGATTGGTTAGTACACATTTCGAATTTTGCGGGCCAGAGTTTCTCTAGGTGTGGCTAAACCTGGCAGTTTGCTTACTTCCATGAAGGAGAGCTGGTTGGGGGAGGGGAAAAGGAACAGGGAAACCAGAATGAGGCCATGTACAATATGACAACTCTAAAATCTGAATCTTGTCTCCTATATGGGAGACCACGGGAATGTGGATTGTTTCCAGAAGTGCTACAGGATTCATATCTTTTTGTGGGGATCTGAGTTCTATGTCAGACCCAAACGAACTCATAGGACAGGGTCAAGAAGCAACTTGGCAATTAAAGGCTCTGTCATAAGGCTAGAAACCTTAGTAGGTCTAAGTCTAAGGGATGACATCTTTCAGGAAAAAATAATTTGGGTTCTAGTTTAGCTTGTAATTTATTCTGGGCAAGTCATTTAAACCTAACTTAATATTCTTCTTCTGTCAAATGGGTATTAGCGAATGAATAATGAAAAAGCATTTATTAAGCACTTACTGTATGCAAAAAACACTGTTAAGCACTGAGGGTACAAATAGAAAAGCAATACAATCTCAGAGGATGAAAAGAGTAATATATGGAAAAGATTGAAAAATATGCAGCATTCTGAAAAATTGAGATATTGAATAATGAAACAACAGATTTTAGATATGAAAAGAGCCTGACTGATTACGTGCCCAACTTCTCATTTTACAAGGCTATGTTTTCATCTTTCCTGCCAGGTTTTCTGGAGAAAGGCAGATTTGGGGAGTTAACAACTGTTGCGGGCGTTTGCCCTCACAACAGATCTAGACGACTAGCCCCA
>NW_027185712.1:1346437-1346871 GCF_028583685.1 Petaurus breviceps papuanus
CCTTATATGGAGATCACCCCATATTCATTCAAAGCAACCATGGCATCGCCCATAAACCCCTCCCCCTCCCCCATCAAACAACTAGTTAAGAAGAGTCTGAAAATGGCATTTAAATATCTGGACTTCAGCTTAAACTGTAGAAATCACACTCTTCTCCAGTGATGGAATATACCTAATTAGATCTAGTAAAAATAGAGCTGATTGTAATTTTGCAAATCTAATGAAATGGCTTTAAACTGAAAAAAGAGAAAGGGAAAAAATGCCTTTGTAAATCTAACATACTAAGTATGATAAAGAATAGTTATAACAAAGGAAGAAAAATAGGAATGAAGACTCCCAGAAATTCAGGAGTCAAAATCCTAGAGTCAGCAATAAAACCTATGCTGTGTTTCTCTCTCTCTCTCTCTCTCTCTCTCTCTCTCTCTCTCTCTCTC
>NW_027185712.1:1346881-1378320 GCF_028583685.1 Petaurus breviceps papuanus
TCTCTCTCTCTCTCTCTCTCTCTCTCTCTCTCTCTCTCTCTCTCACTTTTCCTCTCCCTCTTCCTTTCCCTCCCCCCCCTCCATCCTTCTCCCTCTCTCTCTCCTCCCTTCCTTGACCTCCTTCCACCCTCCCCTCGAAACCCACACCAAGTCCAGGGAAGAAAGGAGAAGAATTCAAATTTAAGGAGACAAAGGTGCTCTTATAGGTATAACTGAGAACTGGTGAGATGGCACCTGTGAATAGAACATGGTTGTGGAAGTTAGTATGTTATTCAAAAGGAGTACTATAGATAAAAGAGGTTCTTTACAATTGAGTTAAAAAAATTAACTTTATAAATAGAAGATGAGTTAGATATGGCTAGGTATCCATTTATCGGCAAGTCATCTGGCAGTTTTCACAGACTACAAACTCACTGCGAGTTGTCATTATGATAATGATAGCAAAAAATGAAACAAAAACCAGTGAATGCAATCTGAGGCGTGGTACCCAGTGCTAGGAAGTGATTTTTCAATTTCTCTCTCCTAGTCAGGCCATATCTGAAATATTTGGGGTATTATATTTTAGGAGAGACATTGGAAACTGAGGAGTGTATAGAGAAGGAGAGCTAGTCTGGTTAAGAACCTCAAGACCATGCCACAGAAGGGAGGACTGAATGAATTGGGGATATTTTGCCTAGAGGAGAAAAGGATTTTTTTCTTTGCAGGGGTGGGGAGGGGTGTGTGTGTAAGGTGATTTTCAAGTATTTTACAGCTTTCCAATAAAAACCTATTTTCATGTCCTTAAAGGGATTGATTCTGTTGTGTATGGAAGGGATTAGATTATTTTTCTGCTCAACCTCAGAGAGTGGCACCATGAATAATGCTCAAAAGAGAATTATTTCAGTCCACTGTCACACCAGTTACGGTAAGACTTCCAAGAGAAGTATGAAACAGCCCCTCTTTTTAAGGATTCACGATTTAGCTGGGTGATATGACATATATTACAATTGTGATCTGATCTAAGTGGATTCTCCATCCAATACTTCATATTGCATCCCATTCACATCTCATCTGTTTGAATCTTATCTTTGTCTTTCCCAAGATCCTTCATAAAGCATCTCCCTAATGTGCTGGACACATTTCTCTGCATTATCATTTCTCAAACTTTCTGTTCTCAGGATCCCTTTACACTCTTAAAAATTATCAATGTGGATTATGTCTATTGATATCTACTATGTTGGAGATGATAATGTCTTAAGATTATTACAAAAATTATTATGGAAATAATTTTCACATCTTAGATCCCTTGAAAGGGTGCTGAGGACACACAGGATTTTCTGGACCACTCTTTGAGAACTGCTATTCTACATCATTTTAGCATTCTGTGAAATATAGACATAAAATAAAATAGGTACCCTATTCAATGAACCACATGAGATGTTAGGAGGTTCTCCTCCCCTCCAACAACTGACCACTTCAACTCTGAGGATCAATAGAAACCTTCTTTTAATGCCTGGAACTGCTGCTGAGGAACTTATTTTGTGTGTACTAGGTCCATATCTGTACAGCAACTATCTGTATCAACACATGCCACTCAATTTGAGATTCCAAAGACTTGGTTCTAAATCCAGCTTCTTCACCATCACATGAGCAAGTCACTTGTCCTTTCTCTCTTTAAACATTAATATTCTAAATGAACTTCTTAAAGTAGGGACGACAATATACACACTATCAACTTCATGGGGCCATTGTAAAGAAAACACTTTGTAAACTGCAAAGCATTACAGAAATACAAGCTATTATTATTAGGATCCATACCTATATATATATATAGCTAAGAACCTCAAAGATCTCTGAAATTGGGGCGGCCAGGTGGCTCAGTGAGTAAGAGCCCCTGAGTTGGGATGACCTGGGATCAAATCCAGGCTCTGATACTTAGCACCACACCCAGAAATAACTGGCTGTGTAAACTTGAGCAAGTTATACCTTGATTGCTTTAAAAAAAAAGATCTCTAAAATTCCTTCATTATTGTTCAGGAATTTAATTGGAGTCACAGGGAATTTTCTAGCTTCAAATAAATCTCGCTATCTGGGATCACTGACCTCAAATCAGCAGCAGATTAACTATTCTTCAGAGTATTTCTTTCTTAGCTTGGGATATTCTGCTGACTTTTGTTGGTTCTTGGTATGGGTAACTCAGAGCCACAACTACACACAAAGACACTGTCTTGTTCCCACATCTCAGTAGATGAGAGCAGAGAGCAGCAGATAACCCCCCCAAACTGAAGTTCAGAAGATAATAAGAGTATACCCCAGCATTATATGTGCAAGTTGGGTTCTTGTTACATCCCCCTTCACAAATGTTCCTTTACCATGTATTCACTATCTGTTTATCCTCCATGTCTCTTGTTTTCTTTTTTTCTTTTTGCTTTTTGGAGGGCAATTGGGGTTGTGACTTGCCCAAGGTCACACGGCTAGTTTTTGTGTTAAGTGTCTGAGGCTGGATTTGAACTCAGGTCCCCCTGACTCCAGGGCCGGTGCTCTATTCACTGCGCCACCTAGCTGCCCCTTATCCTCCATGTTTCTTCCCTCGTCATGTGTGTTCTATGTCTTTCCCTACTAGTCATATGGTGATCCATAGAAAAATGTACCCTATTTGTGCATGTGGAAATCTTTTGTAATATTTTTTTTTTGCTATACTATTTGAATAAATATATTTTGATTTAAACAAGAAGCACCGAAGAATGATTGGGGATGAGCACAGGGTCGGAGCCAAGATGGTGGAGTAGAAGTGATGGGGGACGGGATCCCAATAGGTTCAGCAGGAATTATGATCTTATCTAAGACCAGAAAACCTGCAATATCTTCTGGAAAGAATTCAAGGTCTCAGGCTTAATTGGAGTGAGAGTTGTAGAAGTTTATTGTTATGCTTCTATAAGAAGCGTTCAAGAGTCCTTTAGGGGACCTGCAAGTGAGAGGGGTACATGCTTTTACCTTTAAAGGGTAGGGCTGCCATTGTCAGGGCTGATCAGATAGGAGGGGCCTCAGTGCATAGACAAAGGTCAGAGCTGACCAAGAGGAGCATGTGAATAGATAGTTTAGATAAGATTTGGGCCAGGTTGAAGGAGACAAAAGGCAAGGATAAAGGAGGGTGTGGGCCAGGCCCAGAAGAAACAAAGAGATTAAGTAAGAACAAAGGGGTCACAGGGTGTTGCCTAGGTGGAGTGTGGGATAGGGAGAAGGGGCAGATCTCAAGGGTGGGAAAGGACAAATTGCAGTTACAATTGAACAGACTGGTTTTAGAAGTTGGTTTCACAAATTGATCTAGACCCCAGGTACCCCATCAGAAGCACGACCTTCCTGCTGCTCCAGCTTCCACCCTCCCCAATCCATGTAAAAAGGGGACTCTAAATAAAACTTTGGAGCTGCAGAACCCACAAAATGACACAGAGAAGCTAACCTCCCGCTGAGGACAGCCTGGCAGGCTGGCAGGAATCCAGCACAGTGCTCTGGGAGCCCAGCCCAGCCCCATGCTGGAGGCTTTAGCCCCAGGGTGGTCCTGACCAGCCCCCTGCCAGAGGGACTCCAGATGAGCAGCAGCTGTAGCCATTTCCAGATTTATCAACACATAGACATGAAGGACAAAGTGAGAGGTCAGTAAAGTCTGGATTTTGGGACCAGAAAGTGGGAGTGTGTGGCTTTTACCCCCAGGGTGAAAAGCCGCTGAGACTCCGCACAGCCAGCCAGGGCTACATGGCGGCTTCAGCTCTTGGCCTGCAGAGCGTAGGGGGACCAAGCACCAGTCTGAGGGGTAATTGCTCTTGCTTGGATCTGGATTGCAGTCTAGGGTGGAAGTTCTGGGGCGTGTGTCCAGCTTGCCAGAGCATGTGGAGACCTCAGAGAAGCCACCCATCTAATACCTCCGGCAGCTGAGAAAACCCCAGCGTTTGGGACGAAAGCTCCCCTGTCTGGTGTAATGTAATGCCAAGCAAAGGCAACTTACCAAGTTTCAAAATACCAGCATAGGTGCTCTCCATTTTATTCAGTGACAAATTAAGAACAGAGGGAATCAAAATATGACATCATTCAAAATACAGCATTTACTAAGTGTGATTAAATAATCTCCAAGTACTACCCTACCCCAGGACCTTACTTTCATTCAATCAATTACAAAGTCCCTGTTCTAAATACTACTCCACCCCTAGGCTGTACCTTCATTTAGTCCATCACAAAGCCCTTCTTCTCAAATGGAGATTAGTTTCCAGTCATAAGTAAAGTACATTCAGTTTGTTCAACCATAGGACACAAAAAGGTCAAAAGTTCCCCACCCCTGGATCCCAATTGAATATACCCCAGAGTTAAAACAAGTTTAAGCACAGCACTTAATACCCAAATGGAGGTCTTTTCTTCATCTTGACAAGAGGCAAGTTCTCAGCAATCTTTGTTCCTGGGGAGACAAAGCTTAGCAAGGCCACAAGATACATTGCCAGTCTCTTCATTAATTCATCCTCTGTCTGCAGAACAGTCCTAGGACCCCTGAAAACATTAGCAAAACCCTCTCCCAGGATTTCTGTAAACATACAACAAGAAAATCCTTCTTCAGGGCTTTGGAACCAACAGCAAGGTTCCAAGAATTCTGCAACAACAGCACTGTCCTTCACCAGTGGACAGTATTCACTCTCTGTCTGCAGAACAGTCTCAGTAGCTCTGAACCAACAGAAAGGTTCCCAGACCCCTGCAACAACAGCACTGTCCTTCACCAGTGGACAGTATTCACTCTCTGTCTGCAGAACAGTCTCAGGAGCTCTTAACCAACAGCCAGGTTCCAGAACTTCTGCAACAACAGGACTTTCTTTCACCAGTGGACAAATCTGGCAAAACAACATCAAAACAGACAGATAAAATACCAGCAAAACAGCCATGTCTCCTCAGTCCTTGGCAGCTCTGGGGGCAGGTCTCAAAAGTCCAGGGCAATTCAAAGTGGCCCTCAGCAATCCTCTCAGTTTCTCTCTGCCTCCAAAAGGGTGCTGCTTCCAAAAAGTTCTTCTGCCTCTCTCTTGTGTCTCTCCAAATCTACATCACCAGCTCCTCCCAGTTCAGCACTCTCTTTTCACTTCAACAAGTCCATCCCACAAGTGGGATTAACAAACTCTGGGTTTTAACACAATCAAACCAAAAACCAAGCCAATACAGGGGAATCTTTAAATGCTATTACTATTACATCTGGTGTCAGAGTCCTACTGTGGCAAAAAGCCCAAAAGTCAAGTAATTGAGTGGCAAAATGAGCAGGCAAAAGAAACAAAGCAGACAGAATATTCCAACAATACACTCCTATTTTGGGGACAAAAAGGAGCAAAGCATGGAACAGAAGGAAGACAGTGAAGTCAGAACTCCTGCACCAAAAGCTTCAAAGTAAAATACAAGCTGGTTACAGGCCATAGAGGACCATAAGAAAGATTTTGAAAACCAAATAAGAGAAGTGGAGGAAAAATTGGGAAGAGAAATGAGAACAATGCAAGAAAATTATGAAATGAGAGTAAACAGCCTGACTGAGGAAAATAATACCTTAAAAAACAGACTGACTTAAATGGCAAAGGAGGCCCAAAAAGGCAATGAGGAGAAGAATGCCTTAAAAAGCCGAATTTGCCAGATGGAAAAAGAATCTCAAAAACTCAATGAGGAGAATAATTGCTTCAGAATTAGATTGGAGCAAATGGAAGCTAATGACTTTATGAGAAATCAAGATTAAACAGATCCAAACAAGTGAAAGAATAGAAGGCAATGTGAAATATTTCATGGGAAAAACCAGTGACCTGGAAAATAGATCCAGGAGAGATAATTTAAAAATTATTGGACTGCCTGAAAGCTATGACCAAAGTAAGAACCTAGAAATCATCCTCCAGGAAGTTCTCAAAGAAAACTGCCCTGATGTTTTAGAACGAGAGGGCAAAATAGAGGTTGAAAGAATCCACCGATCACCTCCTGAAAAAGATCCCAAAAAGAAAACTCCTAGGAATATTATAGCCAGGTTCCAGAATTCCCAAGTTATCTTCTGAGAGAGAATATTACAAGCAGCCAGGAAGAAACAATTTCAATATTGTGGAAACACAATCAGGATAATCCAGAATCTGGCAGCTTCTACACTGAGGGATCGAAGGGCTTGGAATATGATATTCCAGAGGGCAAAGGAGCTGGGATTAAAACCAAGAGTCACCTACCCAGCAAAACTGAGTATCCTGTTTCAGGGGAAAATATGGTCATTCAGTGGAATAGAGGACTTTCAAGCATTCTTGCTGAAAAAAACCAGAGTTGAATAGAAAATTGACATTCAGATACAAGAAGCAAGAGAAGCATGAGAAGGTAAACAGGGAAAAGGAATCATAAGGAACTTATCAAAGTTGAACTATTAACCTTCCTACATGGAAAAACAATAATTGTAACTTATGAAACTTTTCTCAGTAGTTCAAGGGATTAGAAATATGTATATTTGTCTATATGTGAGGGTATATGGGCATATGAATACATATGTGAATGTGTGTATATATGTTTACAGATATACATAGATAGAGGGCACAGGACCAATTTAACAGGGAGGAATGATACTTAAAAGGTGAAATTAAGAGGTGAGAGGAATATAATGAGAGGAGATGGGGAGAGACAGATTGTGGTAAACTATCTCATACAGAAGAGGCAAGGGAAAATGGTTACAATGGAGGGGAAGAATAGGAAGGCAAAAGGGAATGGGTCAACCTTATTCCCATTGAATTTGGCTTGAGGAGGGAGTGAAATACACACTAAATAGGGTATCTCACCCTCCAGGAGAATAGGGGGGGAAGGGGACGAGAGGGAGGATGATAGAAGGGAGGGTAGGCTGGGGGGGAGGGAAGTTGGAAGCACTCACTTTTGAAAATAGACGGGATCAAAGTAGAGAATAGAACAAGTGGGAGGTGGGATAGGAGGGAGGGTAATATAGTCAGTCTTTTACAATATATCTACTATGTTATTGTTTTGCATTAGCCACACATGTACAACCTATACTGAACTGCGTATCTTCCCAGTAAGGGTGGGTGACAAGGAAGGAAGGGAATGAATCTGGAATTGAAAGTTTTAAAATCAAATATTCAAATATATATGTATATATATTATATACTATTATTAATACCATCTTACATGTAACTGGGAAATAAGATATACAGGCACTGAGGCATAGAGATCCACTGGAAAAGTAGAAAGGGGTATGGGAGAAAATATGGGAGAGAGCAGATTGAAGGAGGGGATATTCTGTGGGACTGCTATTTTGGGGCAGTGGGTAGGGGGAAAACGGGGAGAAAATTTGTAACTCAAAATCTGGCAGAAACGAATGATGTAAATCAAAAGTTAATAAAGCATTAAAAAAAGAAAAAATGTCTCACTGCAAAGGACCTATTTGTATAAAAATATTTAAAGTAGTTCTTTTTATCGTAGCTAAGAATTGGAAATCAAAAGGATGCTCATCAATTGGGGAATGGCTGAACAAGCTGTGGAGTATGGTTGTAATGGAATATTATTATGTTATAAGAAATGACAGGGAGATTTCAGAAAATCCTTGAAAGATTTACATGAACTGGTGCTGAGTTAAGTGTGCAGAACCAGGAGAACATTGTACACTGTAACAGTAATATTGTTTGATGAAGAATTTGAATAACTTAGCTATTTTCAGTAATACAATGATCAAAAACAACCTCAAAGGACTAATGATGAAGTATACTATCCATCTCCAAAGAAAGAACTGATATAGTTTGAATACAAGAAGCATGCTATTTTTCACTTTCTTTCATTCTTTTTTCTTCTGTTCAAGTCTTGTATAAAATGACTAATATGGAAATGTTTTACATGATTGCACATGTACAACCTATACCTCATTGCTTACTATCTTGGGAAATGGGGATGGGGAAGAGAGGGATAAAATTTGGAACACAAAACTTAGAAAAAGCAAATGTCAAAAAATATTTTAATATGTAATTGGGGGGGGAATAAAATATAAATTAAAAAAAAAATAAACAAGAAGCACCACAGTATAGTGGACAGAGAACCAGTCTTGGAGGCAGGAAGACCTGGAGTCAGATCCCAACTCTGACACAGACTGGCTACGTGATCCAGGGAAAGCAATTTAACCCTAAGGATTCTGGATGGCTCTATAAAATCAGTTTTGAACCTTTTTTTGTATAGGTAATGCCCTGTGGTAGTCTGGTTAAGTCTATGAACAATTTTTCAGAATAATATTTTTAAAATAATAGAAGGAAATGTTAAATTTTGATGAGAAGTTAGTGAAAATAAAGATGATTATTTTCCCATCTTAGTTCACAGATCCCTAAATATGGGAATTATTAAGTTCCCATATTAAGAACTCCTACTCTAAGACCAAGAGGTATAGAGGAAGTACTAAACTATACACATACAAAACTAGCCGTGTAACCTTGGGCAAGTTACTTAACCCCAATTGCCATCCAAAAAGCGAAACAAAACAAAAACAAAAAAGCCAGACTAGGCCAAATGGCAAAAGAGGTCCAAAAAGCCAATGAGGAAAAGAATGCCTTAAAAAGCAGAACTGGACAAATGGAAATGGGAGTCCAAAAGTTCACTGAAGAAAATAATTCCTTAAGAACTAGAATGGAGCAAATGGAAGCTAATCAAGGAACAATAAAACAAAAGCAAAAAAAAAAAGAAAAAATAGAAAACAATGTGAAATATCTCACTGGAAAAAAAAACTGACTTGGAAAAGAGATTCAGGAGAGATGATTTAAAAATTATTGGATTGGGGTGGCTAGGTGGCATAGTAAATAGAGTACCGGTCCTGGAATCAGGAGGACCTGTGTTCAAATCTGGCCTCAGACACTTAACACAAAAACTAATCATGTGACCTTGGGCAAGTCACTTAACCCCATTTGCGCTCCAAAAAGCAAAAAATAAAAATAAATAATAAAAATAAAAATTATTGGACTACCTGAAGGCCATTATCATAAAAAGAGCCTAGACATCATCTTTCAAGAAACTATCAAGGAAAACTGCCCTGATATTATAGAACCAGAGAGTAAAATGGAAATTGAAAAAAATCCACTGATCACCTCTTTAAAGAGATCCCAAAATAAAAACTTCCAGGAATATTATTGCCAAATTCTAGAGCTTCTGGGTCAAGGAGAAAATATTGCAAGCAGACATAAACAATTTAAGTATTATGGAGCCATAGTCAGGATAATACAAGATTTTGCAGCTTCTACCTTAAAGGATCAGAGGGCTTAGAATATGACATTCCAGAGGACAAAGGAGCCAGAACTATAACCAAGAATCACCTATACAGCAAAACTGAGTATAATCCTTCAGGGGAGAAAAATAGATATTAAATGAGATAGAGGACTTTCAAGCATTCTTGATGAAAGTACCAGAGCTGAATAGAAAAATTTGATTTTCAAATATAAGTCTCAAGAGAAGCTTAAAAAGCTGAATAGGAAAGGGAAATCATAAGGGACTTAATAAGTTTAGAGTGTTTACATTCCTACATGGGAAGATAATATTTGTAACTCATAAGGCCTTTCTCATTATTAGGGTAGTTCAAGGATACTGATAGATAGGGGGCATAGGTATGAGTTGAATATGAAGGGATGACATCTAAAAATAAAACTAAGGGGTGAGAGGGAATGTACTAGGAGAAAGAGAAAGGCAGAGGTAGAATGGGATAAATTATCTCAAATAAAAGAGGCAAGAAAAAGCTTTTACAGTGAAGGAGAAGAAGGGGGGAGGTGAGAGGGAGTGAGTGAACCTTACTCTAATCAAAATTGGTTTAAAGAAGGAATAACATATACCTGCAATTGTATATAGAAATCCATCTTACTTACACTACAGGAAAGTAGGATAAGTACAGGAAGGGAATAAGAGAAGGGTGGGGTCAGGTGGGGGGAGGTGATAGAAGGGAGGGCAGATTAGGGGAAGAGGTAGAAGCAAAATACTTTTGATGAGGGACAGGGTGAAAGGAGAGGGAGAATAGAATAAATAGAAATGGGGATAGGATGGAGGGAAATATAGTTAGCAATAGTAATTGTGAAAACATTTTTAAAGTAAGTTTCTCAGATGAAAGACCTCATTTCTCAAACATATAGAGAACTGAATCAAATTTATAAAAAGAACAGCCATTCCCCAATTGACAAATGATCAAAAGATGTGATCAGTTTTCAGATGAAGTAATCAAGGCTATCTGCAGCCATATGAAAAGATTCTATAACTCACTATTGATTAGAAAAATGTTAATTAAAATAATTCTGGAGTACTGCTTCATATCTATTAGATTGGCTAATAGGATGGAAAAGAAAAATGACAAATGTTGGAGGGGACTTGGGAATAACAAGACTATAATGCAATATCACTACTAGGTCTGTATCCCCAAAGAGATAAAAACCCAAAAGATAAAGGACCTATATGCACAGAAATATTTATAGCAGATCTTTTCTGGGGGGCAAAGAATTAGAAGTTGAGGGGACGCCCATCAATGGGAGAATGATTGAACAAGTTGTGGTATGCGATTATGATGGAATACTATTGTACTATAAGAAATGATGAGCAGGATGCTTTCAGAAAAACCTGGAAAGACTTGCATGAGCTGATGCAAAGTGAAATGCACTGTGTACAAAGTAACAGCAATATTGTAAGATGATCATCTGTGAATGACCTAGCTGTTCTTAACAGTACAATGATCCAAGACAACTCTGAAGGACTTATGATGAAATATGCTATCCATCCCCTGAGAAAGAACTCATCATGTCTGAATAGAGATTGAAGCATACTTTTTCTTAAACTTTATTTTTCTTGAATTTTTTCCTTGTCTATGTTTTCTTTCACAACATGACTATTATAAATATGTTTTTCATGACTACACATGTATAACCTGTATGGAATTACTTGCCTTCTCAATGGGGAGGAGGGGGGAAGGAAAGAAGGGTGAGAATTTGGAAATCAAAGTTTTAAAACTGAATGTTAAAAATTGTTTTTACATATAAAGGGAAAAATAAAACACTAAAGCTTAAAAAAAGAAAATAAGGTGGTCCATTTTTAGTAGTCATAGGATCATCAATCAATTAATCAACTAATCAACAAGTATTTATTGAACACTTACTATGTACCAGGCACTATGTTTCTAGTGTGAATGTGAAAGTGCAATCTATAATATCTATATCAAATCGGGATGATATGTGTTATGACTATACTAATCACTTACATTTGTTATAGCTTCTCTATTTTCCAGGGGACCCTGACTTGGAATCTGGGGCTGAAGTTGAAGTAGCCAACTAGATTCTTAAAGTGGAGAGTAGGATGAAAAGGGACAAGAGAAATGACTAAATATTAACTTGGCCGTTTTAAAAAGACGCTGGCTCCCTCTAGTGACAATTTCAAGAAATAACAACAAGAATAAAAGTAATAACTAATATTTATATTGTGCTTCCTATATATGCCAGGCACTGTGCTAAATGCATTAAAGAAAATAAAATGTAATGTTGAAAAGGAATAACATCAAACACCATAATCATACCCAGCTCACCTGCATTTTTTCCTCCAGGCGAAATATCCCTAATTCATTTAATCTACCCTTTTATGGCAAGATCTTAAGATTCTTGGCAATGATGCTGGAATTATTTGTTATTTCCTTCTCTGGCTCATTTTACAGATGAGGAAAATGAGGCAAACAGCTTTGCCCAGGGTTACCCAGCTAGCGTCTGATGCCAAATTTGAACTCAGGAAGATGTCTTTCTGACTCCAAATCTAGCACTATCCACTGCACCACCTAGCTGCACCATACATAGTAGGCATTTAATAAATGCCTAAGTGTTGGGGATACAGATATAATTTGTGAACATGCTAATGGGAGCCAGGGGAAGCATAGGGATATCTATGTATACATAGAATAAATATAGGGAGAAAAAATACAAAGTAGTCCAAATATAAAGTAGCTGAAGAGGGAAAGGCACCAGCAGTTGTTCATAGAATATGATCCATGACTTGAGTCCTGGTGGAAGATAAAGATTGTATGATGCAGAGGTGAGGAGAGAGGACATTCTGGGCATGGGGTAGAAGCCTCATGGGCATGAAGGCATGAAGGTGAGACATGGAGCATTATATGTGAAGGGCAGAGAGAAAAGGTTTGAAGACTGTGAGAGGGGGAATACAATGGGGTTGAGGCAAGGGTATGAAAGGCTTTAAAAGCTAAACAAAGGAATTTCTATTTTGTTCTAGAGGAAATAGGAAGCCGTTAGAATTTATTAAGTAAGAGACATGATCTTGCATGCTCTTAAGTCAGGGAGATCAATGAAAAGGTTGTAATCATCTAGGTGAAAAGTAATGAAGGACTAAATTAAAATGATAACTGTAAATAGAGAGAAGGGTACAAATGTAAGAAATGTTGTTTAGGTAGAAAATGCAAGATTTGACAATTGGTCATATGTGGGGTCAGGAAGAGTGAGGAGTCAAGTATAACATCAAGGTTATAAAGCTAGGAGAAAGGGAAAATGGTGGTATCTTCAACAGAAATTGAGAAACTTGGAAGAGGGATGAGGTTTTTGGGGAAGGATAATAGTTCTATTTTGGACATGTTAATGTGGAAATGTCTTTAGGACATCCAATTTGAAATGCTTAGTAAGAAAATTGGTGACACAAGTTGGAAGAGGGGGAGAGACTAGGGCTAGATATATGGATGTAAGAGTACTTGGCATAGAGTTGAAGAGACAGAGAGACAGAGACACAGAGAGAGAGAGAGAGGGAAAGAGAGACAGAGAGAGAGGAGATACAGGGACGGAGACAGACAGAGAGAGAGACAGGAGAGAGCAGAAACAGAGAGAGAGAGGCAGAGGAGAGAGACAGAAAGAGAGACAGAGGGGAGAAAGAGAAAAAGAAAGAGAGAAAAGAAAAGAGAGGGGAGAGAAAGGGAGAGAGGGGGGGGGGTCAGGCACAGAGAGAGACAAAAAGAATAGAGAAGACCTGGGTTAAAGTCATGTTTTTCATACATTCTGGTTGTGTAACCATGGACAAGCTATTTAATAATTCAGTGCCTTCAGCATCTATGTAAGATTATGCTACAGATGATATTGGACAGCTAGTGGATAGAGCACTGTGCTTGGAATCAGAAAGATTCATCTTCCTGAGTTCAAATCATGTGGCCTTAGACATTTACTAGCTATGTGACCCTGGGCAAGTGACTTAACCCTGTTTGACTCAGTGCCTTATCTGCAAGATGACTTGGAGAAGAAAATGGTAAACCATTAAAGTATATTTGCCACAAAAACCCCAAATGGGAAACAGATGAGACACTGATCTTCAGCACTGGAGGGAGTTTTCACACTAGAAGTTCCTCATACAAATAAGACAACCCCTCCCACCCACTCCCCACCCCCATTAAAAATTTTTTTTTTACTGGAGGTCCATAATACACTGATAGATACACTGATAGACTAGGTAGCTATTATTCACATTGTTTTTCAAAGGAAGAAATTGACACTTAGAGGTTAAGAGTGTGGCCTAAGGTCACACAGCTGGTAAATAAATGTTGGAGCCAGGATTAGAACCTAGCTCTTTTGACTTCTAATTCAAAAACCTTTCTACTACACCCCAGTGTTTCAGAGCCCTTTGTTGGAATTTTTGAAAAGTATTTTCATTTTTACACTAAAGATGAATTTATTGAAATATTCACTTATAGGTTCAGGGGAAGCATGTACCTAGAATTGCTTTTCTGATCTGGTCTCCGAGATACAAGGACATGATATGAAAGTCTAAAAACTCCAAAGCCTCAACATGGTGCATGGCCTCACTGGCTGCTGTGGATATCCTCTCTCTGCAGATGACCCTTCGATCTACACATCTGATCTTCTTCTCTCTCCTGAGGCCTAGTCCCATATATCACCAACTTCCTGCTTGATGTCTCTACTTGGAAATCCCCTACAGGTCTTAAACCCATCATGTCAAAACACAGGACTCACTTTTATTCTTTCAGACTCACCCAAAGGCAGGTAGGTGGGTCAGTGGATAGCGCACCGGACCTGGAGTCAGAAAGACCTGAGTTCAAGTACAACCTCAAATATTTACTAGCTGTGTGACTTAGGGCAAATCACTTAACCCAGTTTGCCTTAGTTCCTTCATCTGTAAGAAATGAGCTGGAGAGGGAAATGGCAAAACACTCTAGTGCCTTTGCCAAGAAAACTCCAAATGGGGTCATGAATTCTCAGATACAAATGAAAATAACTGAACAATTCAACAATATTGGGCAGCTAGGTGGTGTAGAGGAAAGAACACACACCTTAGAGTCAGTGAAACTTATCTTCCTGAGTTTAAATCTGACCTCAGACACTTATTAGTTGTGTGACCCTGGATAAGTCACTTAACCCTGTTTGCTTTAGTTTCCTCACCTGCAAAATGAGTTGGAGAAAGAAATGGCAAACCACTCCAGTATCTTTGCCATGAAAACCCCAAATGGGGCCATGGAGAGTTGGACACGACTAAGCAACACTATTCTACTTTGTCTGATGATACCAAAGATATTCCCTTTCTTCTCAACTCCCAACACTGTGATCTCTAACCTAAATGCCTGAATTTCTGTGTCATCCTTTAGATGTTCTTCCTCTCTCTGCTTTCTCTGCTCATAGGAGTGTTCCTAAAATGCTACTTTCATCATATCACTCTCTTTCTCAAGTACTCATGTTGATTCCCTATTGCCATCCCCCACGAATCTTTCCCTAATCCTCCCCTGGTTGTTCATGCACTCTCAGTCTTAAAATTACCTTGCATATATTTAAATGTGTGCATGTTGTATCCATTTAATAGAAGACAGTGTATTTCAGTGGAAAGAGCACTGGACTGGGCCTGAGTTATTGTGTGACCTGTGACAAGTTACTTAACCTGAGTGGGCCTTAGTTTTCTCATCTGTAAAATGATAGAATAACCTCTGAGTTTCCTGAGAGCTCTAAATCTGAGAGATTGTTTCCTGGAGTCAGGAAGACCTGAGTTCAAATCTAACCCCAGACACTTCCTGGCTGTGTGACCTTGGGCAAGTTGCTTAAGCCATTTGCCTTGGTTCCTCATATGTAAAACAATCTGGAGAAGGAAAAGGCAAACTAACCCAGTATCTTTGCCCAAAAGAACCCCAAAATGGGGTCAAGAAGAGTCAGACCCATCTGAACAACAAAGATTGAATAAGCCTCTTTACCTCCATATAAGTTTGATTCACAATTCGGCTAGCTTATTAAAACTGCTAGGCCTTATGAATACTTAATCATTGACTTAGATCTGGAAAAGGCTTTAGTTGTCATCCAGACCAATGTCTCTGTTTTACACATTGGTAAACAAGGCCCCAGAGAGACTGACTTATGTAGTAATACAGGTAGTAAGTGATTGAGCTGCCATGAATTGTCTTTTGATTGGAAAGAAAGTCAAATATTTTCCAGAGTGAGTAGAGGCACAGAACTATTTTCTGTCCTACTCACAAACGTTTAAAAATGAATTTTTGTCTCTAAAGGGGCCACCAAGGTATGTGTTGTAGGAGAACATTGCTATTATTTTCCTTCGTGTTAATCTCAAAGAGAAGATATGTCTCCAGACATCCTACCTTCCCTTAATGGTTCATTAATATAAAATGGGATGTGATTTATAAATTCATCTAAACATTCATCTCTTTTGATCTTGAGTTTGTGTAAAACAGGACTCTTATATTTCGTAAACTTATCTTTTTTAAATTTCAAGTCTAGTCCCTTAGGCCTATCCTAGGATCTGTTCTGTAGAACAGCTTTTCATGATTTTATAGACTTGAAGCACAGCTCCCTTCAGACAGACTGAAGTCAGCCTTTGACTTACTGCATGTGAAGAGTCCTAATTTAAAAACATTCCTCCTGTGGCAGTATCTCCCCTGTCATCACTCCCCCAACCCTTCACCTTCATTCCCTTCCACTAATCCAACTGTTTCTGAATCACAGAATCCAAGGACTGGAAGGGAACTTGGAGGTCGCTTAATCCAACCCATGTCTGAATGAGAATCCACCTGACAAATGATTATCCAGTCTTTGTTTGAAGACCTTCCATGATGGAGAACCTGCCCCCTGTCTTTTTAGACAGTTCACTTCATCTTTGATTTGTTCTAATTGTTAGGAAGTTGTTTCTGCCCTTATGCCTAAATTGGCCTCTGCAACTTTAATTGCTCCTAGCTTTTCTCCTGTAGGGCCCAAATATCTTTTTCAGGAAACCACCATCTGAATTAGTCTGTTCCTCTTAATAGCCCTTCAGATATTTGAAGACAACTGTCCTATTTTCCCCCAAAGTCATTCTTCTCTAAGGTAACATGCCCAGTTCTTTCAGCCAATTCCCATATGCCATGATCTTAAGGTCCTTCACCATCCTTCTTGATCAAATTAACAGTTTATCCCCCTTCTTCCTAAAACATACAGCCATAGCCTACTGCAATAAATCAGATATTGTCTTCTAGACTATCAGCTCCCTTGTCCTAAGTACTTACTATATATCTCTTAATGCAGGATAAGATTCCATAAGCTGTCTTGGTACTATATCATATTGTTTACTCATACTAAGCTTATAGTCCACTGAAACCCCTAAATCTTTTCCAGACAAAAAGTTATCTAGTCATGCCTCTCTCATCTTACACTTATGAAGTTGATTTTTTGGTCCTAAATAAAAGGAATTACATTTGTATTCATTAAGTTTCATTGGATTGAGTCCAACATTCTATCCTGTAAAAATCAGTTTTCTCCGCTGTTCCCGTCAACATTTCAGTAGGTTTTCTCTGAACTTTCTCCATCTCTGTTATGTTTCTTGAAGTATAGAAGCCAAAAATATACCCAGTATTTCAAACATGGATACAAAATTGTTTTATGTAAAAGGAAGAGTATCCATTCTGCCATGTTTTAATACTCTACCCAAGGGAGACAGGCTTTCTTTTTGATCCCAGAATCATTTTTGTTAGTGAAGATGAGTACTCTATTAATAATACTGGGGAATAAGATTGACGTAGTTTGAGGGAAGATTATTTTATAAAGAATTAATATGCTTATTTTACATAGTTTGATGACTGGCTTGCTCTATTTCTCTGACATATATATTCTTCTGTTTGTGGGAGGGAAAAGGAGTTCCTGTACCAGATTGTGTTCCTTCTGATAAGAGTCAGGGCCCAAAGCAAGACAGAGCTCTAATGTAACAAAAAGACTGCTAGTTAGTAGGTCTAGTTCCCAATCCAGGCTTTACCACTATCAAACCGTTTGATCATCAACAATTTTCTTTGCTCTCTGACTGCCTTCAATTCCCTCATTTGCAGAAAAAAGCAGTGGTATAAGACAATCTCTAAGATTTAACTCTTGCATTCTATAAGTTTATATAACCCAGAGGATTTGTGAGTACATTCAGAGAAGGAGAACTCCAGAAGCAAAATCTGAACTCCCTGGCAAAGATGGGATGTCTGACAGTTCTTGGTATATTTATCAATGGAACATCAAATAATCCTTGTATGCAGTATATAATAAAAAACTGCACAGACTCAGGGGCAGATGAAGACAGGAAGAAGACACAGAAGTGAAACAGGTAGGATGTGTACTCAGAGGGACAGGGAGAAGGGACAGTCCCTACCTTTGCCTTGGTATTAGCAGGAAACCACTATGAGACAACAGAGAAGCATGCCAATTGTTGAGGGTTTTTTATTCTTATTTAAATTTTTGTATTATTTAACTTTAGTTTTCAACATTGACTTCCATAAGCTTTTGAGCTTCAAATTTTCTCCCCTGCCCTTCCCTCTCTTCTCCCCAAGACAGCCTGCAATCTGACAAAGACTCTGTGTGTACATTCTTGTTAAACATGTTTTCACATTAATCATGTTGTAAAGAAGAATTAGAATGAATGGGAGGAACCATGAGAAAGAAAAAAACAAAAAAAAACAACAACAAAAGGAGACCAGATAGTCTGCTTCACTCTGCATTCTGACTCTTACAGTTCTTTGTCTGGATGTGGATAGCATTTTCCACCAGGAGTCTTTTGGAATTATCTTGGATCCTTCGTGCCAATCATTGTTAAGCTGTGTACTGGATAATTATTTTTTATAAGAGACTAACATATAAATAGGCCAAATAACAGCTCCCCAGGTGAAGAAATAAAAACACGGAAAAGAATGTTAACTGTAGTTTCTGTGTAACCTCAACAAATATTAGGCAAGGAAAACAAACCCCACTAAAATTGGGTGTCTGGATCTCTCCCTAATATTGCATAGTGTTTCTGCTCCGTGTGTGTGTATGTATGTCTGAATCTTAGTTTACTTAACAGAGTTTTAGAGTAACAACCTTTATTCATTCAAACAAATGTTTAAATATAAGCCATATTCAGTGCTCTAAGACATTGGTATAGTGTGTGGCAAGAAGGGACAGAGGAGGTGCTATCTGTCATGTGAAGAGCCCTGTGTGAAGAGGGAGGAAATGGAACAGGGCAGAATAGTGAAAAGAGAGTGCTGGGCTGGGAGTCAGAGGTTCAAATTCCAGTTCTACTACTTGACCTTAGGTCCAGTTGATTAGGGAAAAAAAAACAAACAACAACAAAAATCCCAAACTCCCATTGGATTTGTAGGATTTGGAGTTAGAGGATATAAGTACAAATTTTGGTTCTGCCATTTGCTACTTGTGTGACTTTGGGAAAGTCATCGCATCCTCTTTGGGTCTCAGATTCATTTTGTACAAAATGAGGGACTTTCATAAGATGATTTCTAAAGTCCCTTATCCCAAGGCAGCTGGGCAGCCCATTGGATAAGGTGCTGAGTCGAGTCAGTACAGTGTCGTTCAGTTGTTTCAGCCATGTCTGACTCTTTGTGAATCCATTTGGGGTTTTCTTGGCAAAGATACTGGCATGGTTTGCCACTTCCATCTCCAGCTCATTTTAAAGATGAGGAAACAGAGGTAAATAGGGATAAGTGACTTGCCCAGAAGCTAGATTTGAACTCAGGAAGTTTTTTTCCTGATTCGAAGCCCTGTGTTCTATCCACTGTGCCACTTAGATGCCCCAGAGTCAGGAGGACCTGAGTTCAAATCTAGTCACAGACATTTACTAGTGTGACTCGGAGAAAGTCATTTAAATGTCTGTCTGCCTCAATTGCTTCTAGTGTAAAATGGAGATAGTATTAGCACTTAGCCCTCTGGGTTATTGTGAGAATCAAATGAATTTTTTTTTTTTTGTAAAATGCCTGGTACATAGTAAGTGCTTAATAAATGCTTCTTTTCTTCCTTCAGCTCTGAATATTATCATTCTATGTCTGTAAAAGGGAATAATACTTGCTCTATAAACTTTAAAGAGTTATCATGAAGATCAACTGAGAAAGCTTGTAAAAACTCTTTAAAAAGGATGATTTGCTATAAAGTCTAAAGGACTTTTATTGTCATTGGGATATGGTCCCAGAAACTATAAATTCAAGAAATAAACAGCCAAGAGGTAGCCTGGTATAGTGGATAGAGCATCGGACTTGTAGTTAAGAAAATCTGGATTTGAATCCTGCATCTGACTGGGTGACCTGTGCATCACTTAACCTTCTTGTACCTTAGGTTACTCATCATTAAAATGAAGGGCTTAGACTGGATGCCCTCCAAAGGCTTAAATCTATAATCCTATTAGCCCTTGGTCTTCATTATAAAAATGAGGGTTATGGACTTGATCTCTAACATTCCTTCTAAAACTATGATCCTATGACAGCACCTGGAATACAGTTAGCACTTAATGACACTCTATTTATCCTACATCATTAATTTGGGTTACTGAGCATAAAAGAAGTATATTCTGTGGCAACTGGCTAGGATGGCTGGAATCATGAATTTGGTCAGAATATATAAAAAAGCTTCATTAGAAGCATATTTCTAGGGCTGGCTAGGTGGCACAGTGAGTAGAGCACTGGCCCTGAAGAAGGAGGACCTGGGTTCGGATCTGGCCTCACACAAAAACACACACAAAAAAACTAGCCATGTGACCTTGGGCAAGTCACTTCCAAAAAGCAAAAAAAAAAATTGCAAATTCATATATCTATAAAAATTATTTTTAAAAAAGAAGCATATTACTACTACTACTACCACCACCACCAACACCACCATTTGTATAGCTATGTGCCAAGAATGGTGATAAATGCCACCTATATTGCTGCTGTTGCTGCTATTATCACCAGCACATGTAGGAAGAACACTTTATGCTCTTGAAAGCCCCTTCTATTCATTATTTCAATTGATTCCCATTGAAAATCACTCTTTCATGCCTTGTTGAGATAATGCTTTCCCCCTTTTTCCTTTTTTTTACATTAATATATGTTTATGAAATAAAACAAAGCATTGTCATAAATCTAGTACAATAAAAAAGATGATTGTACATGAAACTGCAAATCTGCTAAGTACAACTTGCTATTCCTTTCAAATATACAACAGAATCATCATAAATTATCATGTAAATTTATTTTTTCTTTTTTTCCACCCTCCCCTTACTCCACACTAGAGATGGTTACCATTAGACACAAATATATATATATATATATATATATGTATGTATGTAAGATTATTCTACATATACTTTTATTTATCATTTCTTTCTTTGGATGCAGATAGCATCCAATTTCTTCATGTATCTTTTATAGCTAATTTGGGTGTTTATAATAGTCTATTGCTATTACTGCATACAGTTTTCTCTTGGTTTCTGCTCATTTCATTCTTCATTATTTTATGCAAGTCTTTCCACATTTTTCTAAGATCATTGAGCCCATCATTTCTTATAGCACAGAGTTCCATCACAACCATATACCACAACTTTGTTCAGCCATTCCCCAATTGATAAGCATCCTTGCAATTTCCAGTTCTTTGTCACCACAAAGAGAGCTGCTATAACCATTTTAGAACATAGAGGTTCTTTTCCCCTAATCATCTTTGGAAATAGACCTAGTAGTGGTATTTCTGGGACAAAGGGTATAGCTATTTTAATAACTCTTTGGGTATAATTCTAGATGGCTCTCCAAAATGATTGAATCAGTTCACAATTCCACCAACAATGAATTAGTGTCCCAATTTTTCTGTATCCCCTCCAACATTTGTCATTTTCCTCTTCAATCATTTCAGACAATCTGGTAGGTATAAAATGATACCTCAAGGTTGTTTTCATTTATATTTCTCTAATTCTAATGATTTAGAGCATTTTTTCACATGACTATAAATTGTTTTGATTTCTTCATTGGAATACTGCCTGTTCATATCCTTTAGCCATTTATCAATTGGGGAATGACATGTATTCTTACAGATTTGACAAAGCTCTTTATATATTTGAGATATGAGACCGTTACCTGATAAACTGTCCATAATTCCCCCATCCCCCAATTTTTGCTTTTCTTCTGATCTTAGCTACATTTGTTTTATTTGTATAAACACTTTAAAATTTAATGTAATTGAAATTATCTACTTTACATCTAACTTTGCTTTGTATCTCTTGTTTATTCATAAATTGTTTGCCTATCCACAAATCTGATAAGTAATATGTTCCATGTTCTTCTAATTTTCTTGTAAAATCTCTGTATCTAGGTTGTGTATCCATTTTGACCTTATCTTGGTAAATTGTGTAAGATATTGGTCTATGCCCAGTTTCTACCATACTGCTTTCCAGTTTTCCCAACAATTCTTGCCAGATAATGAATTCTTATCCCCAAATCTTAAGTCTTTAGACTTGCCAAATACAAGGTTATTAAGTTTATTTGCTGCTGTAAATTATATATCTATTCTATTGATCTTTCAATTTCTTAGCCAGTATCAGATAGTCTTGATAATTGTTACCTTATAAAATAGTTTAAGATCTGGTACTGCTAAATCTCTTTCCTTTATATTGTTTTCATTATTTCCTTTAATATTCTTGATTTCTTGTTTTTCCAAATGAATTTTCTTATTATTTTTTCTAATTTAGTAAATATATATATATATATATATTTGGTAATTTAATTGGGATGACATAGAATACATAAATTAGTTTGGGTAAAATTGTCATTTTTATCATATTGGCCCTGCCTACCCATGTGCAGTTACTATTTCACCAATTATTTAAATCTGATTTTATTTGTATAAAAATTAAAAAAAATGCTTATATAGTTCCTGAGTTTGTTTTAGCAGATGTACTCCCATGTATTTTATACTGTCTAGAGTAATTTTAAATGGCATTTTTTCCTATCTCTTCTTGCAGAGTTTTTGTGACATAAGAATACTGATTATTGGGGCAGCTAGGTGGTACAGTGAGTAGAGCACCGGCCCTGGAGTCAGGAGGACCTGAGTTCAAATTTGGCCTCAGACACTTAACACAAAAACTAGCTGTGTGACCATGGGCAAGTCACTTAACCACCTAATTGCCCTCCAAAAAGCAAAAAAAAAAAAAAAAAGGAATGCTGATTATTTATGTGGATTTACTTTATATCCTTCCACTCTGCTAATATTATTGTTTCAACTAACTTTTTAGTTGAGTCTTTGGGATTTGCCACGTATATCATCATATCATCTGTAAAAAGAGATAGTTTTATTACCTCATTCCCTATTCTGATTCCTTCTATTTCTTTTTCTTCTCTTATTGGTATTGCTAGGATTTCCAATACCCCTAATTTGGATGTAGCCCAAAGAGGATAGGCTTATTAGTACTGGCAGCTCTTTTTTGTTTAATGAATAGTAGAATCAAAGATTCTTGGAGTTGGAAGGGGCCTTAGAAAGCATCTATTCCAATCCATATTTAAGAGAAACCCCTTGTTACAGCCTTCCTAACATGTGGTCATATTCTATCCTCTTTCTGAGCACCTTTAAGTAACAGGAAGCTCATTACTTCTGAAGGAAGCTCTTTCCCAGTAGAAGTAGCTAACATCTCCCTTCAAGGTATTCCAAATGCATTTTTTAGGTGTCAGAATGCACAAGGAAATCTGCAGGACATTTTTTAGTCCTGAAACTAAAGCTCTACATTTCAGCCCAAAGCAGTGTATATATGGAGCCCATGGGGTATGTGATATAACAGGGAACTTCATGACAAAGTTGCACAGGACATGTTTGACACATGCAATCGGCCTCAGGAAATGCTAGTGGAGACCTCAATGACACTATAGACACGAAAGAGAAAAGATCATCATAGCAAAAGCTTTCCACCATCTGGACCCTTTCCACCATTCATTCTTTACCAATGCAGATCTATACAACATGCTATGAAATAACAAGACCAACTTAGAGCAAGGCTTCTTAACAATGTTTGTTTCATGGACTCCCTTAGAAGTCTGGTGAAGTCTAAGAATAATGTTTTTAATACAGTTATCAAAATATGCTTATTTAAAAAGTTAATGGGCCCCAGCTCAAGAGCCTCTGTCTTAGCTGCCTGGGACACTGAGAGATTTACCTAGCTTTAGAGAACTGATATGTATCAGAGGTAACACTCAAGCCAGCATCTTTCTGATGCGGAGCTTGTTCTATATCCACCTCACAATGCTATGTGCTGAGTTAAATCACTATCATTTAACACTAAGTACTTTTTGAAGTATGTTCATGCCCTTTTGACAGATGTGTTAAGGGCAGCTGGCCACATAACCATCAAATGCAGCCAGAAAATATTTGCATTACCACAAAGAGGAATCAGAGTGAAGGGGAGTGCCATGGGTCAATCAACCTTCTAATCATTTCACCAATCTCCTTATCAACTCCTTGGCCCCAGTGAGTTGTTGGACAATCATAAATCAAAGTACAGCAATCTATCGGTTCAGGGTTAACTATCACATTCCTACCTTTAGGTGTTCAAACCACATCTTGTCAAGAATGCTTCTTCTTGGTCCAGTTAGCCAAGCTCTGTCTCCCATCCTCAAAAACAATGGGTGGTCTTTTCTCTGCCACAAAGCCTTACCTAGTTCCCTGGAAGAGAGATGGGTCTGTTCCTTTCCTAGCTATCTCTATCTAGATCCCTAAGATTGTACAGGAAATGGTTGGTTTCAGAGGAGGTGCACATGAAAGGGGGAGGGAAAAAAAGGGAGAGCTAGACAAATTGCATCTTGTGCTTTCTACCCAACATGAACAAGGACTAAGAACTAACAGGCTAACAAGGACAAAGAAGTCTCAGAAGAGCAGCCTGAGAGGTACATTGCTTCTAGGGAGGAGGGGCAGTTACAACCTTTACCTCCATGAAGGAGAGAAGGAGGAGGTTGAATTATGTATTTGAGTCTTAGGTCTTTATCATCAGCTAGCAGAACCATTCCACTTCTCCACCCCCTATCCTGCCCCTTCTTCAGTTCCTAGAGGATGAAATCTTATGTTTAGTGGCACCTCAGAGATGATTCTGTCAACACCTATTTATTCCCTTCTTAAATAAATATACTTGCCCCAATCTTTGTAGTTCTTAAAACATTTTATAAACTTGACATATGAGGTTGGGGGAGGAAGGGCAGGAGCTAAGAGTATCTATCCTTTATCTATTGATTGACATAGTTCAAAGTGATTTAAAAAGTATGAAGTGAGAATTGGTTTTATCCAACTATACATATTTATTACAAGAGAGATTTCTCTTTGGAAAGGGATTAGTGGGTAGTAAAGCTATTTTGTTTCTACCTTGTTAAATTCTCTCTCTCTCTCTCACAGACACACACAGTTAAAAAAAAAAACTATACATAACAGAAGTTCATGGTTTTTGGGGTGGCTAGGTGGTGCAGTGAATAGAACACCGGCCCTGGATTCAGGAGGACCTGAGTTCAAATCCGACCTCAGACACTTAACACAAAACTAGCCATGTGACCTTAATCCCAACTGCCCTACTTCTCCCCTCCAAAAAGCACAAAAAAAAAAGTTCATGGTTTTTTATCCAATTCTCTTATGCTGTTCTTTGTATAGTGGCATGCTTGTGTTTTGAGATGATTATTAAAGTCACAGTAAGAAAGAAAATAAGGCATAAAATGCTATGTAAAACATGTAGTAGAGGGAATAGTATGAATTGCTATGTAATTTGTATGCAATATTTCTAGTGAAATCTAGGGAATCCCTAATCTCCTTATGTAGATTACATTCTTGGTCAGGGAGCTGGAAGATAGGGAAGGCTAGACAGAGCCCAAAAAATATTGACTGAATCTTACTGCCCCTAGAGCTGGAGTCCTTCACCCACACAGGCCTGTTAATAGAATTTGGGGGAAATGACTTCTTTATTTTTTAGTAACTAACTGTAATTTAGTAGTTCCTTCCATTATTATTAAAACAAACAAGCAATTATTTCGAGAAGAGGCAGCTATTAAGAACCCCTATTCTAGAAGAAAGTGAGACTCTGTCCTGTTATATTTCCTGTAAACATAGGGAGACAGAGAAGGCCAGGGATTGAGGGCAAATAGCAAACCAGGGGTACCTACCTTATGTCTTATAAGGATGTGCCATTCAGAGACTGTAGCAGGTAAAACAATGTCACACACAGCTTCAGCCATCAAGATAAATTTTGTTCCGTCAAAGTGAGAACTTGGAAAGACCTTAGCTTCAAAAAGCCAAGGTCTCCCACTGCATCCTAGGCTTTCTCCAGTTGTCCTGATCCATATCTGGCCACTGGATCCAGATGGCTCTGGAGGAGAAAGTGAGACTGGTGACTTTGCTTAGCCCTTTTTTACTGTAATCCAATTTGCTTGCACGTCATGACATCATCTTCCTGATGTCACGGTGTTCTTCCAGGACAAAGGACAAACTACAACATACACAGGTGGTAGGTCTTGGAGCCACCACACCTCCCTTTCTAGCACATATCTCCATATTTCCACTTTCAGAATCCCTCTCTCTTCACATACCTTGTCCCATTCTTTCTTTTAAGCACCCATTAAACTCATCTTTATAAGATATTAGCTGATTAAGACTTAAGAAACTACCAGTTTAGGATGTTGGGGGGAAAGGTTTCAGTACCCCAAGAATAATAAATGTTAACATTTTTTGATGAATGAAAAGAAAAATAATATGACCATAGACTCTAGAACTGGACTGTAGAGTCAACTAGTCCCAGTGCTTCTTTTTTACAGATGAGGAAGCTAAGGCCAAGAGAGATTCAGTTACTTGCTCAAAATGACACAAGTCGTAAGTAACAAAGCTGGCATTCAACCTTAAGTCTCTAGGCATTACATTCAAAGTCCTTTTAACTACTCCCAGTCCCCTAGGAAGGGTGAAGGATAAGGGTGACTACTTAACCCAAGTCAACAAGCATTTGTGAAGACTTTATGCTGTATCAAGCCTTGTGCTAAGAGAGAGGAAAACTTTGACCTTGCCCTCAAACAACTCTTTCTAATGTGAAGGACAACAGGCAAATAATTACATAGATACAAGATATATACAATGAAAATAGTAGGCAATCTCTCAGAGGGGTGTGTGTGTGTGTATGTGTGTGTATGTGTGTGTGTGTGTGTGTGTGTGAAGCTAGGAGCCAGACGAGAGGAGAGAGAGCAAAAGGCCTGCTGTTGGGAGATGGACTGTTATGAGCAAGAAACAGCAAAGAGACTAATGTCATTGGAGTGTGGAATACATGAAGGGGGGGCAAGTCTACGGAGATGAGAAAGGTAAGAAGGGGTTAGGTTGTGAGGGGCTTTAAAAGTCAGATGGGATGTTCTAGTCCAGTCCTGCCAGGCTTAGTAAGCCTCTCCCCAGCTGCTGCTAAGTTATGGTCTTTTAGGTATATCCTGGCTCCTTTTGGCTTAACTCCCTATCTTACAGCTAGAAGAGGGGTGCCTGACTCTGCCCTCATGCAATCTTACAATAAATAACTCCATCATCCTTAGATTTCATTCCTTCCTTTTCTTTTCTGCCTTGATAAATTCATTTTTTCTTCCATAACTCCCATCTCCTGAAATGTTAGGTCCCTTCACAGCCTTACTGATTGTTCCCTTACAAGTTCATGTTTGCTGTCTCCATAGCTGAAGAGGTAAGAGGTAATGCCATCCCCATGCCTTCTTGGGACTCAGGGCAGACAGGCTCCTTCTTGGGGACCAGGGAAGAGGGAGGGCACTTCCAGACACTGGTGCTGAAGGAAAGCCTGCATTTTACAGAGGCAGCAACCTGGCCCAGAGGTGGGGTCCCCAGGAAGGAAACTCCTCACCCCATACCTAGCGATGTCCCCTAGTTCCTATGAGGCCCTTCCAGTCTTCTCGCTCAGGGTCTCCTTACCTCATTATTAAGCTAGCTGTCAATTCTGCAAAACATGTTCTTTCAGCAGATAACAATGCAGCTGGCCTCTGGCAACCACCTCCTCCTTCAGGGACCACCTCTCCCTAGTGTGCCTCTGCACCTGCTTCTCACACCTGCTGCTCCTCACACACACACCCTCGTCCCCCCACAGAGTCCCCCAGTCGAGTCTGTGCCCTGGCAGCACCAAGCCCAGCTGATTCCTGGATGGGCCCCTTGGGCTGTGATGCCTCTGCCAGTTACACTGCTTGGCTTCCCCCTGCTGCTGCCTCAGCCTTCTTCCGGGGCCCCATTTATTTAGCCCGAATGTTTCTGATTTGGAGGTTTGTTTTTTTCCTTTATTTTTGTTCTTTTTTCTACAGGAAGGACCAGCTCAAGTTTGGGTTTGAGTCTTTCTTTTCTGGACCCCCTTTTACCTGAACCACTCATGTGAGCTTCTGCCTGCCTAGTATCTCCAGCCAGCACATCCTCCAAGATCCCACCCTTCTCCTTAAAATCCTCACATCCTAGGCATTTCAGTCTCTGGGTCCCTGCCCTCCACTAGTGAATGGTAATAGTTTGGTTACCCTGAAGTGACTCAGAGGCATTGAATCTCAGAATAGAAACCCCCTCTAAAACAGCCCTGCAAAGGATCCGACTGGTGGCAAAAGGAATTTCAGACACCCATGGCAGGTGGCTGTCTAGGGAAAGACTTTTGAAAAATGTAATTTGGACAATTGCAAAGTTTTTAGTGAACTATAAGCTCCTGAGGTCAGAGACCATTTTAATTTTAGTCTCTATGCCCCCCACACCTAGCACATAGCCAGGCAAATATTAAGCCTTTGTAAATGTTTCTTAACCTGGGAAGCAGGCCTTCAAAACCATGTGACATAAATAGACCCCTACTATGCCCTGGGGCTGGGGCTGGGTCAAAGGACGTAGGATGGAGGACTTTCAAAGAGATTAAAGGTGTTTTCTTGTTACTGACTGCAAGAGATTAAATGCTTGGCATTCCCCATCAGGGTCCTCTCTCCTTGAAAGCAGTTTTTCTTACTCTGTTCACCCTGATAAAAAGGTTTTGAGCAAGAGCAATCCCAGGATGTGTACTTTGAGTAGCTATTAGAGAAGTCTCTGACTCTTGAAATGGTAGAGAAAATATATTTTAACTTTAATCTGAATTTGGAACCTTTACATGTAGGGTGCAAGGGACTTCACTGGATGCTTGTGAAAATTATGTGTGGTGGTGTGGTTTCTCAAAGAGGACCACACCATCAGGGAGATGGTGTCATGACTTACAGATGAATTGGATTTAAGTGAGGGAGGTCTATGCAAAATCACCAGCCTTACTTTCTCCTCCTGAGTCATCTGGGTCCAATGGCCAGATAGCGATCAGGATGACCGGAGATGGCCCAGGATGCAGTGGGAGATCTTGGTCTTTTGAAGCTAAGGTCTTACCAAGTCCTCACTTTGACTGAGGCTATACCCATTCAGTGTGTCTGGGGGAGTGAAAACTTCTCAGGCAGTTTTGGGTTGTTAACTTTCCTCTTTCCCCCTCCATTACTGCCGTCAATAAGCAGCAAGCCCTTTTAAGAGTCTTTCGACCCCCACCTAGCTTCAGTCCTTTGTCTGCTTTCCCTGCCTCTGTGGGCCGCTCCTCCCGGTCAGTGGGAGTCAGGGACAGGACAGCCTGAGCTCACTCCCCCAACCAATGGGAGGGACAATGGGGGAAATATGACCTTGCTGTGTTAGGGTTTAAAAACTGTTCACCACACATTGAGTGCCTACTCCTCAAGGTCAGTCATGGGGAGGACTGCCCTCTTCTCCCTGGGGAAGAGAATAAATTCCTGTTCTTATCCTAAGAGATCTCTGTGTTCTTGATTAAATTTTGGATGAGGTTTTTCATCCCAAACAAGAGATTAGGGCTGTTTTAAGAAGCGAGCCAGGGATGGTCTCTTTAATAAAAAACAAAAAACAAACCCCAAACTTTCAGGGGAAGACCCTCAGGGATTCTGGTCAAAAGAGAAATAATTACCGTTTACATTCACTCTGAGCAAAAATAATCTTTAAGTGGTGCTTGAGCAGGGACCTATTGTTGTGGAAGTCACAGACTAAATAAGCGTGTGTGGTGACCATAGACACTGGTCAGTGTGGGTTCTTTCCTGCCCTTGGGTCTACGAAGTATTTGGAGTCCCTTGTGCCTGGATAAAAAGGAACTAGAGTGAAGAAAACTGGAACCAGGAGCCATTTGGTCCTCCCAGTTGTACCAGCAGTGGGGAAGGTAATGTTTGTCACTGCTGCATTAGGTCAATAGGTTAGAGAACAATAGACAGAACTGAAAGGGGTCTGAGAGGGTCCCAGGGCCCTGTCTTTCAATCTGTCCCACATCTTCCTTCTGGATATCGCCACACTCAAAGACCTCCAAATATTCTCCGTTGTCTACCAAATAAAGTCTGAACTATTCAACATGACATTGAAGGCCCTACACAATCTGATTACGCTGCATTTTTTTTTCCAATTTTATCTCTTGTTATTCCTCTTCATATATTACTCTATCAAACTAGAATATAGTAATTGTGCCTCCTTGTGTTGAGGTATAGGATTAGGGGTGAGCAAGACCCCAAAATACCAACACGCTGGGTCCTGCCAAGTGAATTTGACTCAAGTCTTCTCTCAGCCAAAGAAAAGCAAAGTTTATTAAAGATTCATGACTCCTAAGGAGCCTCTGTATCTGTGACACTTGTACTGGACAAGCAGGGCCAGAATAATTTGACACAGAGTGAGTCTGTGCTAGATAATTCTTGGCTCCATTATGGAAGCAAGATGGGTCTTATATACAGAAAGGTTGTGGGAGGAATCTAGGGGTGGTTTAGAGGAGGAGTTTGGGAAGGGTCTTCAGGAGGAATCAAATGAAGTCAGACTCCAGTAATGAGAGATTAAGGGTGATAAGTAGCTAGAGGCTACCTGGAGATGGCAGACAAGGGAGCTAGGCTAGTTTAAGGATAACAGATTTGGGTATAGATATTTTGGGAGGATCAAGGGTGGGGACTAGCTGGACAAAGGAGGGCTAGGCTAGTAACAGAGATTTGGGCCTAGCTATAATGAAAGGTTTATGGCCTCAGGTAAATGCCTCATCAAGTGGGAAGATTCAAGGAGAGCTCCAGGGGGTTCCCAGAGCCTGTACCTCATCACCTGATCATAGTGCATGTATTTCCATTTTTGCTAATGCCATTCCCTATGTTTGGAAAATCCTTCCCAACTCTCCAAAACGCCTTAATTTCTTTCTATTGAAATTTGATCCCTTTTTCCAGGCTCACTTTAAATATTATCTCTTCAGAGAAACTTTCCCCAGCAGGGAGTGGTTTCTCCCTCCTCTGAATTTTCACAGTATCTTGTCTGTATCCCTCTTAAGTACTTAGCATATTCTAATCTGTGTCACAGTCATTTCAGTAACTCTTCTAAGAGAATATAAATTCTTTGAGGACAAGGGACATGCTGTGGTTGCCTTAGCATCCTCTGCAGCAAAAGTGTCAGAGTTGTGACCCACTGGCTACCTGTGGCTGGCAAAACTCCAGAACCAGATTAAAATGTTATCGGAAAATTTTTAACAAAAGAAAAAATAATACAATGAAACAGACAATGCTAATCTGCTGTTTTCTAAGTCAATAGGTTGCCATAAGATCTGTTTCTATTCAAGTTAGACACCACAGCCCGATAGCACCTGACATGGAACCTGTCTATTGTAGACTTAACAGATGTCTGCATGTAGACAGCAGGTACTGAGAAAATACATGATGACAAGAAATGACTATGAATTCAGTGAAGGTTTTAAATCAATTTATGTTTTATTAATCAAACAGTGGTTGCCTGTGTTTGAAACATAGTAGGATAATAGGGGCATTGATTTTTTTGACTGGAAGGGTCATTAGAGGACATCTAGTCTTCATTTCACAGGGGTGAAGTGATTTACCCTAAATATAAGATTTTTCCGTTCACCCTGTTTTGTTAAAGCTAAAAATATATATCAAAATAGCCATGCTTGGCATGCCTAAGGATCTGCTGATTTGTTGAAACAATTTCAAGGTCCTATACTTGGTAACTACTTTATCTAGTCCCACAAACCATCTCCAATTTACCAAGAATTTTATGTTCTAAATGTTTCTTTACTAGTTGGGTGTTACAAACTTGGAATACATTATTCATTCATTCATTTGTTTATTTTCTACAGAAACAATGTTATATATATATATATATATATATATATATATATATATATATATATAT
>NW_027185712.1:1378330-1398101 GCF_028583685.1 Petaurus breviceps papuanus
TATATATATATATATATATATATATATATATATATATATATATATATCTCTGGCCAAATCACAGGAATCTGTTTAACCTGCCTAAGTAAGGAGAGGCACATAAATAAGTGTAGTGGATAGAGAGATAGCCTCAAGGCCATTGTAATGTGGGTTCAAGACCCACCTTGGACATATACTGACTGTGTGAATCTATGTAAATAATCTTTTAATCTCTCAATACTCTAGGCCGAAGGGGTCAAAGCAGATTAAAATGTAATTGGTAAATACTTAAAATAAATAAATAAAAATATAAAACAACATAGATAATGTTAATTTGTGGCTTTCTAAGTCAGAAATGCCAGCTAGGTATCTGTTTCTATCTGAATTTGACATCACTGCTCTAGGCTACTCTCTCAGGACTAGAAGTTTCAGAGAGGTTGCTGAGCTGCTTTGGCAGACAGAGTTCCCTCGCCTGGGAGTCCCATGGTGAATACTAAGGGTGACTCCCAATGAAATTACAAGTTCAGTTTGAATTTCTATATTGTGCTAATTATGGTCCAGAAGAACCTCATTATTAATAGAAATGTTTCTATAGAAAAATTAATTCATAGTTCCAATTTGGAATGCCTGCAACATTCTTCCCTTTCTCACCTTCCTACCATTACCCTAATTATCCCTAGCCCCTAACTCCAGTGGGAGAATCTTCATGGGAAATTCACACAAATACACACAGCCAATATATGTATGTATGTATGTATGTATGTATATATGTGTGTATGTATATATGTGTGTGTGTACATATATATATTTATACACACATATATTCATTAGAGATTGGTCTGTCCATAATTTTCTTTCTTTTTTATATTGCTTTGGTTTAGTTATCAGGAACATATTTGTATCAGAAAAGAAGTTTAGTAGGAGGATACCTTCTTTCTTTTACAGCCATGGGGAAAACCTGAACTCTATATTCTATATTTGCAAACAATTTATTTGATGTTACATAATTGTTTTTTAGACTAACTGATAGAATTTCCTTGTAAATCTATCTGAACTTGGTTCTTCTTGGTTTTTTTTTCCTCTTTGGGAATTCATTTGTTGCTTACTCAACATTATTATTGTTACAAGTCATTTTAACACTATTTTTGTTAATCTGAGTATTTTTAAAAATCATCTAAATCTTTTAGCTTCTCAGTTTTGTTGAAATGTAATTGAGCAAAAAATATCTTCTAACCAATGTATTCCCCTCTTGGATCACTGCCCTGTTGTGGTGGAAGGGCTTGTGGAGGACAGGTCATAGTGGAGAGTTCTGACAAAAGGTGGCCTGCTAGAGAAGGAAATGGCAAACCACTCCAGTATTTTTGCCAAGGAAATCCCATGGATAGTGTTAAAGTAATAAAATATAAGACACTAGAAGGCAAACCCCTAATGTTGGAACAACATGCTACTGGGGAAGAGCAGAGTACAACTACAAGTAGCCCCAGAAAGAATGAAGTGACTGGGCCAAAGACCAAAGGAAGCTCAGATGCAGATGTGTCTGGTGATGGAAGGAAAATGTACTATAAAGATCAGTGTTACACAGGAACCTGGAGTGTAAGTTCTATGAACCAAGGTAAGCTGGGTGTGATCCGACTGGAGATGAAAAGATTAAACATTGACATCTTGGGTGTCAGTGAACTTAAATGAATGAAAATGGGTGAATTTAATTCAGGTGATCATTACATATACTAATGTGGGTAAGAAGAAGAAATGGAGTAGCCCTCATAGTCAATAAGAGCTGTGTTGGGATATAATCTTAAAAATGACAGAATATTCGAATCCAAGGCAAACTGTTCACCATCACAGTAATACAAGTCTATGCTCCAACAACTAATGCTGAAGAGGCCAAAGTTGATTAGTTATATGAAGATTTGTAATATCTTCTAGAAATAACTTCCCCTCCAAAAGATGTTATATTTATTATAGGAGATTAAAATGCTAAAGTAGGAAGTCAAAAGCTAATTGGAATAATAGGCAAGTTTGGCTTTGGAGTACAAAATGAAGCAAGCAGAGACTAATAGTTTTGCCAAGATAATTTGCTGTTCATAGCAAACATTCTTTTTCAACAACCCAAAAGGCAACTCTACACATGGACTTCACCATATGGTTATTACTAAAATCAAACTGATTATATACTTTGTAGCCAAAGGTATTGACACTCTACACAGTCAGTTAAAACAAGACCTAGAACATACTATGGCTCTAACCATATATTTATTGTAAAATTAAGACTTAAAGAAAGTAGGGAAAACCATCACACCATATAAGTATGACCTAAATAACATCCCTTATGAATATGAAGTAGAAATGTAGAGATTAAAGGGATTAGATAGAGTAGGTAGATTAAAGGTAGATAGAGTGCCTGAAGAACTATGGACAGTGGTTTGCAATATTGTATAGGAGGTAGCACCAAAAAAGCATCCCATAGAAAGGGAAGAGCAAAAAAGTTAAAAGGCTATCTGATGAGCCTTAACAAATAGCTAAGGAAAGAAGAAAGCAAAAGTGTAAGATAAAAGGGAAAGATATACCCAACTGAAAGTAGAATTCCAGAGAATAGCAAGGAGAGACAGTTTTCTTAAATGAGCAACACAAAGAAATAGAAGAAAACTATAGAATGGGAAAGATCTCTTTAAGAAAATTAGAGATATCAAGGGAACATTTTATGCAAAAATGGGTATGATAAAAGGCAAAAATGATAGGGATTTAACAGAAATAGAGGAGATTAAGAAGAGGTGGCAAGAATATACAGAAGAACTATAAAAGAAAGATCATAACATCATTGATAACCATGATTGTTACTGATCTAGAACCAGACATCCTAGAGAATGAAGTCAAATGGGTCTTAGGAAGCATTGCTAACAACGAGACTAGTAAAGGTGATGAAATTCCAGCTGGGCTATTTAAAATCCTAAAAACATGATGCTGCTGTTAGAGTGCTACACTCACTATGCCAGTAAGTTTGGAAAACTCAACAGCAGCCACTGAATTGGAAAGCATCATTTTATGTCCCAATCCTAAAGAAGGGCAATGACAAAGGATGTTCAAATTACTAAACAATTGTGCTCATGTCACATGCCAGTTTAAGATTTTACAAGCTAGGCTTCAGCAATACGTGAACCAAGAATTACCAGAAAAGCAGGCTGGGTTTTGAAGAGGCAGAGAAACTAGAGACCAAATTGCCAACATTCATTGGATTGTGAGAAAGCAAGGGAGTTTCAGAAAAACATCTACCTCAACTTCATTGACTATAGACTGAAATCACTGACTGTGTGGATCACAACAAAATATGGTAAGTCCTCAAAGAGATGGGAGTGCCAGATTATCTTACTTGCCTCCTGAGGAACCTGTATGTAGCCACAGTTAGAACTAAACATGGAAGAATTGATTGGTTTAAGATTGGGAAATGAATACAACAAGACTGTATATTGTCACCTCAGTTATTTAACTTATATGCAGAGTACATTATGTGAAATGCCAGGCTAGATGAATACAAAGCTAGACTGAGGTTGCTAAGAGAAATATCAGCTACCTCAGATATGCAGATGATACCACTCTGCTGGCAGAAGGTGAACAATTAAGAAGCTGCTTGATGAGGGTGAAAGATGAGAGTGTAAAAACTGACTTGAATCATAACATTAAAAAAGCTAAGATCATGGAAACTGGCCCTATCACTTCCTAGTAAACAGAGGGAGAAGAAATGGAAGCAGTGTTATATTTTATATTCTTGTACTTGAAGATCCCTGCAGAAAGTGACTGCAGCCATGAAATTAAAAGATACTTGCTCCTTGGAAGAAAAGCTATGGCAAATCTGGACAGCATACTAAAAGGCAGAGGCATCACCTTACTGACAAAGGTCTGTATAGTCAAAACTGGTTTTTCTAGTAGTAAAGTATGGCTGTGAGAGTTGTACTATAAGGAAAACTGAGTGCTACAGAACCAATGCTTTCGACATGTGGTACTGGAGAAGACTCTTGGGAGAAATGATTATTTATGTCTCATATTAATAGCCAATGATTAAAATTGGGAAGACACAAGCTTTTTTTCTTCTGTCTTATTTCCTTATCCAGTTCCTCAAGGGCAGGGCTGATGAAGATTAGGATTAACATTCTCCTCATTCTGAGTATTGCTACTCCACTCAACTAGACTAGACCACTGCTTTTTTTTAAGCAATCAGGATTAAGTAACTTGCTCAAGGTTACACCTTGAGCCAGTTATTTCTGGGTGTGGTGCTAAGTATCTGAGCCTGGATTTGATCCCCAGGTCATCCCGACACTGGGGCCAGTGCTCTTATTTGCTGTGCTACCTGCCTGCCCCTTGGACCACTGCTTTTTAAAATGTGGATTGAGACCCCATATGGGGTCATGAAAATTTGACAACAGGAAAAGGTTCCTGAATGATCAACAACCAAAAATCAAATGCATAATGAATCTGAGGTGTTTCTGGCAGAGCTTGCCCATGTTGCATCATGCAACTTCACTGAAGCTTTGGTTCTGAAAAGAAAGCATGCATATTTTGCACTGCACATGCTCTCAGGCCCTTCAATGCCAAACTCCCTTCTGCTCATGGTTGGGTGAGGGAAGCATTGTTGTTGCTGCTGTTGTTTGTCTTTTCTTTTTTTTTTTTTTTGGGTAGATAAAAGAAAAGTCCTTTATTTTGTAGGCTGAATGTAGGAAATAAACTAGTGACACTACTGCAGTCACTTAATTACTAAGAATTTCCAATATCTTAAGACAGCAAATAATTTAATCTAAACTCATATCTTTTTCTTCGTCTTTCTTGTCCTTTGCATCTCCTTCCTTTTGGTCTGACTTGGCATTGTTCTGCATGGCTTTGGCAAATGCTTCGACATCACCCTTATTTGCCACATCTACAGCTTCAGTTGGTAAGCCAAACTGACTCATAAGTGGGCCAAGCTGTCCTGAGGCTAAGGCGGCACTGAACATACTTAATGCCTGCTGAAACTGAGGAGAGGTCAATGTGTTCTGAATCTCTTCTGCAGTCTGTGGAAGAGATTCTCCAGAGGGAAAATAAGGCAGCAACTGCTCTTAGACTTCAGCATTGGCCAGAATAGGAGCCATGATCTCTGGAGTTAGTACACTGGCCAAGTCAACTTGCTGTCTGCCTCTTGCCCCAGATGGCACATTCATAGTAGCTAAAATGTTCTGAAGGTCACTCAGTTGAATGGGCTGGGTTGGGCTTGTTGCTGTGCTGGTTCCATTACCTGAACTCAGTGCAGGGCTTGGACTAGTTGCAGAGGCAATTGCTTGAGCACTGGGTGCTGGTGTAGCATGAGCAGAAGAAGAGGTGGAAGATGGGGTTACAGAAGCTGACTGGCTCCGGGAGCTTGATGAAGAGCTGCTCGTTGGAGGCCCTCCACTCCCCAGTAAGCTAGCCAGACCAGGACCTGCCAGTGCACCAAGTCCAAGTCCTTCCAAGCCAGTTGGTCCAATAAGTTGCATGAGCTGGTTATGACTTATGTTACCCAAAAGGCTCTGCAAACCACCTTCACCTCCAAGTACTGAAAGTTCATGGCCTCCACTTCCGCTTGCACCCAAAGCTCCTGGCATAGGTAGATTATTCAAATATTCATTTACTTTCCTGCAATGTTCTTTATCTTTCTCAGTCTTAGGCTCCTGCATCCAAAAGAAGAGTTGCTTTGATCCTGCCTTGAACTTCAGTACATATACTCTACCATGTTTCCCCGATAATAAGACCTATCTCAAAAATAAGCCCTCCCCTTACTGTGTAAGATTCCTCTAAAATAAGCCCTCCCCCGAAAATAAGCCCTATTGAGATTGCTACTGTAGTGAAGGTGATCCCCTGTGCTACACACTACATTACGGTACCCTCTGTATGCACCGTCCCCCCGCCCCGGGTGAAACGCACGCCGCGCTCCGAGCTGCACTACGAGCAGGTTACCTGGACAAGACATATTCATTTAAAGAGAGCTATATTGCTGGACATGACAGATTGGGTCCACTTCTTCTGAAGGAAATGGAGGCGCAAGACATCCAGGATGGAATTCAGGGTATAGACACTTATGACGATGTTGTTGAAGAAGATGACATGATCATTATTGAATAAAGGTACATTTTTTTGTTCACATTTACCTGTTTATTAAAATTGCTGTCAATGTTCATTAAAATAAGCCCTCCCCTGAAAATAAGCCCTCTGGTGTTTTTCTGTCCAAAAAAAATTAATAAGACAGTGTCTTATTATCGGGGAAACACGGTACCAGTAGTGCACTGAGGTACTCGCTTAAATTCACAATCAGGAAAAATAATTAAGTCATCTTCTATATTCCCAGAAGTCCTATCCTTCCAACAGAAATGAATGAGGGAATCATCAGTTTGCTGAATGTATACAAGCCCTTTCCGTTTATCTGGGGTAACTGTAGTTCCTTTAAATGACATTTTTCCTGCCCGAAACTCCACCAAGTATTTGCTGGATGAGCCCCGGGAGCCTGGGACTAGGCTTGGAAACAAAGCACCTGAAGTCATTCTGGGGCCTGGGGTGCGGACTGCAGCTGAAGCAGTGACTAGGGCTCGCTCTTCCTCCTCTGCCTGTTTGTCCTTTCTTTCAGGAATAGGACCAGAATATCAGAAAGGTAATGCTATGACTTGCAAATTTAAGTGAGGGAGGGCTGTGCAAAGTCACCAGCCTCACTCTCTCCTCCAGAGCCACCTGGGTCCAATGGCCAGATATGCATTAGAATGACTGGAGATGGCTCTGGATGCAGTGGGAGACATTGGTCTTTTTAAGTTAAGGTCTAATGTAGATTCTTTGAATAGATTGCCCAAGGTTGGGGGTGGTCTGGGTATAGGGATAGTATCTCTTTGACATGATGTCACTCTCAGCCCCTCATTGTAATATTTATTCTCTCATTAATTGTTAGCTAATTAGAGTTGATTGCCACACTCAGGAACACCTCTTTTTCAAGGGCATATAAACCATGAACCTGATGCCATGGTTGTTTTTGGTATTCAAGGCTGCCACAGAACTCCTTTGACTAAAATGCTGGCATTTTTAATAAAGTGATTAAATTACTCAGAAGTCATGTATCTTGAACTTTTTAAACATCTCGGTTCCTTGGACAGAAAGGAGACCAAATCAAAATGTTGCTATATTTTCTTAACTCTTTGGATCTATGTATGGTCTTTATAATAATACAGAATTCAGTTTTGAGAAAATACATTTTCTAGTGGTTATTATCTTTGTTTCATACAATATTTGACTTTTCTTACAGTGAACTTTTTTGTCTGTTGGTAGAATTAAAAAATACAAAGCAAAATAAAATAATTCATATTACTGATGGGAAGGACAAATCCTGAAGCTGAAGCTTAAATGCTTTAATACTTTAAATACATTGTGAGAAGACAATATTCATTGGAAAAGACCCTGATGTTGGGAAAGATTGAAGTCAAAAGGTGAAGGGGACAGCTGAGGATGAGTGAATGAACATGAGCTTAGACAGAATTTGGGAGATAATGAAGGCTAGAAGGGCCCACCCTGCTATAGTATATTGGGGTCACAAAAAGTTGGATATAGTGGAATGATTGAATAACAACTATTAATTTATTTCCTCCTCAATTATTTTGAGTTTTCTTTTTTTTCCTTTTTGAACATAATAATTTGGTTTTTCTTCCTTTTGAAGCAAATTAACTAATTGTTTATATATATATACACACACACATATATTTTGCAAATTTTAAATGAACTGATAGTTTTATTTTTTCAATTCAATGAGTTTTTCTTTATGTTTAAATTTTTCTTGTTTCTTTGATTTTCAGAATTTCAACTTTGTGTTTAGTTGGGCTTTTTAAAGAAATGCCCAATTCATTGTTCTGTTCTCTCTTTTGATAATGAAAGTGTTTTGAAATATAAAAATATCCCTAAAAAATACACTGATTGCATCCCAAAGGGTTGACATGGGATTTTCTGTTACTATTCCTATATAACTACATATATTTAGTTGAATATTTCCTAGTATAGGCAAAAGAAGTTCAAGGTACTACCTTACTAATAGTGAGTTTCATGGTAGGGGAGAGAAGGGGAGGTGAAACTTGGCATTAGGATGAATAGAATGTTTTTAATGTAATCTCTGATATTAGGAATGGTGCTCATTCTGAATGCTGTGATATCATAGTGTTCATTCATACTAAAACTGAGTTTTAGATGTCAAAATTCCAAATATTCAGTCAATTAATTATTGAGTGCCCTCTATGGGCTAACCTTGTACTAAACACTGCTGTCAGGGTCAAGTCCAATGCCTTGTTACTGGCTTCATAGCTATTCTTTCAGAAGATAGATTGGAAAATAATATCCTGAAAGTTTTGGGGAGGTCAGATCTATTCAGGTCTGAAAATACTCCTGGGTCGAATAGCCCCTTCTGGTAGCTGAGCCTCTCTACCTAGGTAGGAACAGATTACATCATCCCAGGCTGGATCTATCTGGAAACCTCAGAACCACCTGTTAAGAAGCTGTCCTTCCCAAGTGGTCTTTGTTGGCATCAGCTGGCCCTCTGGGGGAGATCCCAGGTGTTGCTTTCAGTCTTGACATGGTCTTTGCCTTTCACTGTCCTCTCAGTTTCCGCACTTCTGACTCATCTGATAGATCAGGCCTTGCCTAGAATTCCCATTAGCTGGTTTTGTTTCCCACTTGTGCCCTCCTTCGTGTCTACTCACCTTGTGCACACGAGTGAGGAACCCTGAATGCTTCTTTTTGCTTACTGGCTTACCCTCACCCAGCCCTCTGCTTAGCTCTCTTGGCATTGCCCCATTCTAAACAGTCACCTATAATACCAGTAGGATATTCCTAAATAGGGGTAATGTATCAGTTAATAATAATATTATTATTATTATTATATAGTATTATATAAATAAACTCATTCCTAAAAAATAATAAACTCATTCCTCAAAGAATTCTCAATTTTAGGAAATAGTTCTGGGTGCTTCACTGGTTCCGTGTGTGCAGAAGAGCAGATAAGGGCTTCTTTGAGGCCTGAGGCTATATCCCTTCCAGAATGAAATACTCCTATCTGACAGGGATAGTGTCCATTCTATGGGCTAGTGGATATATTTATGTCAGTGTTCCTACTGCCATTTTTTATGGGGCTCAGTCAGTCAACAGTCAACAAGCATTTACTAAGTATTTAGAGCTGGGGATACATAGAAAGGAAAAAGAAAACAAAAACATGTCTCCACCTTCAAGGAGGTCACATTCCAATTGAGGAGACATCATGCAAACAATTGGGTATATACAACAAATATACAAATTGCCTGTAATTTCAGAATGAAGGCACTGGAAGTGTGGTGGGGTGGGATATAATGGGGCTACTGGGAAAGGCTTCTTGCAGAAGGTGGGATTTAAATTGTTTTGAAGAAAGCTAGGAAAATCAGGTCTACTTAAGGAAAGAGAGTGTTCCCAGGCATGGGGGACAGCCAGGCCAAAGGCACAGGATCTGGAGATGGAGAGTCATGTATGACTAACAGCAAGAGGCCAGAGTCACTAGATATTAGAATATACGGAAGAAAGAAAAGTGAAAGAAGCCTGGACAGATAAGAAGAGACCAGATTGTAAAGGGCTTTAAAAGCCAAGGATTTGATTTTTTTATCAAAATTTTTTGATAAAAAAGGATTTTTTTGATCATATATTTTGATGATATATTTGATCAGGGAGGCAACAGGAAGTCCCTGGAGTTTATTGAGTAGGGGATTAATATGGTCAGATCTGTGCTTTAGGAAGGATACTTTGGCAGCTGAGTGGAAGAAAGATTGGACTAGGGAAGTACTTGAGCCACATTCTGTGGCTTCCAAATCTAATCTATTTAAGGGTGTTAAACTTTGGATATACTGTTTGATTATAGCCATAGGAAGGTATGTCAAACTTTCTTTTCCTTCCTCTCTTTCTTTCTTCCTTTCTTCCTTCCTTCCTTTCTTTCTCCTTTCCTCTCTTTTCCACCCTCCCTTCTTTTCCTCCTTCCTTTTATCCCTCCTTCCTCCTTTTCTTCCTCTCTCCCTCCCTCCTTCCTTCCTTTCCTTTTTCTCTCCTTCCTTCCTTCCTTCCTTCCTTCCTTCCTTCCTTCCTTCCTTCCTTCCTTCCTTCCTTCCTTCCTTCCTTCCTTCCTTCCTCTAGGATTGCTATTTTGTTTTTTTCTGTTGAATTGTAACTTAGGTGTAAAATCCTTAATTGTTCCCATTTCAGGACTTGGGGGCAGCTGAATGAGCAAGCGCCCCTCAGTGGTGCTACTTGGACATCTGTCTGTACCCATAGATAACAGTATGCCCCACCCCGTTCCCAAGGTTTCATTACTTGTGCAAAGGTTTCAGAAGGAAGTTTTCCTAGCTGGAAGGGATATTCCTAGTGATGTGCTCAAGGAGTCATAAGAGCTAGATTTAGAGCTGAAAGGAACCTGAGGGATCATCTAGGGAAATACCCTCATTTTTACAGATGAGGGAACTGAGGTCCAGGGAGGCTTGCCCAAGGTCATGCAGGAAGTAATAGGTAAGATTTAAGTGTAGGTCCTCTGACACCAGGCCAGTGCTCTTTTCACTGTACCATGAAGTAATGGATTAATAAATGCTTGTCGAGAGATGCATACAGCCAGCTGTATCTGATCTGGAAGAGAAGTAGGCCATCAGTTCTCTTTGGGCAATCAGGGATCTTGGGCTCACAAGGAGATGGGGTGATTAAAATTGAGCTTACTAAGGAAAGGAAATAGCAGATGTGTGGAGGTTTGCCTATTTTCCCAAATGAGATTTGTATTCAGTTACTCCATATCAATTTAGAAAAGCAAGAAGACATCCTCAGCATTAATGAAACAATTCATTTTATTTATTCTGTAAAGCCTTGTAAGTGGCCACTGAATACATTAAAAAAAAAAAAAGCAATAACATAGAATGATGATTCCAGCAGAAATGAACACATTCTCTGCATCCTATGGTGTCTTTCCCCTGGCAAGCTTCTGACCACCAGTGGGAGAGGCTTTTCTGCTTTTGCCCCTGGCTTCCTTATTTAAACTGACTGAAGTGGGAGGCAGACAGGAGAGCCAGCTGGGGCGGTCACACTGGAGAGACAGCATAGGGGCAGATCGTATTCCTAGCCCTGTGTGTTGGGTGATACACAAAGGAGGTGAGGAGGAAGTTGAAGCCATTAATTTTAGGAAAGGACTTTGGATGATTTATGAGCCACTTGCCTAACAACAACTACACTACCCATGTATCAGGGGATGGCACTAGACCTGGGATTATTCTTGGGAAACCTTGAGTTCCCCACTGTGAGAGGAACAGGGAGGGAACCATGGAAGTGAATAAGTAATCTGGGGGTTTGAGAAGCGTGAAGCCCTTTCAACTCTGGGTTGTTCAATCGTGCCTGACTCTATGTGACTCTACTGTCTTCATCCATGGGGTTTTCTTGGCCAAGACACTGGAGTAGTTTGCCATTTCCTTCTCCAGTGTGTTCCCATTATATAGATGAAGAATTGAGACAGAAAAAGGGTTAAGTGACTTGCCTAGGGTCACACAGATAGTAAATGTCTGAGGCTGTATTTGAACTCAGGTCTTCCTGACTCCAGGCTGGCTGCATCAACTAGTTGTCCAGGTTATAGTTTCTTTGATAAAGCTCCAGGCTATAACTTCTTTAACAAAGAGCCTTCAATTGAAAGAGAAAACTAGTCTTTTCCATAATAATACTCTTTTGTGTCCAAGACTGACTTCCAAGTTTTCATCCAACCAAACAGCCCATTCTCAAGTGCCCTCAATCTAGCCCCAGGGAGACTTAACAGCTATGGAAAGAGCCCGAAGCAGGCAAAGTTTAAATGAGGGGGAGAAAGGGAGGAGAACGTGGGAAACTTGGAGAGAGGATTGGGTCTTTTAAGAAATCCACCTTCTCATTGCCTGGCTTTATGAGACGGATAAATTTCGGGATGACTCTTCCTATGTTCCCAAAGTACTTGACTTTAAAAAACAAACAAACAAAAAAACGAAAACTGGTTTCTTCACGAATTTGCAATATGGTTCAATTTACAGAAAATACAATCCCATGATATTGCTTTCAGGACCCCAGCCCAGGTGCAGACAAACCTACCTACACAATGAACTCAATCAGTGTTCCAGCCTCGAGTTACCAGACCAGCCATGGCCTAAAAGAGCTCCTACCATTTGACAGGTATTATTTTTATTGCCTGGATATTATAGACCTTCTTTATCTCCAGTGTGACTCAAAACCCTTGCACTTTGGACAAGACTGTTAGTTTGGAATGATAACAAAGCTTAGGATCAGAACATTTTAGAGCTTGGGAAGGAGCTCAGAGATCCTCTGGGTCAACTCTCATTCCATGAGATGAAGAACCTGAAGCCTAGAGAGTCTGTGACTGGCCCAGGGTGACCCAGGATGATTGTAGCAGGGCTGGGATTTAGAACCACATCTCCTGGTTTCCAACCTAGTTCCATACTACTTCCTTAAGTCAGAGAGACTAAGCTCTTGGTACTCTCTTGATGACCAATTACTAATGCTGATTTTCATTCTTAGATTTTTGAAACTGTCTTGTTCCCTCCTTGGTGTCCTTATACTGAAGGCTACACCTTGAATTTTAAAACAGAATTATTTTGGGGGGGGGGGGGGGATGAGTGGAGTTTCCCAAACTGAACTCTTCAAAGTCTAGTATGTGGCATATTGAAGGTTTAACTAACAACTATAAGGATTACATATCACATAGTTTAAAATTACTTGCTTCCTGGATGATGATTAATAATTAAGGATAACTGTGATGGATTGCTTGGTGTAAAGGATCATAGAATGCCCAGGAGGGGTGGCAGAGTGTATTTTCAATAGGAAAAAAGTCTGACTCTAGAGAAGAAGGGGTTTGATGGGGTCATGTCGTGTGTGGCAGGTTAGGAAACTACATAGGCCTGATATTTGGTCGTGATGGAGGCTCTCCGGTTCCTTTCCTGAGACAAGTAGTAGAGCCTGTTGGCTTCTGGGTAAGTAACTTTGTTGAGCGGTAACTTGTAGATGCCTGAGTTGTTGGTTGTCAATAATAGGAAGGTGACTGCCGAGAGACAGAAGGGCCAGGTACATGGGGGCAATCCAAACTGGAAAGGAGAAATGGGAAAAAGAAAAAGATGAGGTTATTTTCATTGACCTTCATGTTTCATTTCAATAAACATAGATGAACACTGAAGATACATGGATAAAAAAAGACATGATTCCCACCCTCAAGGAGCTTACAATGGTAGGAGGAAAGAGGCATGTGCATAAGTGGCTCTAAGTGTTAATATTAATGTTAATACGTGTTAATAAACAAAGAAGGGGCATGGAGCAGTAGATGGAGGCCATGCCTCAGTAAGGAAGATCTGGGCTTGAGTTCTGCTTGTGCAAAACATATTTCCATATTAGCCATGTTGCAAAAGAAAACAAAAGATAAAACAATAAAGATAAAGAAATTTTTTAAAAGTATGTTTCAGTCTGCATTCAGAGTTCATCAGTTATATAAACTCTGGAGGTAGGTAGCATCATTTATCATAGGTCCTTTGGAATTGTCTTGGTTCGTGGCCTTGATCAGAGCAGCTGTCTTTTGCAGCAGAACATCTTTACAATACTGCTGCTCTTGTGTACAATGTTCTCCTGGTTCTGCTCATTTCACTCCGTATTAGTTCATATAGGTCCTCCCGGGTTTTTCTGAAATTATCCTGCTCATTATTTCTTAAAGCACAATAGTATTCTGCCACAATCTTATATCACAACTTGTTCAATTATTCCCCAGTAGATGGGCATCCCCTTTATTTCCAATTCTTTGCTACCAGAAAAAGAACTGCTATAAATATTTTTGTGCATATAGGTCCTTTTTTGGGGAAGCTTTTAATCTCTTCATGGCCTAGGCAACTCTCTGAAATGATATGGCATAAATGTTGCTAATCTGCATTGGCAGAAGGAATTTCTACTCCAGGAGTTCTTCCCACTTATGAAATCACAGGTCTGGACCAAAGAAAACAATGATTAATCCATCACAGGAGAAGCCCCAGGGTGGTAGGAGAGAATAGACAAGAACAGGATAACTTCTTGATAGACTGACCAGAAAGAAAAAACTTCATTTCCATATCTTTGGCTAAAAACAATTACCAACCTGAGGAGAAATGCTTCCTAGGGGATTGAAAGGGGGACCTTTATAAAATTCCCCAGTCAAACTGAACTCGCCCATCACTTTCACACTGTCCTGACTCTAGGCCTTTATTCAATCAATTCCTTATGCTCAGGATGCCCTTCCTTCAAACTCTACCTGTTGACATGCTTTTAACTGATGCCTGTTTTTTATGTCACACTTATTTCCCAATATGATGACCACTTCTCCACCTACCCTATTGCATTAACCCCACCCTTATTAACAAGAAAAAGTTAAGTAAAGCCAGCTGACTAAATGAGTCTGACTCCCCCATCCCTCTACCAAGAAGAGGAAAGCTTGTATGATCCTCTGTTCTCTGTCACTAAGATTATACCCATTTTAAAAATGTCAGTCTTTCTAAAAATGTATCATTCTAGGGGCGGCTAGGTGGCACAGTGAATAAAGCCCTGGCCCTGGAATCAGGAGGACCTGAGTTCAAATCTGAATCCACTTAATACTTACTAGCCATGTGACCTTGGGCAAATAACTTAATCCCAATTGCCCTACCTTCCCCCCTCCAAAAAGCAAAAAAAAAAGTTCTCATTCTACTCTTATTTTCCTTTTTCAAATTAAATTTTCTTTTTTGTTGTGAACTTAACACTTCAACATGCAAAGAACATGAACTTGGTACTGTATAAGAAGTTGTTAACTATATGTACAGTTGGTTTTTAAAGAGGTATGTGGGAAAAACAAACCGGGCTATTTCTGTCCTCTTGTTTTGTTCTCTGCATTAAAAAAAATTTTTTTTGCATATTTATCACTACTCTCTAGCTTCCATTCTCTTCCACCCCCAAGTAGAAGCCTCTCCTTGTAACAAGAATGCCACCTCCTCCATGACATGTGACCCCTGACTCTCCTCCCCAGCCAGATGATAATGTATTTTCCCTACCAGGCATTGCTTACGCTCCTATGACTCTTATATACTGTAACTTAGGTTTTTTCTATTTGTCACATCTCTTTATTGACTCTAAACTTCTTAGTCTTACTGCAAATCAGTATCTCCCCCAAATCCTAGCATGGTGCTCTGTAGGGAATATTACTGGATGGATTGTATAAAACACATTAGCAGTGATGGCCTGCATTTTTACAAACCAAAAAGCCATTTCAAAACATACAGTAGAACATAGGACACTCTTTGATTCCATGGTCTAAGATGTACTATAAGTCAAACCATCTCACCCCAATTCCAACTACGTATGGTAATCAGAACCTGTTACAATAGTCAGACCACTGATGAGCCTGGCCTTATGTGCTAAGCTTATACTAGCATTATAAAAGGGTTGCATTTTATTTGTTAGAATCTCCTGGTTCTTAGTGATACATATCATTGGCATTCACAGTGAAAGATGACTGTTCTTCAAAAATGGGAACAGTACAACTATGTGAAGCCAGAAAGTTCCCTAGTAGGTGGCTCAGTGGCTAGAGTACTGGGCTTGGAATCAGGAACTCTCATCTTGATGAGTTCAAATCTGGCCTCAAACACTTACTACCTGTGTGACCCTGGGTAACCCTGTTTGCCTCAGTTTCCTTATCTGTAAAACAAGCTGGAGAAGGAAATGGCAAACTACTCTAGTATCTTTGCCAAGAAAACCCCAAATGGGGTCAGTCAGAAACATCCCTACCCAGAGTACCTACTCATGTGTCTGGTTTAGGGGCAGGATAAGGATAGGAACTCCATTTTATTGATATAGGAAACTCTCAGGTGAGAAAACTTGCTCTACCAGTACATATCAGTAACTGACTTGATAAGTATATATAATAATTATTACATTATTTTAATTATTATTATATTATACTACTGTGTGCCTAGTATTGGTCTTGGAACTCTGACAAAATGGGACTTGAAAACAGCATGAAGCATTTATAGAACAATTCAGAAACATGGAATTCAAGCTCTGTCCTATTGTGAATTTGCTATTGTGTTTTTTCCTCAATTTATCTTGCTATCTTTCAGATTAGGTTTAAAGCTCTCTAGAAACAGACTAGAGTCTTAGACTTCTTGTCTTTAGCAGACTTCATTGTGCATAGTAGGTGTTCAATGAGTATCTGTGAAGGGGGCGACTAAGTGTCTCAGTGAATAGAGCACTGGCCCTGGAGTCAGGAGGACCTGAGTTCAAATGTGGCCTCAGACACTTAACACTTACTAGTTGTGTAACTTTGAGCAAGTCACTTAACCCCAAGTGCCCTCCAAAAAAAATGAGTATCTGTGAAGGAAGGTGACACATTGAAAGGAACGCTAGATGAAGAATCAGTTAGAAAGCCTAGTCAAGGCCCACTTCTGACAATTTGTGACTCTGTGACTCTGCCTGTTAATTAACCTCCTTGAGCTGTGTGTTCTTCTGTAAATATATATCTGCTTCTTTGAGGAGCTGATCACTTGGGGATTGCCAATCTATAATTTAGAAGGCTTAGAGACTTGCCTGGGGCTTAGGCAGTAGAAGACACATTTCCAGAATCACACAGATGAAGTGTCTGAGTAGGAATTTGAACTTAGGTCTTCCTGACTATAGGTTCAGAAGTCAGGATCATCTCAGATCTGTAAAATGGGCACTAATAATTTCCTTTGACCTAATTTGCAGCATTACAGTGAGGATTAAATAAAAAGTATAATCATAAAGCATTGTAGAAATATTCATCGTATCTGGTAAAAAGGTGGCCAATGGCCTATGTATTTATCAAGCTGTAGATGTAAACTTCTTGAGGTCAGGGAGCTTGCTGTGTTCATACAAATAGAAATATATTTTTTGAGCAGATTGTAATTTCGTCAGTTTTGGGAGCTATGGATTAAAAGTTCCTTTTTTTTTTGAGGGCAATTGGGGCTAAGTGACTTGCCCAAGGTCACACAGCTAGTTTTTTTTGTATGTGTGTTAACTGTCTGAGGCCGGATTTGAACTCAGGTCCTCCTGACTCCAGGGCTGGTGCTCTATTCACTGCGCCACCTAGACACTCCTAAAAGTTCCTTTTAATGATAAAGATTCATACCTTGGGGGGTCAATAGGTAGAGCCAGTCCTGGAGTCAGGAGGACCTAAGTTCAATTCAAATATGGCCTCAGACACAACACAAAACTGACTGTGTGAGCTTGGGCAAGTCACTTAACCCCAATTGCCCTACCTTCCCTCCTCCAAAAAGCAAAAAAAAAAAAAAAGATTCATACCTTCTCTGCAACATATAATCTTAGAGAATTATTTGGAGCACTGGGAAGTTGAATATCTTAGGGTCACACAGTTGGAATGTGTCAAGAGGTAAAACCTGAATCTGGGTCTTACTGACTCTAAAAGTCAGTTCTTAATCAGCTTCCTCATGTTGCTTCTCACGTGGGGGCAGCTAGACTTGGAGTCAAGGGGACCAGACTTCAAATCCTGTCCCTGACTATGACTGTGTGACCCTGGGGGAGTCACTTGACCTCTTTGAGCCTTAGTCTTCTAATCTGTAAAATGGGCATAATAAGAGTACTTACCTAACAGGATCGTGAGAACTAAATGAAATAATTTATGTAAAATGTTTTTGCAAATTATGCTATATAAATTCTACTTTTTATACTGTATGTATTTATTATATACATATATGTATATGTGCATATTATACATATGTTTGTGTGTGTGTGAATGTAGCAACTATTTAGCTCTTGGTCTTGAACATAATACATAAAAAAAACATTGAATGACTAGAATCACAGAAAGTCTTTAATAAATATTTGTCTCAGTTAAACAAGGATGGGAACCTGCAACCTCTAGGTCACATGTGGCCTTCTATGTCCTTGGGTGCAGCCTTTTGACTGAGTCCAAGTTTTACAGAACAAATCCTTTTATTAAGGGTGTGAAGTCTGGATGCAGTCAAAGGGTCACACTTGAGGACCTGGAGGCTGCAGATTTACCTCTGATTAGATAAACCTCTCAGCAATCCTTTCTACAACATCCCAGACTGCATTTGAACACTTCTTCTTCTTCTTTTTTTTTTTTTGCTTTTTGGAGGGCAATTGGGGTTAAGTGACTTGCCCAAGGTCACATGGCTAATTTTTTTGTGTTAAGTGTCTGAGGTCATATTTGAACTCAGGTCCTCCTGACTCCAGGGCCAGTGCTCTATTCACTGCTTTACCTAAGCCACCCCACATTAGAACACTTCTTATGATGAGAAGCTAACTAGATTGTTCCATTGTTTAGCAGTGGTAATTATTAGGAACTTTTTTTTTTTAATGTTGAAACAAATTCTGCATCGTTGTTACGAGAATTTCATGAAGGAGTCAGAGTTTTAAAAGAATCTTGGAAGATGGGTTGGGATTTGGATATGAAGAGGTCAGGACTCCACAAACAGTAAGGTACCTGCCCTTTAGGCTAGGGAACACTTAAGGGTTGTACTTGCCATGAAGGGGAGGGAGTGACTGTAGCCTGAGTCCCTGGACCCCACGGTCAGGGTTCTGGCAGCTCATGACTTTGTCTAAGCTGCTCCTGGCAGGTTGTGCTTGCCCCACATGGAGGCTGGTCTCTTTGGGCTTTGGCTACAGCTCTGTGATTTATTTTGATATTTGAGCTCAAGTGGAGATCACTGATTGTGATTTATCCTCCCATACCCTTTTGTTTAGTCAGTGGTGGGCAGGTAGCACTGGAATTCTTACCTAATTGTTACCTTACTTTTAATCACTGCCTCAGACAAATTGAGACCTGGGAAAGACCTTAGCTTAAAGAAACCAAGGTCTTCCCCTGCATTTGGGGCCATCACCAGTCGTCCTGACCTGTGTCTTGCCACTGGACTCTGATGACTCTGGAGGAGAGAGTGGGGCTAATGACTTTGCACAGCTCTGCCTCACTTAGATCCAATTCACTTGCAAGTCAAGACATCACCCTCCTGATGTCACTGGTCCTCTTTGAGAATGAAGGAGGAAAAACAATAGCACTTGTAAATAATACCTCATAGTTCTACTGCCTAAGGGGTCTATCTGTGTGACTGTGTCTGTGTGACTGTCTGTGTCTGTGTGACTGTCTGTGTCTGTGTGTCTGTCTGTGTCTGTGTGACTGTCTGTGTCTGTGTGTCTGACTGCGTCTGTATGTCTGGCTGTGTCTGTGTGACTGTCTGTGTCTGTGTGTCTTACTGTGTCTGCGTGACTGTCTGTGTGTCTGACTGTGTCTGTGTGACTGTCTGTGTCTGTGTGTCTGACTGTGTCTGTGTGTCTTGCTGTGTCTGTGTGTCTGACTGTGTCTGTGTGACTGTCTGTGTCTGTGTGTCTGACTGTGTCTGTGTGTGTGTCTGTGTGACTGTGTGTCTGACTGTGTCTGTGTCTGTGTGACTGTCTGTCTGTGTGACTGTGTCTGTGTGTCTGGCTGTGTCTGTGTGTCTGGCTGTGTCTGTGTGTCTGGCTGTGTCTGTGTGACTGTGTCTGTGTGTCTGACTGTGTCTGTCTCTGTGTGGCTGTCTGTGTCTGTGTGTCTGACTGTGTCTGTGTGACTGTCTGTGTCTGTGTGTCTGACTGTGTCTGTGTGTCTGTCTGTGTCTGTGTGTCTGTGTGTGTCTGTGTGACTGTGTCTGTGTGTCTGGCTGTGTCTGTGTGTCTGGCTGTGTCTGTGTGACTGTGTCTGTGTGTCTGACTGTGTCTGACTCTG
>NW_027185712.1:1398201-1481935 GCF_028583685.1 Petaurus breviceps papuanus
TGTCTGTGTGTCTGACTGTGTCTGTGTGACTGTCTGTGTGTCTGACTGTGTCTGTGTGTGTGTCTGTGTGACTGTGTGTCTGACTGTGTCTGTGTCTGTGTGACTGTGTCTGTGTGTCTGGCTGTGTCTGTGTGACTGTCTGTGTCTGTGTGTCTGACTGTGTCTGTGTATACCTGAGGTACTTCTAGTATAAATGTAGGGAGAGGATAGAAAATATGAAAGAACCATAAGAATACAGCTAAGAAATGTGAAAAGGATTTGAGACCTGAAAGCTATTCTGGGATTTGTATTTCAGGAGAACAAAAGCATTCCATCCCAGAGCTGACAGATTGAGAGGGCATGGTTGTTCCTCAAAACTACAGATCTCAGAAGGCCCTTAGATCTCAAACTCCCATCACAGAAGCTACAGAACATGACAAATGAACTCAGGTGCACCCCACCTTAAACCTAAGTTTTTACTTAAGGAAAAGATAAATTAGGGGATGACAGAATTAAAGAATTAAGAGCGATGATTTTTTTTAAAAAATAATTTCCTACTGTATTCCTTTTAGATAGGTTGTTCAGGAATCTGATTGGCCAAAAATTCAATTAGACAATGTCTAGGCCTGTGTCCTCTGTGTGTGGGGCACACTGATTCATAAGTGTTGGAGATGTGTGTGGGAGCAAGTACAGGTGATGAGAGATAAGTGGGGGGGGGCAGTAATAGAGGAGAAGACTTTAAAGGTCAGGATGGATATAGAAGAGAGGCTAGTTTGAGATAGGACATTCCAGGTAATTGTACTGATCTCAAATCAACTTACCACAGATAATATGTTGGCAAGGGCAGCTCCCAGGTAGGCTGCAAACAGTGCTGAGAAAAGATAAGAATGAGAAAGTGATAAGTAAATGTTTCATTGATTCTGGCCTTAGCCTTTGAATAGGGCCTCCTGACAGCTGCAAAGGCACTGGCTCTCACTGGACCTGGGGCTGATAGAATTTGGAGACAGAATGGACTTCACCTGTCTTCTGACCAAATTTTACACATGAAGAAACTGATGCTTCCAGAAGTCTGAGGCCTGGAGACGTGGAATGCATTGTCCTATGTCACACAGCTAAGAAATAGAGACGAGATTCAAGCTGAGGTTTTCTGACTTGGAATACAGTTCTTTTTCCTTATATTTGCTTTATTTCTCTTGCTGGACCAAAAAGGAAAAAAAAAAAGGTCCTACTTTTTATTGCTTGGCACCTTTGAAAACTATTGCATTCCATAGAAAGAGGTAAAACTGATTATAAGTCATATGCACTTTTTTTTTTTTTTTTTTTTGAGCAATTGGGGTTAAGTAACTTGCTCAAGGTTGCATGGCCAGTTATTTCTGGGTGTGGTGCTGAGTGTCTGAGCCTGGGATTCGATCTCCAGGTTGTCCCAACACTGGAGCCGGTGCTCTTACTCACACCTGGCCGCCCCTAAGCGATTGGGGTTAAGTAACTTGCTCAAGGTTACATGGCCAGGTGTTTCTGGGTGGGTGCTAAGTGTCTGAGCCCGGGATTCAATCTCCAGGTCTTCTCAACACTGGAGCTGGTGATCTTACTTGCTGTGCTACCTGGCCGCCCCTCATATGCACTTTTTAAAAGGCCCCAAATCCAACAGTGAGAGCTCTCTTAGGCCCTACTATCTTGTAACCATTAGTAGGCACTTTTAACAGCTTAAACTATAAATGAAAATTTTACTATATGATAAGAGTAAGTGGATCCCAGGACTCTCAGCTGGAATCTTTATTAGAAATCATTAATAAATGATATATTTATTAAGATATGAATATGGCTTATTAATATATAGTATACACATGTGTAATATATAAGGTATATGTATTTATACATACATATATATATATATATATATATATATATATATACATACACTTATCTACATCTATATCCCCCAGACAGAAACAGTAGCAGTAGTAAAAGTACAGATTACTGAAATATTTCTCTCCATAATCCAAGTCTGTTTATAGCCCTGTTCTCTCCCCACCCCTTTCTCTTTCTCTCTCTTTCCCCCTCTCCCTCCTCTTCTTCTCCTTCTCTCCCTCTCCTTTCCCTCTCCTCTCCCTCTTCTTATTTCCCTCTCCTTCTCTCCCTCCCTCTCATCCTCATAAGTCAGGGATATGCCAAGGATATAGCTAGTGTACCCACAAGAAATAAGCTAAAAACACAGGTGGCTTCTGATTAGGAATGGGTTGATCAATGTTTAACAACCAGCTCTTTAGAAAAAATGCATATAGGGCACACATTTAATCTGAATTACTAACATTTTCTTCTTCACTTTCTTAAGTTTTAAAAACCAACAAAATAATAAATCAAATACTGATTTACAGTGTTTTCTGATTTCCAAGGTGTAAATGTACACACTGAAAATTCAATAACCAGCTCCTTGGAGCTTGTTCAAGCTAGTTCCAAAATATCTCTACTTTTAGGGCAGGAGGGTAGAAGCCATTAGAGTTTAAGAGTAAGATGATCTCTCTAGAGAGCTAGAAGGGATCTCAGGGACCATGTAGTCCAGTCACCTCACTTTTTAGTAGAAGAAACTGAGGGTCCAAGAGGACTTGTCCAAAGTCACAGAGGTAAATAAGCATCAGAGGTGGAATTTGAACTCAGGACTTTTGACTTCGGAGTCAATGTTCTTCCCACTGTGCCATGCTTGGGCATTTATTCATTCAAATTGCTTGATTGAAATTTATCAAAGATATTGCATGTTAAGGACTAGGATCCCAATGCTGAGAAATGAAGGAAGGGAAGAGCAAGGATACAAAAATTAGCCTTAGTAATTACTGGAGTAAGAGCCTTGAAAGTTGATAGAGCTCTGGCCTTTGAGTTAGGAAGCCTGCCTCTGACAACATCCTAGAGAAATAAATGGGGGCAAATCACTTACCCTCTTAGTAAACCTGGGCAACACTGATACTATAAATTGCACAAGGGTTGCAGATTTGCATGGAAGTTGGGCATTTCCCCCTTAGGATTCTCTAGACCAATGAAGTCACAAGTTTGGGCCCTCTCTAAGTCCCAAATAAATAAAAAAATTAAAATGACCAGCTAAATAGAAGTCAGGCCTATCTGCTGTGCAGGTTCCTTGGATAACATTGGAGGCTCTGATGAGAGACAAAAGGGGCATCTTCCTGGCTCAGGGCTTGGTTCTCACTTCCCTTTTGCTCTCTCCATCCACAGCCTGGAACCATGGGGGTGCTTAACCCTCCACAAAATGAATGAGCCATCTTCTGCAGGGGGCATATCTCTTAGGAGTTCAGAGGTGTTCCTCTAAGTGGGGCTGGATATAAATGGAGCATCTATTGGAGCTCTTGCTGTACCACTTACTGAATTAGCAAAACCTCATGCAGAGCAGCTGGGGAGCTCTGGCTTTAAGCCTTGCTCTGTGATTTCTTAGTTGATCTCTCATATGCTCAGTGTCTATACTCCCCTCCCTACAAGACTTGCAGGGGCTCCTTGGGCAGTAGTTACACTTTGGGGTCCTTCCAATGGCCCATCAGGTCACATTTCTCCTTTAATTTCAGTGTGTCCAGCAAGCTACTGCTTTCTGCTTCCAGTCTGGGTAATAAGGTCTTTTGGATTGTTAACTTCCCCCCAAAATATGGCCATTTTTCTTTCTCCCCAACTCTTAAAAATTGTAGTCAGGAAACTGGTGAATCACAGAATGTCCCTTTAAAAAAGATTAGAAATCTTTTGAGGACTATACAGGTAAATTTTATGTTTAAATATGGCATTTCCATGTGTGAATATGGGACAGGCATGTAAAAGACTTTTTTTTTTTTAATAACTAATCAATGAATTAACTGGTCATAGGTCTCAGTTTCAGGTCATTGCTCTGGGTTACTTAATTCATTGAGAAAGGTTATTTACTTCAAACTTGAGGGAAAGTCCTGGTTGAAGTTTTTATGTTATGTTAGACTTTAAATTTTGTTTTTAATGCAATTGGGGTTAAGTGACTTGTCCAGGGTCACGTAGCTAGTAAGTTGTCTGAGGCTAGATTTAAACTCAGGTGCTCCTGACTCTAGGGCTAGTGCTCTATCCACTGCATGGTTCTTCAGGTTTATGTAGTTCTAAGAACTATCAAATCATAGAATATTAAGGAGGTGAGTGTATGGTAGATTCCTACTTTTTTATGAGAATATAAAAGCCACCAAATTACCAACTGCTATTTTTATCCTCTAAAATATTATTGGACTGCTGGGTAAAAATAATAGTTCCTGGAGTGAGGGCTCATAATGGTAATGCGAATGGGAAGATCTTTCCCATCCTGCTTAAGTCACATGGAAGCCCAACACACATGAGTTTGAGTCCCATACAGCCTGTGGTGAGAGGAGCTTACTGAATGGGTAGAGCAGGAAGGATGGAGCAGAGCTGAGAGGAAGTTGGTCAGAGTAGTTAGAGCTGAAGGAGAGAGGAAGCAGGCAGCAAGCAGTGAGTGTTCATTTGTGGGAAAGCCCTAGCAGGGGAGAGGCTTGGGGATGGTGGTATCCTCTGAATTGTTACTGTGTATAGATTTCTTTGTTGCTGTGATGGATTTGGTTTTCTGATGTTGGGATTTGGCTTTCTGGTGTTTGAATAAATGTTTTGGTTCTGCCTTATGTGTGGAAAGTCTGTTATATTTTGCAATTCAGAATTACGCTGGCAAATTCATAGCTGCTGTAGATGCTGTGAATATCATGTTGGCACTACAGGGCTTTGAATCTGTGGCAGGAGAAGGCTCACTAAATGCTTATGTACAGGTATAATGGGTCAGTTAGGTGACACAGTGGGTAGAGTGCTAGGCCTGGAGTCAGAAAGACTCATCTTTTGAGTCACTTAACCCTAACCCTGTTTGCTTCAGTTTCCTCATCTGTAAAATAAGCTGGAGAAGGAGATGGCAAACCACTTCAGTATTGTGGCCAAGAAAACCCCAAATGGAGTCATGGAAGAGTCAGACACAACTGCACAACAAACAGGTGTAACTTGTTTAATACAATTTTGTACCTTATTTTTGCAAATTGCATCAAGTTTTCCACGTGTTAGAGGAGTTTGCTCTTTAAAGCAATGCTACCAGGAATTCTTTTGGAAAGTGAAAAATCCCTTTGTAAAGCAAGTAATTTTCCCTGAAAGAACTTTTGTGTAAATTAGGAATGCTATCTTTCCAGTTTGTTTAACCCATGTTTATATCTGCTTTGAAGTTTGAAAAATGCTTTCCTCATATAGGTAGGTAGGGCAGTGTCTTGTTATCCTTATTTTACAAAGGAAGAAATTGAATTATAGAAAGATCAAAAGACTTGTTCATAAATGAGTCTGGTAAGCAGACTCTTGTCTCTGTGTCCAGTATTCTTTCCATATCACCATCCTTCAAGTGTCTCTCTCTCTCCCTCTCCCTCCCTCCTTCCCACTTCAGTTCCAAAGGGAATTAGGTTTGAGGCACCTACCACAGGTGATTGCAAGGAGGTGTGTCTGCCAGGTAATGGCATAGAACATTCCTCCTATTGCAATGCAGGCCAGCGTGCTGTTGAATCCCCACAGGCCAAAGTAGATGGAATTGAAGGGTGTTGCCAGAGTGAGGGCTGTAAGAAAAGCCAGATACTTATGTCACTGGTACATCCAGGGAAACACTGGAGAGAAAACAGCCCCACTAAGCAGTTTCCTTTTTGTTTCCTGTCTGCTTTCCTTTGCACATTCCAGAGCCAGTGACACCTTGGGCATTGAGGTTTGGGGTTTCAATTCAAAATGAATAGGGTTGAAGGGACAGCAATTGACACTGGGCTTAAGGGTGTAATGACACAGATCCCTGTAAGGGCTGGCATTAGCTATACCACAGCTGCCCACAGAATAACATTTCAGGAATATAGGGAAGGCTTCTTGGTTCCCAAAAGTCTTGTTCCATCTAAGAGATGATGACTGGTATTTCTTTAATCCTGATAGACACCTCCTTTCATTCCACAAATAGAGAAAAAGCTTTGACTTCAGAAATAGAATAACTTTCTTTCTTTTTTTTCACAATAACTTTCAATTATACTAAGTTGTAAATGGCTGATATGTACTGAAAATGGGGATGGGGCAGGGCTTGACAACCAGAAGACTGGCTAGGTGCCTGAAGTGAAAAGCCTGGGGGTGTAATCAGAGAACAAATGTTCCTAGAAACTGGAGGCTGAGATGTTAAAAGGGAATACCACTAACCTCACAGTTTTGCTAAAGGGCTTCCCTGGGCCCTTTTTTCATATTTTCATTGCCCATTGGTGATGGGTGAACAATGAGGCCATACCTGCTAACATCCCCATCGTAGATCCAATTGCCGCATGTAAGCAAATGAGTGGTGAAGATATGAAAAGAGCTACAAGGAAAATGCCGCCTGTCCAGGGATTATCACAGCCATACACTTGGCCAATTCCAACTGGAATGGCTCTTAAAAGCTGTAAGAACCATATAATAACATGCTTATTATGTAGGTAGATGATATAACAGAATTATATAATAATGAGGGCAGACTCACAGTATAATAGAAATTTTACTAAAATAGAAATCAGGACATTAAAATTTTAAGTCTGACTTTCTCACCAAAGAGTGTGTGACCTTGGGCAAGTCACTTTTCTCAGAGCCTCATTTTTCTTTCCTTGAAATTGAAGGGGGAGGAATTACAATATTTTAAAGATCCTTATGAGTCAGGATTGCATATTTCATGATCATTTTTCCAGTAGGTTTTTTGGGGGTGGGGTGGAGTGGGGAAGGCAATCAAGGTTAAATGACTTGCCTAGGGTCACACATTTTGTATGTGTCTGAGGCTGGATTTGAACTCAGGTCCTCCTGACTCCAGGGCTGGTGCTCTTACAATTTTATTTATTTTTTTAGAAAATTCAATCAAGTCAAACTTAATAAGAACACAAACTTTTATTCCCAAATTATTAGAAGGTTTGCAAGAATAGGTCTCTTATTTAAAACAGTGGTGTCAAACTTGAATAAAAAAGGGGACACTAATGAATAAATAAGAATCCCTGGGGTAGCATATTGACTTAGTTTTAAAATGTAATATTATTTATGTTTCATTATATTTTTATTTATTTTATTACATATTTCACAATTACTTTTTAATCTAATTCTAATTCAGACCACCATGAATCACCGCCTCCTCTATGTGTTTGACATCTCTGATTTAAAGAATACAAAGAAAAGGTTAGGTGGTGGGCTCTGTCCAACCCACTCCCTCCCCCGGATGACAGGAAATCTTTAACACAAGCATTTTGTGGCAGATTAAAATGCTCAGAATCAAAGCGTGTTAGAGCTGAAAGGAGTCTCATGCTGTCTTCTCTGGCACCCTCACTATATAGATGAGGCAATATTTGTTCATGGTCAAATAATAGAGTCCTGTCTAGGAAAGGGGCCATTCCCCTCCTGCTGCTGGCTGTTGTCTCCAGCTGCATTTCTGTCCATAGCTCAATCCCACTGCTTTTTTTTTTAAACTTTACTATCATAACCTTTTTATTAAAAAAATTATTGATATCTTTTGATTTTACATCACATACATTTCCCAGTGTGTTCCTCACATTGTCTGCCCATCTTTGCTTCTCAAAATCCTGATCTTCCTTCAAGGCTCAACTCTAGGGCCTTACTTTGTTAATACTGTCTGCTTCTTCAAACTGACTGGTATTCTGGAGTGGCTAGGTGGTGCACTGGCCCTGGAGTCAGGAGGACCTGAGTTCAAATCCAGCCTCAGATACTTAACACACACACACACACACACACACACACACACAAACTAGCCGTGTGACCTTGGGCATGTCATTTAACCCCAACTGCCCTCCAAAAAGCAAAAACAAGAGAACTGACTGGTATTTATATATCTCTCTGTACTTGTCATAGCCCCAAGTTCAATGCAGGCTCTTTGAAGGCTCTCTTTTTTTTCCTTATTTTTTTTTTTGGAGGGCATTTGGGGTTAAGTGACTTGCCCAAAGTCACATGGCTAGTAAGTGTGTCAAGTGTCTGAGGCTGGATTTGAACTCAAGTCCTCCCAATTCCAGGGCTGGTGCTCTATTCACTGTGCCCCCTAGCCACCCCCTCCTTATGTTTTTATATCCCCATCATCTAGTGGTGCACCTACTTCCTTCTAGGGGGTGTTTAATAAATATTTGTTGAATTGATTTGTTAAAATTTTACCCTATAAGGTGTACAACATACACCTGCCCACAACCATGTAAAGAGAACAACAAAAAAGAAAACTAAATGTAATGATAATGATCCAGAGAAAAGTTAAGAAAATGCAGTGCAGAGGTGGCTATGTTGGGCACGGGCACTGCAGCACTGCCTGACACACATGGGGGACATGCTAATCAGTTTTGCTGACCTATTTTCTCTCCTCTTCCTTTTTAAATCTTACTAGGGATGACTCCTTGGGTAGGAGAGAGGGGAAGGAGTATGTTCAGGATGAAAGGGAACATGAAAACAAAAGTGTCAATAAAAACAAGACAAATTAAAAAAAAAAAACCCAAAGTAAAAACACTTTCTGTAGGTAATAACTTAACTATGCAATCACCCAGCTCTGGGGATACCTGTGTCCCCAGGAAAGGAAACGTCGTTTTCAAAACCAATTCAAAGTAAGGCTTCTCTTCTGCCTTCAGTGACACTTACCAGGAGCACTTCAATCTCAGACCAGGTGATGTTGGGCACTGAGGCGATGGGCTGCACCAGCGTCGTGGGGAAGAAGAGATTGTAGTGGCCCGTGGCTGCCATGTACAGTGTCACTGCAATGTTGAATGGGAGTGTGAAGACAGGGAGGTCCCATTTACTGAAGATGCTGTTCAGGGCACTGGAAAGAATTGGGCTGGGAATGGAAATGAGAGAGGGAGATCCTTTGAGAACTCACTTTAGTTAATGTTTCTGTCTTTTAGGGGTATGTGCATGTGTGTATGTGTGTGTTTAAGGGCACATGTTCTTATGGACTCTGGGAAATGACCAACAAGGGAGTTAGGAATCCTTGCTGCAGGAGTATCCTTCCGGGATTTATCTGCCTCGTTCAGCAACTGGTAGGTCACAGGAACATAACATTTCTTTTTTTTTTTTTTGCTTTTTGGAGGGCAATTGGGGTTAAGTGACTTGCCCAAGGTCACACTGGTAGTTTTTGTGTTAACTGTCTGAGCCAGATTTGAACTGAGGTCCTCCTGACTCCAGGGCCGGTGGTCTATTTACTGTGCCACCTAATCACCTTTTTTTTTAAACTAAATTTTATGTTTATATTTAGTTTACATCATTCATTTCCACAAGATTTTGAGTTACAAATTTTCTCCCTGTCTTTCCCCTACCCACCACCCCAAAACAGTGATCCCACTGTATACCCCCTTCCCCAATCTGCTCTCTCCTATATTGGAATAAAACATTTCTGTGTGTCAGGTTTGGCCTCATCTGATTCTCCTGTCAAACTCTTTGCCATCTTCCTTTTGGTCTCTGTAGTGACCCTGTACCAGCCAGTTGTGGGCATCATGCAATCTCTTTGGAAGAGCTCTGGGAGAATGGTCAGGGATTTTTTTTGTCCTTTTTGTTGTAACCGTTTGACTTGAGAGCAGTTCTGAACCTTTTTGTGACATGGACCCTTCTACCAGTGTGGGGAAGACTATGGGCAACTTCTCAGTTTCATATTTTTCAATGTGTAAAATAAAACACAAGATTATAAAGGAAACCAATTATATTGATATATAGTTACATAAAAAAAAGAAAAAGACAAGTTCATGGATTCCAGCTTAGGAACCCCTGCTCTAGGGTACCAGCACTGGCAAAGGGACAGGTGCTGTGTACTTTGAGCACATGGATCCCCTCAGCTGCAAATAATTCCCTGAACATGTTTCATGGAACCCAAGCTTGGGGTGAGTTAAAGCACTGGCAGCAGAGTGTGACTAGGAGGGAATGACTATGAGTTGTTCCAAAATGCAGAGCATTGTAGGCATCGGGGTAGATACATCATAGAAAAAGCTGTCTGACTCTTGTGTGCTGCTGAGAAAGAGGATTCCCCTTTGATATTTCAAGGATCTGAGATGTCACAAACATAGGTACTTTTAACAAACTCTATCTCTACCCCCCTTTTCCACTTCCTTTTCTGTGCTGTCTCCCTTCATTAAATTGGAAGCCCCTTGAGGTCAGGGGCTTCCGAGCCGTTGCTCTTTCATAGGATGACACATCTACAGTAGGAAGGGATATTGGAGGCCATCTGATACATCTTTGTACAGTTCATGAAACTGAGAACCAGAAAGGTTAAGTGACTTGCCCATAGTCACATGAGTAGTGTGTATCAGAGGAAGTATTTGAACCCGGTTCCTTAGACTCCAGAGCTAGTGCTTTTCCTGTGGTAGCACACTGGTGGCATGCCTGGGTGAGGAAGCAGAACCAAGGGGCCCCATGCTCCCCAAACAGTCTGTACTGAAGAAGTTGCCTCACATTGGGCAAGGATTCAGAGGGCAATAGTGCCCCTACTCTAGGGCAGAATGGCTTTCTCTAGAGAGGGATACAGAGAAGTAGAAGGGAGATAAGGGAGCTGGGAAGGGATGGGAGCTCAGAACCAAAAGACAGGACAAGTTGTAGGGTTTAGGTTTCCCCCCAAGCAGAGAAAAGAGGCTTTGAAAGGGCCAGGGGAGTAAGGTGGTGGTTTTTCAGTCTTGACTGACTCTTCACGATCCCATTTGAAGTTTTCTTGGCAAAGATACTGTAGTGGTTTGCCATTTCCTTATCCAGCTTATTTTACAGATGAGGAAACTGAGGCAAACAGGATTAAGTGACTTGCCCAAGGTCACACAGCTAGTAAGTGTTGGGGCTGGATTTGAACTCAGTTCTTCCCAAATCCAAGCCTGGCACTCAATCCACAGTGCCACCTAGCTGCCTCAGGGGAGTAGGGAGGGGCACTCAATTCATATTTATTGATGGAACTTACCAGGACATGGACATAACAATGACGGGGAGCAAAAGCCACCAGTAATAATCTCCTTTCTCTGAGAACACAGCCATCAGCAAGCCCACCAGCACCCCATTGTAGCCATGAAGTCCTGCCGCAATTAATGACCTGGGGATGGAGAAGGAGCATAGGACACGAGTCAGAGGGTAGCAAAGGTAGTGTTCCCCACGGCCTGCCAATATTGGCCAAGCCATCTCTTCTCTCCCTGATCCCCCCAGGGGTGGGGAACCTGCGACCTTTAGGCTGCATGTGGCCCTCTAGGTCCTCAAGTGCAGCCCTTTGACTGAATCCAAACTTCACTGAACAAATCCCCTTAATAAAAGGATTTGTTCTGTAAAACTTGCTGCACCCAAGGACCTAGAAGGTCAAACATGGCCTCGAGGCTACAGATTCTCCACACCTACAGTCAAGCCTCTCCCAAATTCTGAAGTTCTGCCATCAGAAATTCATGCCCTTTGGGGTTAAACGAATCCCTAGAGGTCCTTTAAGAAAATGCAAATGTCCCGGGAGTAAATTATTCTTCTGTTCTAAACCATTGGCCCTTGAAGGATTACAGACACAGGTGCTGTCATGGAAAGAATGTTAGATTTGAAGTTAAAGGGCCTGGGATCTCTGGACCTCAATTTCCTCAACTGTAAAATGCGGGGGTTTTGACTAGCCCCAAATCTGTGATCTGTGACTTGGATTCAGAGAGACTGGATATGGATCCCAGCTCTACCATTTATTCCCTGTATGTCTTTTTTTTTTTTTGCTTTTTGGAGGGAGGAAGGCAGAGCAATTGGGGTTAAGTGACTTGCCCAAGGTCACATGACTAGTAAGTGTTAAGTGTCTGAGGCTGGATTTGAACTCAGGTCCTCTTGATTCCAGGGTCAGTGCTCTATTCACTGAGCCACCAAGCCGCCCCATCCTTGTATGTTTTTAGGAAAGTCACACAACCTCTGTCAGCCTCATTTTGTAAAACGATGGGATTGATCACTATAAGGTTCTTTCTGGCTTTTAATATTGTATGTTTAGTATTCCAAACAATAATAACAACAATTGCTAGCATTTATAGAGCATTTTAAAAGCACTTTATGTTTGTTATAGCCTTGGAGCCTCAAAACAAACCTGGGAGGTAGGTGCTTTTATTATCCCCTTTGTACAAATGAGGAAACTGAGGTATAGCAAGGCTAGGTGACTTTATAGAAGAAAGGGTGGTCTCTGAAGGAATGAGATGAGAGGCAGGTAAAGAAAAGGAGGAAGGAAAGGTGTAGAATGCCCAATGGCACCAAGTGAGAGCAGGCTAGATGGGGGAAACTTGGGGATGAGGGATGTCTAGAGGGGTGGTCTGGAAGCCAGGGAGCATTCCATTCCTGTCTTTAACACATACTGGCTGTATAACCTTGGGTGACCAAGAAGGTAACCAGTTAGGAATCTAGCCAGCTTTCTAAGACTATGACTTGCAGAGTCAGTGACCATCTGCCCTGGTAGAAAGAATTTACTCATTTGGGAGTGACCTATAATAAGAAAATGACAGGTCTAGCAGTTCTCCTGTGCCCTTTATCCACAAGACGTTTCAGTCACACTGGACTACCAGCTGTTACCTTTCCACATTTGAAAATCCATGCGGGTTTTTCTCTTGTTTTTAGTAATTTGGAGCAATATTTCATATAGTTAATAATTTGTAATTCTTTTGAGAATATTTCTGTATCCTTAGACCACTTTTCCATTGAGGAATGGTTCTTAGTCATATATTTGTATTCCCTATATATTTAGAAAAATCATCATTAGTCTTTTAACTGAATTTTTGATATTTTCTTCTAGATGAAATCTCATTGGAAGACAGTTTTTAGGAGGGAAAATCAGGACTATCACTCTGAGGATAGAAGGAATGATGAAAGAAGACAGGTTAGAAAGTCTTCCAGTCTGTAAAATAGGGTTAATAGTATTTATGCTGCCTGCCTCTTAGAGTAGCTGTAGGGAAATCCTCCTGGAAACCTTGAATTACTGTGGAAACATGAGTAGTTGACTGGTCCACCCTGAACCTGAAGCCTGCATGCAAAGGGCATCCTTCTCCATTGAGAGGAACTCAATAAGCCTGCCCCTGGGTTGCTGGGCTATGTAGTCATCCAGGACTTACCTGTCCTGACTCAGGATGAGGGCTGTCAGAGTAGAGATGATGGTTCCCAAACAGCCCGAGATGGCCCACCACGGGTTCTGGACGAAGAGGCCAACAATAATGATGAGGCCGCTGAGAGGGTTGTTCACAAACATCACTTGGGACGTGCCCCTTAAGATCCAGTCCAGAAATTGGAATACTGGAGACTTGTCTGAAAGAGGAAGACCATCTGCCTTAGGGACCTTCAAGAATTGCCAGGCTAACACGTGGAAAGGCACCCTACCAATACTGTGCCCCTAATACTGGGTTAGGTGCTTAGGAGGGAAAGAGGGAGACATTATCATTTCCCTTTTGCCTAGAGCTGGGTTTTTCCTCTTAGAAAGCTAAATCATTGTTTAGCCCTAGGTTGGGGGTTTGTCACCTTTTTTTTTTTTTTGTATAATAGATTATTTTGGCAGTCTAGGGAAGCTTATGGATTCCTTCTCAGGGTAACGTTTTTAAACACATAAAACAGAATACATGGGACCACAAAGGAAACCAATTATGTTGAAATACAGCTATTAAAAGATTTAAAAAATTTGAACTCCCCTTCCAAAATTCATAAACACCAGGTTAGAACCCTTGAGCTAAGTGAATGTTTTGGTGTCAGATAAAGAGTACTGGAGTTGGATTTAGAAGATCTGGCTTCCAACCTAGGCCCCTCGTTTTCATGATAAGGTCACAAAATGAGAGCTGGAAGGGCCTTGAAGATGACCTAGTTTAACACTATCATTTTACAAAGAAGGAAATTGAGGCCTAGAGAGGTGAGGTACCCAACCCAAGAAGTTGTAAGCATCAAAGGCAGAACTCGAATCCAGGTCTCCAGAGCCATTATCTGTGTGACCTTAGGGAAATTGCATCACCTCTCTTGGCCTTAGTTTGTTCACCCATCAAATGAAGGAATTGGACTGGAAGGTTCCTTCTGATACATTTAGGAAGGAAAATGCACTAATAATCCACCCCCTCCCCCCCAGGAGATTTGGGGCCTGTTACATAGAGTCACGGAGCCTTTCCTGAAAAACCCCAATCCCTGGCTTAGGGCTATTGGGTCCTACTTCAGATACATCATTTTGATAAGACTTGGCCTTGCCTTGCTTTTTTTCTTGGGTACCAGGAAGAGATGAACTCTTTTGGGTGGGGACAAGGCTGATTCTTTACCTTTAAGTCCCTCTCCACATCCCTTCATTTCTCCTGTGATGTAACTGAAGGCTTTGCTGAGTCTTTTCCCACCCGTGGTCAAGGAACTTTGGATCCGAGAGGTCTTGGTGACGCTTGTTTCTACCTTAATCTCAGTGCTGTCTTCCATGTTGTTACTGAGATCCTGCATAAGGGAATGACAGACAGACAGGGTTTTCATATCCCGTAACTCTTCCATTGAAGCAGGGTATGATGGAACTCACTGGACAAAAATGAGAAAGCTGGGTTCTGTCTCTGTGTAGAAGATCTCTGTGCCTCAGTTTACTCATGTGTTAAAAGGAGATAATCTTTGCTTTCCCTATCAGCCAGGGATATTGTGAGGGGGAAGCAATGTCCACAAGGGTGATTCAAAACGTTAAATGTCACAGACAATACAAAGTGAGGTTATGGGGATAGCTTTGGGAGATGACAGGTTAGAGGGGGTGGGTGTAGCCAAGAGGAAGAACTTGTGGCCGTGTCTGGGAAGTGAATGGCGGAGTTCTCTGGACGACAATGTGTGTGGTTGGAGTTTGGTTTGAGTGGTGCACTCTTTGGCTGCACCTAAGGAGCAGTGTTTCTGTTTACAAAGAAGAACATCCCACAGGCAGGACACATGTTGGTAGAAAGCCGAGGCAGATTAATGTGGGAAAAAATCCTGCATTTAGAGGCATATCCTAGTTTTAAGCCACGACTATGCTCTATTCTTTTTGTATGATGAAGACCCAAGGTAGAAGAGAGGAATAAGTGTTTATTAAGTGATTACTTATGTTCCAGACCCTGGGCTCAGCATTTAACACATATTATTAGATCCTCACAACAGCACTGGGAGGTAGTTGCTGCTATTATCCCCATTTTATAGTTGAGGAAACTGAGGCAGAAGTCAAATGACTTGTCCAGGATCACACAGGTAATAAGTATCTGAGGCTGGCTTTGAACTCGGGTCTTACTGGCTTCAGGCCCAGCACTCCATCCATTGTGCCCCCTAACTGGTACCATAATAGAAAGACCTCTAGATTTGTCCAATGCTACTTCTTGCTTAACTTCCAACAAGTCACTTCTTATGAATAAGTTTGAGAATTTTGAGAGGAGAAAAAGTTGATTCTACCACATAGCAAAGCCAAGTCAGAAATGAGCTCTTACCTCTTTTCCTTGGCAACAGATACCCTGTCCCACATTGCACTGCTAATCTCTAAAGTGTATGTTACTAAGCAGAGTTGGTTCAACCAGTAGAAACAATGCTTGTATTTTCTGTCTTCCATCTCCTGGGGTAGATTTTTGTAGGTTAGTGATCCCTTTGGTAGGTCCAAAGCCATTTCTGTAGGAAAGAGTTCTTTCTTCTAGGGCTCTTTCCTTCAATTAGACAGTTTTAGTGAATAGAGCACTGGGACTGAAGTCGTCAGATCTGAGTTCAAATCTAACCTCAAACACTTATTGACTCTGTGACCCCGGGCAAATCACTCCACCACTGATTTCCTCAGTTTCCTCATGTGTAAAATGAGGATAATAATAGCACTTTACTCCCAGGGTTATTTTGAGGTTCAAATGAAATAATATTTTTAAAGCACTTTGCAAACCTTAATTTAGATTTTGTATAGATATTGTTGTTATATTATCTCAACTCTGGTAATTCAACATGTAAGGACCTTCATTACAGGCAATCTGGTGGTGGTGGGGGGTCTCTTCAGATTAGCTGGGGCCAGAATGAATGAATGTCTTTACCTAGAGTTTTGTTATAAGCATGTATGTGTTTGTATGAGTGTGTCTACATATATATGTATACACATGTAGATAGATTCCAACTTTAGACATATATATTATATATTATATGGTAGAAAAAATTATTATACAATTATGTTTATAGGTAGGTCTCCATATCTGTCTGTCTACCTATATCTACCCACCTACCTGATTTATAAGGCTAGCATTCCCAGGATGCTCTGACATCTTTGTTCTAAGTCAGTTATACTGCATTAGAATGTGCTGTTATAAAAGGGATAGAAACATCTGAGGCAGTGTGGCAGTCTAGCTTCTACTCCCTCTCCCAGCTATTTTACAGATTGAAGCAATTCAAGCCCATAGCAGTCTACTGACTTTCCCATAGTTGCACAGCTAGTAGATGGTGGAATTGAAATTTGAACCCAGGACTCAAGTGCTCTTTCAACTACCCTGCCGTGTTGCTCTCCTTGGATTCTCAGGTTTATTTAGCTTCATTATTATGGATAAGTTACCGAACTTCTCAGCCTTAGTTTCTTTAACTGTACGATAGGGATAGAATTGTACTCAGGGTAGTTGAGAGGAAAGCTCTTTGTGAAACTTCCACTTGTGTCTAACTCTCTAAGACCCCATTTGGAATTTTGGCAAAGATACTGAAGTGGTTTGCCATTTCCTTCTACAATTCATTTTACAGATGAGGAAACGGAGGCAAACAGGGTAAAGTGACTCGTTCAGGGTCATAAAGCTAGGAAGTGTCTGAGGCCAGATTTGAACTCTTGAAGATGAGTTTTTCTAACTCCAGGCCCAGTGTTCTGTCTATCATGCCACCTCATTGCCCCTGTGAAGCTTAGAGAACTCTATAAATGTGAACTGTTACCATTAGACTGACCATTGACCTGCATCTGGATAACAATGACTTTGGGGCTCTATTTGGTTTATATACCACAGCTCTACTAAAAAATCAAAATACCTTGAACTGAAAATTTCAGTTTGTGCATGAACAGAGTGGTAATTGTTCATTTTGGAACTGGGAGCTATCAAATGTTGCCATCCTTGTTCTTAGTAACTTTATTGGTTTAATTCCATGATGGAGGCAGCTAGGTGGCATAGTGAATAGAGTGTCAGGCCTGGAATCAGGAAGACTCACTCTGTGAGTTCAAATCCAGTCTCAGATACTAGCTGTGTGACCCTGGGCAAGTCACTTATCCTGGTTTACTTCAGTTTCCTCACCTGCAAAATGAGCTGGAAAAGGAAATGGCAAACTACTCAAGTATCTCTGCCAAGAAAACCCCAAATGGGTTCTTGGAGAGTTGGACATGATTGAACAACAATTCCATGATGGGAGTTACTTTTCTCTTGGCTGTTTCTCATGCTTCAAGAGGTGTCTTTTTAATACTCACAAAAAACTCGTGTGTGGGCTTTTGGTAGGGATAAGGGAACTGATTCTTGTTTTGTCTCTCTTGGTGTTCAGCTCTTCCAAATACTGGAGAAAGACAGGAAAGAGAATGTTAGTCAGTTAGGATGCCCCTGCACTAATATTTCCATAGAATACATGGCAAGTTGGACGCAGCCTGAACAGCAGGGTGAGTTAGAAAGGGAACAGGGAATCCTAAGACCTCGGTTTCAATCCCAGACCTATTCCTTAAAATCTGTGTGGCCTTAGGTAATCTACTTATATTCCGTGGGCTTTAGAATTCTCATCTGTAAAAAGAGGATATTTGTCTACATGGTCTTAGAAGGTCTCTTCCAACTGCACATCCTGTTTCTATTCAGCTGTGTGACTTGGGCAGGTCACAACCTCTGATCCTTAGTCCCTCATTTAGGGGATCAGCCTAAATAATTTTAGAGACTTTCTACTTCTAAATCCTCTGATCCTATTCAGTATTATTTAATAAATTTGTGGAAGCACAAAAAATAAAGTACCAGAGCTAGAAGGAGAGCTTGGACATCATCTAGTGTACCCTCCTTTCATCTCAACTTTATTGATGAGGAAATTTAGACCCACAGAGTTCAGTACGAGATGGGGACTAGAGCCCAACTTTCTAACCACCATGTTGGTTACTTAGCTTTCACTGAAGGACTGGGCAGGACAGGGGGTGGCTGGGATTGGGACACCAAAACTTTAATTATTTGGGGTCCAATTAACCAGAATGTACAATAACTTTATTGTTCTATTCCCCCATCACTCCCACCCTCCTCCTTGGAGAAGGGGGTGGCATCTCACTAGAAAAGGAGACGTGAGATTTGGCAAAAACAGCAGGAACAAAACCACCCATATGTCAGAGCCAATATGCATTTTGGGTCAGTACAGGTCCACCTCCAGGGCTGAGCAGTGGTCAGTGATGCTCAGGGAGAGGATCTCAACACCCTACAAGATTCTCTGTCAATAAAGACAGATTCAGCAGGCAGGACTTAATCAAGTAGCTAAGACGTTTTCGAAAGTTTTCAATACCAAATGTGGAAACAAAAATGTCTTTCTGTTCAATCCTAAATTACTTAGGCTGACGAGAAATTGACTACAATGCTCCCATTTCCCACATATTCTGATTCCTGGGGGCTTTCTCCAATGTAGGATAAAGAACTTGGAAGTTAGCTGTAAGAGGCTTTGCATCCAAATCCAGCCTCTGACAATTACACCCGTGTCACCATTAACCACTCTGGGTCTCAGTTTCTTTTTCTGTTCAAATGAAAGGATTGGACTGGATAGTTTTTGTGGTCTCTTCTAGCTTTAAATCTATCATTCTCTCTGCTTTCCGATCCTGCTCCGTCTATGATCTGCTCCTGGAATAAGACAAGACAGATGGGTAATAAAACCCCGAGGCCTTGACTCCAAGTGTAATTATATTTATTGAATTTCTTAATGTGCTAATCAGTCATCAAACCCCATGTGGAACAATGAGGGATCTGTTGGGATTTCTAAAATGCCTGTGATAACAAGCTCACAGAGAGGTTCTTAGCAGTACATAGTCATCGATTCTCTTGTCATCAGTGTGGCTTTTTGTCAAGTCAGGAAGATGCCTGTTCCTACTGGAGTCCCATAGGGAGTCCTTTTTTTTTTTTTTGACAGGATTATTAGGCTGGTAGAGAAAGGAATGTTGTACATGTAAATTACCTAAATTTTAGCAAAGCATTTCACAAAGTCACATAACTATTCTCATGGCAGAGATGGGGAGGTATGGGCTAGATGGGAAGATAATTAGGTAAATTCAGGCTGTCCCTAAAGAATAGCCATTAATAATTTGATAGCAGCATGGAAGGCACTCCATAAGTATGGTGCTCCAACTATTTGTATTGGGGTCTGTGTTGTTTTAACATTTTTATTAATATTTTGAATAAAGGCCCAAATAGGGGGCTCATAACATTTGTAGAGAACCCAAAAATATTTTTAGAGAAGAATGTTGGATACATTCTAACAGTATTAAATTTAATAGAGATAAACTGGTTATCTTGTATTTGAGATAAAAAAAATCAGTTCACAAATATATAATAAAGGAGGTGCGGCCACATAATTTATCTTAAAAAAATGGGGGCAGTGTTTGGTAGGATAAATCAAAGGTGTCAAACAGGCAACTTAAGGGCCACTTGCATATGGCAATATTAGCTCTTAAACCAGGTTAAAATGTAATTGGGAAATATTTAACAGAAACAAATAAAAATACAATAAAATACAAGTAACGTTACATTTTAGGACCAGGTTAAAATGCAGCCCATGGGGATCTTTATGTACAGGTTAGTGTTCCCCTTTGTATTTGAGGTTTTTTTTTTTTTTTTGCCTTTTGGAGGGCAACTGGGGTTAAGCAACTTGCCCAAGGTTACACAGCTAGTTTTTATGTGTGTGTGTGTTAAGTGTCTAAGGCTGGATCCGAACTCAGTACCTCCTGACTCTGGGGCCAGAGCTTTACTCACTGCACTACCTAGCCGCCCCTTCTATTTGAGTTTGACACTGCTGGGCTATACTGTTACCCCTTTCACATCGTGGTTTTCCTCATTGTGGTATTGCTAGATCAGGGATTGGCATAAGAGGTTAAATGAAAATTTGGGGGGAGTCTTGTGGAAGCTGCAGATGACATGTGACAGCCAGCAGATGACACAGAAAAAGTTTAGAAGCTCAGAAATGCATAAAATATATGATGATATTTTTACTTAACATTGACCTACATATAACCTATGACCAAATACTTAAGGTGCTAGAAACACCCTATAAAAGAAAAAGAAAAAAAAATACAGACTCTGTAGAGACAAAGTTACAAAGGGAGGGCCAAAACTTTTCATATATTTCAGATCGCAGAGGTGTGGAGTCCTTAACTCCTGAGATATGGAAGAGGTAACTATATTCAGTGAACTGAAAATACAATATAACAGACCCCTAAAAATAGCTAATGGCATCATAGACTGAAACAAGAGAGGTAAAGTAAAGACAAGGGATGAGATAATCTTTCTTGGTCAAGTTACATCTGGAATATTGTTTAGGTGGCAGATCTTAGGGAGGGCCCTGTGGATAGTACAAAGAAGAGTGTTTGTTGAAAAAACCAGGGATGTTTAGCCCAGAGGAGTTAAAACCTAGTAAGAGATATGAGAGTTGTCTTCAGATATTTGATGGCTTGTCCTTTGGATAAGTAGAATTATATTTGTTCTGCCCATGCATCCCATGAGGGCAGTGGTTTGAAATTGCAAAGAAGTAAATTTACTTCAAAGGGAAAAACTTCCTTGTAATGAGAAGTGGGTTTTTTTTTTTTTTTTTTGCCTTTTGGAGGGCAATTGGGGTTAAGTAACTTGCCCAAGTTTACACGGCTAGTTTTTTGTGTGTGTTAAGTGTCTGAGGCCGGGGAACTGAACTCTGGTCCTTCTGACTCCAGGGAGGGCGCTTTACTCACTGTGACACCTAGCTGCCCCTATGAGAAGTGTTTTTAAAAGGAGTGGGTTTTCAAATCCAGCCTCAGACACTTAACACTTACTAGTTGTGTGACCTTGGGCAAGTCATTTAACCCCAATTGCCCTGCCTTCTCCCCTCCAAAAAGCAAATAAATAAATAAATAAATAAAAGGTGTGGGTTGCTTTTGAAGGTCATAGATGCTAGATGGGACGTCAGCGGTCATCTAGTCCAAACCCTCCAATTTATGGAAGAAGAAACATTCAGGGAAGTTAAATGAATCCTCTATTATTACAAAGTCGTGTTTCATAGGCCGGATTTGAACCGAGGTTTTTGTCAGTTGGTGTTGAGTTGTGTCTGAGTCTTTGTGACCTCATCTGGGTTTTTCTTGGCAAAGATACTAGAGTGGTTTGTCTTTTCCTTCTCATTTTACAGCTGAGGAAACTGAGGTAAACAGGGCAAAGTGACTAACCCAGGGTCACACAGCTAGGAAGTGTCTAAAGATGACTTTTCCTAACTCCAGGCCTGAAACTCTATCCATTACATCATCTAGCTACCCTTTTTGTATAAAACAAAGTTAATAAAAACAGTTTATTTTTTTTCCTTGAGTAGTATTGCATTTCTGATTCTTTGGGTCCCCCTGCTGGTGAGTTATGAGAATAGCAACATGTCCCTATTTTTCATTGCTGTGCACATGTTCCTCCTGGCTGTCTCCTTCAGGCCCTTCTGTTTTCCACTTATATTCTGGAATTTCTTATTTTTCATTAAGTTCTTTCATATACAACCCTGCTGCTATTCCTATCTCTCAGCCTCTTTTCTATCGGGGTTGTGGCTAAACGTTTTCAGGAACACTAAACCCTCTTCTAAATCATCCCTGCTTACTTTCATTAGAGACAGAATCCTGGGTCTGAAGGACCATGGAGGTGCCTGCCATTGACACACCTCACGTATTTTTAAAGACCTCTTGGAATGCTTCCTTTTTCTCTAAGGTGTTTTAATGCATATTCCATTGGGCTAGTTTAGATGCTGTCCTGCATGGGGGTAAAGGGATAGACCACCAGCCAGCATTTATAGAGTGTTTTAAGGTTTGCAATGCACTTTATATATGTTATTCATTTAATTGTCATAACAATCCTGGGATGTAGGTAGGTTTATTATTCTTACATTACAGGTGAAGAAATTGAGATTAGACTTGCCCAGGGTCTCACAGCTAATAAATGTTTGAGGTTGGATTTGAGCTCAGTTCTTCCAGATTCCAAGGCCAGCACTATCTACTGCACCTCCCAGCTTCCTGATTTGGAGTCAGGACTGCTTTTGAATTCCTCCAGGTAGTTACTCTTTATGAGAACTCTACAGTGCTCCTGTCCCCAAACCTAATAATTTCATTGATTCGGTGAACTTCAAACCCAGAAATTTTCCTCCACAAAGTCTTTCCTGACCTCTTCTGCTGTTAGTCCCCTCCCTGTTCCCTCAAATTAATTTGTATTTACATTTTGTATTGAGAGGCAATAGTAGATAGTTGTAGTAGATAGAACCAGTCTCAGAGTCAGGAATCCTTGAGTTCAAAGCCAATCTCTGAGGCTTATTGTCTGTGTAACCAAATCGCTTCACCTCTTAGTGGTCTAAGCAACTCTCAGTTCCATATATTGTGAAGGAAATGACCATCTGTATTGGTAGAGGAAATTTCTGCTTTGGGAGTTTACTGAAACAATGAAATCATAGATTTGGTGATAGGAGTATACTTCTAGCAACTAGTACAATGACTGCAATGTAATAGCTGTTTCATAAATGTGTATTGAGTTAGTATTGAGGCCTCAGTTTCCTCATCTGTAAAGGGAGAGGTTTGGACTAGATCATCTCTGAGGTCCCTTCTAGATCTTCATTAAAAGACCTGATATCTGATAGGCTGGGGCTTTCTTGACAGAATCTATATGAAAAATAGTTCCTCTCTGTACTCTGCCCTGGCCAGGTCAGATCTGGGTACTACCTTTTAGGATACAGGTGTGAGGAAGAGGGTTCTCAGGATGGAGAAAGGACAAGTTTGCTGAGGGTTTAGATTTTGGAGAATTCAACTTCAGAATCTACAGCCTGTGGTGGATCCATTTCTATTCTTAGACCCCATTCGCATCTCCAGTCGTAGATGAGGGGACAAGAATGGGGAGAGGAGTGAAAAAGAGGAAGAAGCATCGGTCTCACCTTTACTCCTCCTCCGTATGGATGACCATTCAATGTGAAATATGTTCCTTCGCCTGGGCACAGCAGCCTCTAGGCTCTCATCCCCTTTTTCTTCAATTTTGGGAGGGTGCTCCTCACTGCCACCTGGCCGGGGGTGCAAGATCAGAGACAAATTCCAAGTCAGTCTAAGTTGTTTTCTGAATAGAGAGGGTGAAGTCAGGGAGCAATGGGAAATGAAAATCACATATGACGAATGCAAAGGATGAAGCCCAACAAGGCTGCTAGGAAGGCAGGATTATCTGGCATCCCATCTCACTTCCTTATGTCTCCAAAGGATGGCATCCCACTTCTTTTCCTCTCTTGGTTTTTCTGGTCTATGTGGACCTTTCTCCAAAGCCGGGTGTCACAATGGAAGGAACTCTGGTCTTGGACCTAGAAACCCCAGATTTCATCCCTGCTCTAGTACTTAGTAGATCATGGCCAAGTATGTGTAATCTCTGGTAGTTTTAGCCTCTTTATCTGTAAAATGAAGATCATGTTTATACTGTTTCTCTTACAGGATTAACATGAGGACAATGCCTGTCTATTTTAAAGTACCAATGTGAATTGTTTTTCCTTGAGCCTTGTGTCTGGCTGCTCAGGATTCCATTGGTATAGGCAACTCCTAATAAGGAAATCCCCCTACCACTGGAGATGGGTGCTGTTCTACAATTATGGTCTTGGAGAATAGCCTGGGGGCACTGAGAGTCTGCATCCCTTTTTGACCACATCAGACAACCAGTTGCATCAGGAATGGGACTCAGACAGGTCTGACTCTGAGGCCAGACCTCTGTCCACTATGCTACACTGCTTGTCTAGTATTTCCTTTCTGTGGAAACCTTGATTTTGTCTGCCCACGGATTAACTTTCTTATTTTAAAAATTTGAACCATCCCACTTTCTTTTTTTCAAACCCACTGAACATCCCTCCTCCTTCCCAAGCCAGGAATATGGAAGAGGCGAAGTGTGAGGCTGAAAACATGGGTCCTGAGTAGGAAAATCAACAACTCTGAGAAGGGAGAAAAACAAGATTACATAATTGACCTGAATTAGTGAGGTATGAGTATTTAGGGGAGCAAAATCTCAGGCACTTTAAAGAAGGGTAGGAAACAAAAAGCAAAGTCAAGGTTAAGAGGGTTGTTTTTTTTTTTTTTTAGTCTGACCCATGTCTGTATAAAAAATAAAAATCCAGATAGTTTTGTCAAGGAGAGAAATATAAAATATCCATTCCTGGGTAGGTGTTGCTGATTTAGTGATCTTCTGTTCCTGATTTAAGAGAGGATACTGCTTAAATTAAAGAGATGGACCTCTTAGAATGGAAATTCAAGCACTGAATGCTAGAGGGGAAAATGTTCTTTGATGGAATGCCATTCCTGGTTACCAACCCACACTATGTCGGTGATTACCTACTTCACCTACTGGTTGGCATTGACAGGGTCAAGAGAAGCTGTCTATTGACTCATATGTCTGGTAATTATTTCTTGGGACTACAACCTAGGCCCTATGATCCCAGGAAAGACAGTGATAGATTTATGTCATTATGTCACTTTCTGAAGACCTTGGGAAACCCTTGTTTACTTCTTCCCCATCATAATCAACCATACTTCACGTGAATCAGTTCTATAATATGTCCTGAGGCCACTGTGAATTACAGGTCAGTTATTTGCTCCAGCTGTGCAGAACTACAGCTCTGAATCAGATTGGCTGCAAGGGACATTGTGTTGTAACTTCTTGCCTTAAATCCCCTCTACCGTGGGAATGATTACACACTCAAAAACTGGGGGCTGCCTGGACTCCAGCTGGAAATTAATATCAAATATTATAATATATATACTAATATATTTTGTATAATATAAATATAATTATAATGTAATATAATGCTTTGAAACTGTCAAAGTTGCTGCCCTGTTGTGGTCTCTGACCTGAGGAAGGCAGGTATTATACCTATTTAACAGATGAGAAAATTGAGGTACTTCAAATGTTTATATTTAGACCATTAGCTTTCTTGGGCAGGACTCATAAGACCTATGGATATATAGGGAGAGGGACAGACTTGTGATTTCATAAATGTGATGAATTCCATGCATGAGGAAACTCCCTCCAGGCAGCACCTTTATAATATCTGCAAGGTTTATTATTTTAGAAATTTGTCTAGCACACGAAGAGGTCATCCAGCTACTACGTGTCAGAGGTTGGACTTGACCCCAGGTCCTCCGAGCTTTAAAGCTGGTTCTCTTTTAACTAAGCAATACTGCCTTTCTTCTATGTAAATATAAGCTGCTCTCATTATGATTCAGGCTGGTGACTCCCTCATTACACTCAGTATAGGGCTTTGCCCCTAGAAAGTACCCGAATTCTACACTATTTCCTGGAATAGAAGTCAGTCTTAATAGTTCAGTAATTTCTCTGCGTGCCAATGGTGTTTGAAGCATGGTGCTTCTCCCAAAGAAGCCTCCTTAGGTGTCCCGATGCAGGGGATCTTGTGCTGGATCTGGTTTAGGTCCATTCTAGGACATGGTGCCTACCCAGAAGGCTCACTGATCTCCAGTGTTTTCCCAGGCCAGGGGCCAGCGATGCTTACAGGTAAGGGAAAGGCAGTTACGAGTGATAATGATTTGTTAAGAAGCATTTTTCCTGAAGAGTAGCCCTCCCACAGTGGCTGCACCTGACCCAACTTCTAGCAGAGACCCTATAAAATTCTAACCATCCAGATGTCAAAGGTGACAAAGGCCACTTTGAGTCTTGTAGAAAAACACACAGGCCACACAGCAGAGGCTGTGTTACCTTCCCTTTTGTAACTTCTAAATGGTTCCTTTTGATGGGGGGAATAAAGGTCCTTTAGATGAGACAAAGGATTCAGATTTTCTTTGCTAAAAAGACATCTTTGCTGACAGGCCACAGGGTCTGTGAGGCTTCTGTCTCAGTTACTGGGTTTTGCATGTGGCTCTGAAAACCTGTCTCCCAGAGCTGGCTTTCTTTTAGCCCCACATCATTTGTCAGAAAGAACAATGTAGAGCTCACACTGTGGAGAGTCTATGCTGACCCCCTCAGGGTCATCTCCCGTTTCTCAGCATCTCTTTTGACCTCCTTGCGCCCTACCTCTGCACACTCACATTCTATCCAAGGCAATTTCCTCAGCATTAAAAGATAGTCACCACATGTTCCTTCCAAAGACATAGGTCTGATGAGGTCACTCCTTTACTCAAAATCCTTTAGTGGCTCCCTATTGTTTATAGGATGGAATGAATACTACTTAGTTTGGGACCTCAGTCTGGCTCCTCATACCCTCACATCTTTCTGGTTTTTTCTTCCTCACACTCTACATTCCAGCCTAACTCTACTAGCAGTGTGTTCCTTAAATAGACCTTGCTCCCTCTTACCTCCATGTATCCTGCTGCCATGTGTCTAGAATATGCCCCCTCCTCATCTCTGGCCATTGAGATATTTCCCTTCCTTCAAGGTTAAGCTCGGGTACGACCTTCCCCATGAAGCCTTAGCTGATACCTTCAGTGAAGGCAATTTCTCCTTCCTCAAATATTGCTAGAACATTTTCCCTGGACCCCTTCTTTGCATCTGGGTCTGAAGTCAAGAAGACCTGAGTTCTAGTCCAGCCTCAGACATTTACTAGCTGGGTGATCTTGGCAAGTTATTTACCTCAGTTTCCTCAACTGTAAAATGAGGTAATAATAGCGTCTACTTCCTAAGGCTGTTGTAAGGACCAAATGAGATATTTGTAAGGTGCTAAGCCTATGCATGCCTGGCCCATAGTAGGTGCTTAATAAATGCTTATTTCCTTCCTTCCTTTCTGTCACATTCTACCTTGTAGTATATTGGTTTGTATGCAAATCTTATTGACCCCAGTAGATTTTTTTTTACACCCCTTCAGGGCAAGGAAAGCATCATTTTTCATCTTTGTCTTTTCAATACCTGGCTCAATAGCCTATGCATAGAATTCAATTTGATTAAAAAATATGTATTTACTTGTGCCTAGTAAAGAGAAAAGAACTCTCTTTCCATGTTGAACTCACATTCTTTTAAGCCTTTTTTCAGAATATCATCACAGAATGCTAGAGCTGATAGGAAAGATAGAGATCATCCAGTCTGGTCCTTTCCTTTTACAGATAAGGCAACGGAAGGCCCAAGAGAGGAAGTATTTGACCAAGGTCATGTAACTAGTCAGTGGCAAAGTGCTGACCTGAGTTTCTGTAGGGTGTTGTTGTTCAGTTGTTTTCAGTTTGTTGTGTCTGACTCTTCAAGACCCAGTATGGAGTTTTCTTGGCGAAGTTTGTAGTTTGCCATTTCCTACTGTAGTTTATTTTATAGATGAGGAAACTAAGGCAAATAGGGTTAAGAGACTTGCCCAAGGTCACTCAGCTAGTAAATGTCTGAGGTCAAATTTGAACTCATGAAGATGAGTCTTCCTAACTCTAGCCCCAGTGCTCTGTCTACCTACCTACCCCTTCTGTAGGGTATAGTCACCTTTAAACTATGGCTGACATTTCCTATGGAAAGCAAAAGAGATAAGAGCAAAGGGCCCCCCTCACCCCCAAAAAATCCCTAGAAAATCTAAGAAGAGGGAAACCCTGAGGAAAAAGTGAATGGAAGATTAGAGCCATGTCATAGAGCCATATTAACATGGGCACAAGGAAGCAAATTATTTTAGATCATTGTCATCTAATCACCCATTAGTCAATTCTCAGTGTTATTATTCATAATAACTCACATTGCTATGTTAGGATTTACTCACAAATCTCATTAACATTAGCATTTACTAAGTATTTTCTCCATCAAAACCTTCAACGATAGATAGTGTCAGTATTCTTATTGTCCATTTTGTAGAGAGCTTATCCGACTTTAGTCATGGCAGAGAACCATTAGAGTAAGGACTTCTGACTCCAGGTCCATTATTCTTTCTGTTATTTTCTTGCTGCCTCTTTGTGAGATAGGAAGAGTATGAATCATTGAAACTCATGAGTAATTTATAGATCTGATTTTAGCCAATGGTGCTTAACCTCCTCACCTGTTCACACCTTTTGCCCCTGCATCTTTTCCCAGAGCTGCTCATCAGTAGACTAATTGGTTGGATTGATTTTCATCTCCTTTTATATGCTATGCCTACTGGGAAAGATAGAGTGAAGGAGAAGGAAGAATTGTCAAAAATGTAGCCACTCCACCATCAAATGCTATCAATTTCTCCTTTAACACCTCTCATATCTGTTCTTCCTCTTTATTCTCACTGTCATGACCCTTGGCCCCTCAGCTCCTTGTATTTGAATTATTGAAAAAAAATTCTTGACCAAATTCTCTGACTCTTCCCTCTCCAATATAACCTACACACTGTCAAATTCCTCACCCCAAAACAAAGCTTTTATCCCCATTCCTTCCTTTTTTAGGAAGTTAAAATGGTTTCCTAATCATCTGTCTTTGTAAATTCCAATTCCTTCACCTAGGTTTCGAGCCACCTTCCTTCCCCAATCTGTTTGCACTTGATCTATCCAAATTGTTTCCAACTTTTCTCCTATATAAACCCTTCATTAATATCATACAAGTTTCTTCACTGACAGTCCTGTCCTACTTTTATTCATACCTCTATCACCTTATAATCTGAAAAGACCATCCTGTCATTCTGTGCCACCTAAACCCTCATTTTTCTGCACCCAACCCAACTTCTGTCTCTTCTATGAGGATAGGAGAGAAAACATCCACTCCCTTCTAGGAAGATAGGGGTTGCCTATTGTCATCCACAATAATCTCTCCGTTCTTTGCATTTCCTCCCCACTTAGAATCAAAGATTTTCAGAGTTGGAAAGGATCTCAAAGATCATTTATTCCAAACCCAACTTGAAGTGTATAATTTTCAGGGTCCTCCCCGCCCAATATGCCCAACAGGTGGTCATCTCGCAGCTGTCTAAAGACTTCTTGCATCAGGGTACTCCTTCCCTCCCAAGGCAGACCTTCCTCCTTTTGGATAGCTCTTACAGTTGTTGAAGAGTCTGTGGTCCTGACTTTGAATCAGGACTACTCTCTTCAAAATGCAATTGTTCACTAGTGCCTATATGTGCTACCCCTCTTTCCTCAATTAGATTATCAACACTTTAAGAGCAGGATCTTCTCCTCTTATATTTCCTCATAGCACCTACTAGAGGGGAGGACCATGAAACTGTTGGATCTGGGTCTTCTAATACAGAGGCCAATGCTCTGCTACCACATTTTCTAGGAGAGAAAGTAGGTAAATCATTGAAATCCACAAATATTACACAGATCTATTTTATCCCATAGTAAATATTCAATACATCAAACGGACCCCTTGGAAATTAAATGTCTATTTTTAGGCACTAAAAGCAAGAGGAACTTAAGAGGAAAAATCTGCTAGTGCTGGAAATGACTTTAGAAATCATCTGGTCCCAACTATTTATATTATAGATGGGGAAACTGTGGCCTAGAATGGTGAAATGATTTGCTGAGGTCATATAGCTAGTCAGGGACAGGGCTAGGAGTGGAATCCAGGCCCCCAGACTCCAAGGTCAGTTTTTTCTCCTACCAGGGAGGGCAAGCCTGCAGCATTGAGGCTACATGTGGCCCTCTAGGTCCTCAAGTGCTACTCTTTGACTGAATCCAAACTTCACAGAATAAATTCCCTTGGATTGGATTTAGTCAAAGAAATGCACTTGAGGATCTAGAGGGCCACATATGTGGCCTCAAGGCTGTAGGTTCCCCACCCCTGTACTGGACCACGCTATGTACACAGTCATAAGAACATGGTGGCCAGTTACAATCTTGCAAACCAATGATGGATGTAGGGACCACTGCTTATGTCTTATGGGATAGTCTTTTAATAAATCCTTAGGATAGAAGGGACAGCCTGACTGGACTTCAGAGCCTTTCTAGATTAAACCAAGAGGAAGATAAGGGTCACTTTTGGTAAAGACAACATTTAATTCAAGTAGACCCCGGGGATTTGGGGGACTCCTAAGTGTTTAAAGCACACAAGAAGAGAACCAGGGCCATCCTGATTCCCTTAGTCCTCTGGGACTTAGATCCATCATCCTATGAGACATCATAGTGAGGTAGAAAGTGTTGGACAGGAGTCAGACCTAGGTTCTAATCTCAGTTCTGTCACTAGCTATGAGACCTTGCATGAATCACCTCACTACTTTCCTTGTTTGTATAATAATAATAACAGTAACAAAAACAACAACAGTAATAACAATTAGCTAGCATTTACTCAGAGCTTCCTACATGCCAGGCACTTTACAGATATCTTATCTGATCCTTACAACCACCTCCTGATATAGGTGCTATTGTTACCACATTTTACAGGGGAGGAAATGGATCAAGGGTTAAATGACTTGCCCAGGGTCACACAGCTAGTAAGTGTCTGAGACTGGATTTGAACTTGGGTCTTTCTGACTCTAGGCCTAGTGCACTACATTCCTTGCACAACACAGCTACCTCACAAAGGGGGGTGGATGTGATGCACTCTAAGTTCTCACCCAGCTCTCAGACTCTGTGGTCTCTGGTTTTTCCTAGAAGTTGTCTGCAAGTTCCTAAGGCCCAAGACCATGTGGCTCAGTGAAAAAGGGTAACAGGAAGAAACAAACCTTTCTCCTTCCCCTGCAGGTGAGTTGGAGTGTCCTGGAGGGAGGTGGGTCCTTTCTCTTTCCTGAGACCTCGTTCTTGGGCTGCCTTCAGCAAGACACCACCAGACCATGGGGGTTTCGGGATTGCTGCTTGTCAGCACCCTTCCCCTGGGAGAGGATGGTCCTTCCAACACTCAGTGTCCAGGTGCCTTCTCCCTAGACTCTCATCCCCTTGCCTCTAAATCACTCTATCTCATTCTCTGACTTAGTTACTTAAAAGTCTCCTTGCATCCTCTAAATTCATGCCTGGAGGATCTCTGCCATTGGGTGTTGGGTACCATGGAGGAGGAGAAGGAAGAAGAACAGGGGATGGAGGAAGAAGGAAAATGTCCTCTTTGCAATTTACTGGCTTACTATTATTTCTCTCTCTCCCTTTCTAGTCTTTCTGTCAAATGACAATTTCCTAAATTCCCCTGGCACGGTAGGCTTTTGTTACTGGTCTCCTTACTGATTTAATTCACCAGCTTTGCTGGGGGCAAGCAGATTTCCTTAAAGGAGTAGTGCCCTTGACTAGGCAGTTTGATGTGCTGTCCCCTGCTGGTACTGCATCCTGGCTGCTCTCTTCACTAGCAAAGGGTTTCAGGATGATTGTGGTCCTAGTAATTGCCCCTCCTCTCCCCTTCCACCTCAATAAAATAAGCTCCTTTAATTCCTTTCTCCAGGCACGGAGCAGAATCTCCTTCCTTTCCCCAGTGGAAATTTCTGCCCAGTCCTATCCCTAAGGTGCCTTGCACCTAATGCTGTGGAAAATTTCAGTCCTCTCCTCTTCCTGGATACTGCTACTCCTTCCTAAAGAGAGCTGTCCAGGATGCTGGACTCCTGGATCTCTGTAGATGAGGCTTTCACCATGAGCTCCTGATGGGAATCCAGGTCTCTGCCCCAGGAAAGAGTGTCCCAGAGATCTTTATATTAGTGAATTTCACCCCCACCCCCAGTTCCCAAAAGGCTGTGTGCTCAGGCATGCTGGGGACTTTGAGATGAGGTCCCAATCTAAATATACCTTGTTTGGCTTTCTGGGCTTGATGGGGCTACGCATCAGCTGCCTAGGGTCTGGGAACATGGCAATAATTGGGAGCAGGGTGGCCCACCCAGGTTCGGAGACTGGGAATTAGATACACCTGAGCAGGCAACCTCCAAGCAAGCGCAGCTGACGTCGGAATCTCCTCTCCCACTTCACTAGATGGTGTGGAATTACTGAGGAGAGTGAGTTGGGCATGGGGGACATTCCATGGAAAGAAAGAAAAACAAACAAACTGGAAGGGCCTAGAGCTGGTCCAACATTCCAAGGAAAGAAGGAGAGCTGCATTTAATGTTGGTCCAACTTCCTTAGACAGTGGTGAAGGTGGCGGCTTCTTCCGTGTCGTTTATTCTGGATCCGAAGTCATCTTCAGGGGCCCCCCAAGTCTTTGTTGCTTTCCTAGTGACTTCAAGCTCACAGCAGAGCTACCTTGCTCCATTCAGTTCTCAACAGTATTCCTTCCTTCTGTATTTGCTGCCATTTTTCTAATGGCTTCAGCCTTCTTTGCCCCACCTCGACACCTGAGGTGGTGCCCTCATTCCAAACCACTTCTGGAGCCTTACATTGCCATGCAGGTGGGTCAATTTCCCAATTGCCTCTTAACTAACTAGTTCATTCACTCCCAGCAGTGACTCTAGGATGCTACCTGTGAAAGAATGTAAGCCTTCTGGAAATAATTATGTCCAGGAAAGTAATCTAGAGAATTCCAAAGGGTTGAAGGATTCTCTCCCTGGACTGAAGAGAACAGGGTTGTAAACAGGTATGTAACAGTCAGGGCCTGGTCATGGGAAAACCAAGCAGGAAAGACTAGAAGGAGGTCTGAGTCCTTTCTCTAGCAGGCCCTGCAAACTTTTGTGCTAGGGGATGGAAGGGACTGACCCTAGGAACATTAGCATTGCCCCTGAAGGCTTGTAGTGGATAGACTCAGAATCAGGCACAACTATGAGAAAGTCACTTAACTTTTCTGGGCCTGTTTCTTCAAATGGGGATAATACTACCTACCACATCTTCCCTACAGGCTTGTTGTGAGGCTCAAAGGAGCTAAGATCTATTGAACCCTTCGCCAACTTGGAGGTTTTATGCAAATGACATTTGAATTTTGAAGTAATGGAATCTTGGGATTTCTGGGTTGGAAGGGACTTTAGCAAGCTCGTCCAAGCCCCTTATCCCAAAGGTGAGGACGCTGAGGAGATCAGAGGGGAAGTGATTTACCCAAAGTTGCACAAATCACAGCTGGCAGAGTGGGGATTCAAGCTGATTCTTCTGGCTTTGGATCCAGTGTTCTTTCCATCACTCTGCACCTGCTTCAGCAGCATTTTGTTTGAGATCTCTTAAGACCTCATCAAACACTGCACTTTCCTCTTCAGCTAAACCCTCTAAAGTTGTAGGAGGTGCCTGCTTTTACTAAAGACTAGTAATTCTACATGGAGATGATTATGAAAAGGTAAAACACAATGAAGAAAGCCTGGGCTAGACCCTCCTTTGCTCCCTTCCATGGACATAAATACCTCCAAGTATATTTTGCCCCAGATGAGTTCTGGGGAGGGGGTCGCCCCCTAGAGAACTTATTTTGAAGTTACTAAGGATAAGTCCGTTTTTCTAAACTTTTCCCCTTCTGGGACATTTCTGGGGACAAAAGGTTCATTTTGGAGGAAGAAGGCCTCACTTGTCTCATAGCAGAATAACTGAAGGGAAATAAAAAGAATGTCTAAAAACTTGCACAAAAATCAAACACCCTTGAAGTTGCTAAATAAGACTAGAGTTTATTGGGTGGCAATCAGATTCACAATGTAGTGGCCAGCCCCACCAAAGTTTTAGGACACCATTTCTTAAAGTCTTCCCACCCACCAAGCCCTCAAATAACTTTCAGGTTCAAATAGAAAAATAAACAAGCCAGTAGGTCACAAACCAATTATAGTTATCACAACAACACATTCTAGGAAGACAGTTCTTGAAAGGACTTTAATATTTTAAAGGGGGTAGGACTTTAATATTTTTCTCTGATGGTATTTCTCAAGAGTGGACATGTTGGGGGAGTTATACATCTCGTTGTTAGAAAGGGGCAAGATGGGGAAAGGGAAGAGAGGAATTTCATTGGCAAGGCCTGCTTGGTCTACAGAATAGTTTTTAGTTCTTCGATTGAAATAGCCCTTGTGCCTAACTAGATATGAAGTGGCCAGTGGGGTATTCCTGAGAAAAATTGTGGAGTTAGCAAAATTTGACTTTGTCTTTCTCAATCCTTTCTGTAACTTTCCTTGCAATCTCAGTGATAGCCTCTACCTGTCCCTTTCTTAGTATCTGGTGTCAAAGATTCATAGCCTCTTAGAGTAAAAGGTGCCTTTAGGGCAGAAGTTGACTTATCCTATGTGGGAGGCTGTCATCTAGTTTTCCTTTTATTACCCAGAAGAAATGCATGAATCCTATCTTTTCAAATGACCTTTTAAAAACTATAATAATATTTCCTTTGGCTAGTCAAATCATTATCTAATAATCCAGCAGCCTAGTCAGTTTGTCCTTCCATCTAACAAACTGATGAGGTAACTTTCTTCCCATTACCAACACCTCATGCATAGAAGAATCCTATGATTGAGTTCATATATGTAATCCTGACATCTAGAGATATTCAAAGGTTTCTGAATGCAAAGGTTCTGCCAGACATACTGGACATTTTTTTTCCTGAAGAATTGAGCTTCCAACTTAATTAAACTTGTTTCTGTCTGAGGCTGAAGTGGGAAATTGAAATGAAAAACAGGCATCTGACAGGATGCCTTATAAAAGACAAGCTGTTGAGCTGGAATGGAAAGGATCTAGGGGTGGGGTAGGGGGTGAAAGGGCAGACCATGATTTCTTCCAAAAGAGTTTATATAGTGTTTCACATCCAAATATTTCCTCTTGTCTGGAAACCTAATAAAAAGCATGACTAATAGAAAACATTCAGTTCAGATCAAATGCTTTGGGTCTGCTCTGAAAGGGGTAGTGCCATTTCTCACCCTGTGAGGCATCACAATTAGAAAAGGGCTGTTGGGCCTTGTCAGTGGGTTAGCCTTATGAACAGGTGGATAAAGGACTTTGTTTTGGGGATTGGTCTTTGAGGTAGTGCTAGATAGAATTCCTATCTTATACTAATATCTTCATTCTTTTGCTCCTTCAAGGCTTCCAGAATCTCTTGTTCAAATGCAAATGTATGTGGGAATGGTCCTGCCTTATGCTGTTTTCATCTGACCTCTTAAATCCCGGCAATACCTTATCAAGAAATGGTTGATAGCCACTTAAAAGCAAGACTGGGACATAGAATGGATGTATGGGGAGGATGAGACCGTCCTGAGAAAGGAGAGGTGTTGGCAACGGAGGTTGGAAGGCACCAAAGACAAAACCACTTACTCATAATTTAGCTGAGGGCCTTCCCTGGTCCAGAGAACTCCACTGAGGGTAGCCTTTGATGGAATTCTGAGCACATGAACCTTTCTGTCATTTTAGGAGGTTATATTTAAAAAACAAGCAAACAAATGCTGGCTTTCTTTTCTTCTCAGCCTCTGAACAAAGGTAAGTGAGAGACTAAGGATAATATTAGTTTCCCAACCCTAACTTTCTACTTTTTTCTTCATGGCTAGACCTAAGAGTAGGCTAGAACTAAAGCAAACTATTCACAGACCTAGGTAAAGAGAATTTATCATTCATATCAGAGTTAAAAATAAAGATATACCTGGAATAGTATTTAATATGTTTAAAATGTTTATACATTCAACATTCATCCATTCCTTGTGATAATACTTGACTAAGAGGCAGGCCAGGCACATATACTCATTTTGGCAGATGAGGAAATTGAACCCCAGAGTAGTTTGGTAATTTGTCTAATATCACACAGCAAATTTGTAGTGAAGAACCCTGAAGTGCTGACCAGGATACTGTGCTCTATATTCTAGCATGTTCCTTCTATATTGCGTGCTCAATGCAGCACAGCCAGTATTTAACTGAAGTCCACCAAAGGCTAGGCAATTGTGAATGTTTGGGGATGGAACACTTGGGCCAGAATCTCTAATCTCACTATTTTTTGTCCTATTTCTTAAGAATTCAGATCACCCTCAACGTGAGACTACCTTAGTTTTAACCCATTTCTTGCCCTAATATTTTAAAATGAGGGCAGCTAGGTGGCACAGGGAATAGAGCACCAGCCCTGTAGTCAGGAGGACTTGAGTTCAAATCCAGCCTCAGACACTTAACATCTACTAACTCTGTGACCTCGGACAAGTCACTAGCCCCAATTGCCCTGCCTTCCCCCCTACCCCCCAAAAATTTTAAAAATGGGACTATTGTTACGAATGCTAGACTTTCAGGCCTATGTTGTTGGACCCACAGGATGACCCCTGCCTGGATTTCCCCTCATTACATTTTGCACATTTGTTACATGTAAAGATTGAATTCAGGTTAATGGCAGGGAAGGAAAATTATGAAATTAATGAATAAAGGCTAAGATCACAGATTTTGAGTTGGCAGGCACTTTAGAGATTACCCATTCCAATTCTCTCATGTTAAGCTGAGGAAACTGAGAATCCTGCCTCAAGTCACACAGGAAGTGAGTAACAAGAGTTAAAATTTGAGCCTAGGCTCTCCAGATCCATATCTAGCATGCTCCTTTGAGCTGCAACTTGGCTACAAATGAGGTGCTGTCTCTAGTTCAGTCACTGATGATCTTTGATTAAAATGAGAGTTTCTTTAACTGTTTGAATTTCTCCTATCAGACTCAGCAATGACTTCTTAGACTGACAGCTATACTCAAGCATTTGACTTGAGCTAACACATGCTTGACATCCCCAATAGATATATAAACAGGATCCTGATTCATGAATTTGCTGATAGTTACTCCTTGCTACTGAGAATTGACTGGCCTTTAATGCTCATCTCTTAAAAAAAATAAAAAATATATATGTATATATAAAATCACTTGACTTTTTTAGACTCTCTTTTCCTGGTTCAGACCTGCTATGCACAGTCACCTAGTTCTGGCTTAAAACACGTGAACCAGGATGTAATTTTCCCTTTCTGGGGGAAACCTTTTCTGAAATTCACATATATGCTTCCTATCTTGATTTATACATGTGTACCAGGGTCTCCCTAGTGATTCCATATAGGCAGAGAATCAAGCTTGATTTTATAACATTTACTATCTGGTTAAATACTCCAACAGGATTATGTCTTAATCACCTTGCCAGAGACTAAATAATGTCTCTGTTTTAAGTCAATGGACTTTTAAATGCCCTCCTTAATTTTAACTACAGCAAGCTCATTACTAGCTCCCACTAATATAGGATGATGAATGGCTATGGGGAATTAAGGGGAAAGAGGGAGGAAAAATCATCTTCAATGAAAAGTGTTTTAAGGATTTTTTTTGGTGGGGGGGATTATTATAAGAGTATGAGATGGCAAGGGAGGTTAGCATCATGGGATGTAATAGTTAACTTGCATGTGTGTTTAACATCTGAAGGACCAGACATGGGAGAACACATTTTTTTTTTTTTATGGGGCCCTGGTTAGTCACCGGTGGGGCGTTTCTCTTCTTCCATGTTCTTCACTGTTAGGTAATAAATCCGGTTGGCTTCTGGGTATGTGACTTTGCTGAGTGGCAGCTTGTAGATGGCAGGGTTGTTGGTCGTCAGAAGCAGGAAAATAAGGGTCGAGAGGCAGAAGGGCCATGTGCCGGGTGTCAAGCCAACCTAAAAATAAGCATACCGGGTTTGGGGGCTCACTGCCACACCTTTTGATCTTTCTGATGGGAAGGGGCACCATGAGATGGTTGTCCTTCCACAGTAGATACATGGGAAGGACATGGGGAAAGAAGAGAGTAAATTTCCCATCTCATCAGTGGACAGATGGGTCCTATCAGGACTCAGGCTGGTAAGAGCTATGCTATGAGATCTAAGGTCCAGGTGACTTTGGTCATTTGTTTCCCGGGATTTTTCAGTCCATCGCATATGTGGGCACTTTATTGGGACGCTCCAGAGAAATGTTTCTCATACCATTTCCTTCCAACAACATCTTACATATGCACACACATGCATGCAAACACTTTGAAGGCACAGAGGCAGATATGCCTCATATTTAGAAATTTAAACAGAAATATGGACACAACCATAAATATTAAAAGTACATATATGGGTGTACATGTCTATACACCTATACATATGTACCTGTATATAGACACACATACATAAACATGGACACGCAGATGTATTCACATATGTACAACTATATAAAGCACTCCCCCACAGACATAAATACAGAGACAGACACAGGAACCCAACCTTCCCTCTAACCCTCAGTTTTCTGCCTCATGCATTGAATGGAGTGAGGTGGCCTAGATCATCACAAATTGCCAAGGAGGCACAATGCACTGAATGCCTGTCCTCTACTCTAGGTTCCCACCCAGGGAATTTCAGACTTACCACTGACATCATGTTGGTGAGGGCCGCTCCCATGTAAGCACAGAATAATGCTGGGAAGAGAAGATTCATCAGTCAGAGGGAGGGAGCCCTCAGTGGGAAATCCCATCATCCACAGCCTCCTTCCCACAGGACAGAGTGAGGTTGCTGCAGCCCTGGCTCTTTCTTTACCTACATGCAGAGAACTGGGACACTGGCCTGCTGCACTTATTTCTTCTTTTTCAGCTTTTGTTAATCACAGATATAGAGATCTAGACCCATATGGGACCTCAGGGGCCCTCTCTTTCAACAGTCTCATTTTACAGTTGTCCGAGGCCCACATTGCTTAATATCTGATATTGGCAAGTGATTCCCACCTCATCAGTGATGATCTCTTGGTGAATCACTCTTGGTGACTCAATTTCTCATCTTTAAAATAAGGAAGGAAATTAAGCATTTATTGAGTACCTACTACATGCCAGCCACTGTGCTAAGTGCTTTACAAATATTATCTTATTTGGTACTCAAAGCAATCCTGGGAGGTAGATGTTATCATCATCCCTACTTTAGAGATGAGGAAGAAGAGGCAGACAGGGGTTAGGTGATTTGCCCAGGATCACACAGCTGGTAAGTGTCTGAGGCTGGATTTGAACTCAGGTCTCCACGTCACCACCTCGCTGGGTTATTTAGTCTAGATGGTGCTTTCCATTACTAAGTCTGCTCTTTTCTGTATCTCCTAGAGGATCTAGCATACACAGGGCTGATCATACAGTAGGTATTCAACATATATTTGCAGCCTACTGAATATCTGCTCAATGCATGTTCTCTACACTGTCTATAGGCTGAATCAAGGTTCCATTAGAGTGATGCCTTACACATTCTTACTGCTGGTAATATTTTCAATATGCTTTCAAATATATTGCCTTATTTATCTATATATCACCTCTTTGGGAGGCAGACCGAGTAGGGTATTCTCTTCATTTGACAAATGGGAAACCAAGGCCCACAGAGTTGAAGTGATTGCCCCAAAGTCATACAGATAGTGTGTGTCAGTTCTCTGGGTCTCGGTTTCCTCATCCATAAGATGAGGGAGTTGGATTGAATCATCTCTATGATTCTTGCAATGTCTAAATCTATGATCCTGCATGTGTATTATGTGACTAAGAAAGAATAATTAGGATGCCTTTGGCCCTGGGCTCCTAGGATACTCACCGCAAATGAGTGCCAGGATGTGTGTCTGCCAGGTGAGGGCATAGAACATGCCGCCGATGGCAGTACAGGAGAGGACAGAGTTGTAGCTCCACAGGCCCGAGTAGATGGTTGCAAAGGGTGTGGCCACTGTCAGGGCTGTGGAACAAAATGGAGTATTTTCAGCAGGCCCTGAGTCCCTGGGACATGGTTTTGCCTAGCCCAAGGTATCAGGGTGGTGGCTGTGAGGAGTTCCATGAGTGTGACCATTATTACATCCCCTTCTTCCCCCTACATCAAGAGCCATAGGAACAACTTCAAATGTCACCTCAACTTAGGAACCCAGAAAGTGGGGAGGGGGGAAGAAGGCAAATGATTTTACCGCCTCCCTTGACCTCATGCTCTGGCTCCATTTACTCAATGTTTCCCATTTATTGGTCACACAGCAATTCATCTTTTCTAGGAAAATGTCTTGGATCCAAACTCTTCCTATTGAAGCCAAATCCAAATTTGGGATCATTTTCATTGCTATTGCAGACCACTCCCCTCCTATGATAACTTGCTTTCTCCTGTAAATTTCTATCCCCTTTTAAAACTCAGCTCAAAATTCCACTCTCCAGGAAGCCTTCTAGATTTACTTTCTTTCCTGTCCCTCAGTCTCCTCTACACATTTATGTGTTCCATTTGCACTAGATTTGCTGGCGCAGAGCTTTGTAAGTCTCCAAGTTCATTTTTTCCGTGTGTGTGTGTGTGTGTGTGTGTGTGTGTATGTGTGTGTGTGTGTGTGTGTGTGTGTGTGTGTGTGTGCGCGCGCTTTGTCTCCTCAACCTGACTGCCGGCTTCTTAAGCGAAGAGACTCTATCTTCATTTAATTTTGCATCCTTCTCAAGTGCCTAACATGCATCTCCTGGTCACTCAATTCAGAAAATGAGTGGCAACCTCACCCATAATTTTAAAGACGACTCTTTAGAGAACTGGAATGAGGGGCAGGAATAACATTTTGTAAAAATAATCCCATGGAGACATAGGCAAGTAGATTCACCCTACCTGCTAGCATGCCCACGGCGGAGCCGATAGCTGCGTGGAGACATATGAGTGGTGAGGAAATGAACAGGGCCACCAGGAAAACGCCACCTGTCCAGGGGTTGCTGCAGCCATACACCTGACCGACCCCAACAGGAATGGCTCGTAAGAGCTGCAAAACCAACAGAAAGGAGGGCAGGTCACCCCGGAGTGTGGACTGACGCACATGTGTGTGGTTTGGGTCACATCTTGGGGAAGTAATGAAGTGGAACAGGATGGCATTCTGGGCCCCACTTGTGGGAAAGAAGAGTTTGTAAGCAGGGCAAACAGCTCTTCACTCCACCAGCAGTCAGGCATTACACATCCCAAGCATGATTCTTGGGCAGCTGGCCTAAGCATAGGGGCCTCAGAAGGACAAGTTTCCAAGGCCCATGATGCTTTCATCTTGACAATGAACATTCAACCCAATAATAATATGATAGAATTTCCAAGGTATTGAAGAATCTCCTTAAATCCTTGATAACTGGGAAGTCATTAGGGCTAGAAGGGAATTTTGAGATCATCTAATCCAACTTTTTTTTTTTAATAGGGGAGAAAGTTGAGATGAATTGATTTGCCCAAAGACACTTAGCTGGTACCAGCACCAGGGCCAGAACCAAGGACTCAGCAGGGCAGGGATTGTTTTGCCCTTTTTTTCTTGTATCTTTAGCACTGAATAGGCTCTCTGGCATATAGTAAGTGCCTAATCAATGTTTGTTGCTGACTTGACTTTCCTTTTTAGTTTCTCAATTTAGCCACGATTAACTATCAACCATAATTTATTGAGTGGCTGCTATATGGCTAGTCCTCTCCTAGATTCTGTGAGGGATACAAGAGAAGAAGACTTCCTTCATGCCCTCACAGAACTTGCAGACCTGTTGGGGAGTCAACACATGAAGCATCAGAGGATGATAGGAAGCATTCCTTGGTTCTTGAGGAGAAGTGTGGCAGGATGGAAGCTAGGAGGGTGAATAGACTGGACTGGAGTGGGAAATAAGGAAACAATGACAATGGTGGCAATATAAGAATGTGGTAATGAGCAGCTGTACTGTTATGGTAGGATCTAGGGATTAAAGAAATGGAGAAGAGATACTTTAAGGAAAGAATTACCAATGCAAGATGTCAGGATTGGAACAGAATTTAGGATTTGGGGAATCTAGTCCAATATGCATCTGAATAATCATCCCCTCTACACCATCTTCACCAGGTGGTCACCTACCATCTACTTGAAGGCTATCATTGATGGGGAATTCACTACTTCCTGAAGTAACCCCTGTACTCAAGAAGCCCACAGTCTATTGGAAGGTAAGATATTGAAATTCTGCCCGTAGTAATAACTATACTGCCCTAAGTAAGCTTTTCTTTGTTTTGTTCCTGAGTGCAGATAACTAGCATATTCACACAGGTATGCACATATATGCACATTAATTATCTCACTTTCTTATTATTTCTTGAAAAATTCTGATTCATCTCCCATCCTCTTCATAGAATTAGAAACTTCAGTTATATACTTTCACAGCCTGCTTTGCAGCCTCTGGAGGGCTTGTCTTTGTGGTCTGTCCTCACTCAGCAGCAATGAATAGGTAGCAGTATAGTATCATGAAAAGACCAATGGACTGGGTATTTCTGAGACCTGGGTTTTTATTCTATTTCTGCTACTAACTAGCTGTGTGACCTAGGGCAAGTCACTCCCCCTGCTTTTTTATTTGCCATTTGGACTAGGTGACCACTAAGGTAACCTTCTTAGTGTTCTGGGTCTGAATACTGCTCTTCCCACAATCTGATTGGAAACTCTCTAGGACAAGGACTGTAGGTGGAGAGGAAACGGAGTATCGTGTGTCCTCACACAGCAAGAAGGGAAGTCTGATTGTAACACAGAGTGTGTGAAAAGGAAGGATGCACAGCAAGGCTGGAAGGGCTGGACAAGTATTTGTTGACCCTCGACTATGGGATGTGTGAATTGGTCACATGATTCCCTTGGAGCCTAAAGCCTGATTTTCATTAGGGGCCTCTAATTTCTTTTAGGGCTTCTATTGGAAGGGCCTGTGTTAGCTGGCAAGCCTGATCTAGGGAGCTTTCCAATATCCAAACACCATTTCCTGGCACCAAGAAAACACTATGTACAATAATGAGGAACTCGGCTTAGGCCCAAGGAATAGTCTGGAAATCTACTAAATAAATACCCCATGCTTCCAACACCTTGCCAATGTCCAAGGAATGCAGGATACAGAGGGGATCCAAAATCCATTTCTTGAGCTGGAAATGGAGGTTTTATGAGGTTTTAAGCCCAAGCAGGCAAGAATGAGAGGAATGAGAGGACAAGTTGCTTTGGAACAGAGCCTGTGTTTGCTACCTCTGTTGTAATTCATATTTCAGCCTGGTCAGCTGTGTCAGGGGGCTGTTCTTCCCAGCCTGGTACCCCTGACACCCTGGTGTGAAGGGCAGCCAGGTGTGTCTTGGAAATTTACTGAACGCTACCAGCTTTCCAAATACATCTTTCTTTCTATACCTAATCCCCTCACAGATTCTCAACTTAAGAAAGATGGGGGGAAGAAAGAAAAAACAGAGCAAGTTACTGAGCAAGTTTCACCTTTATTTTAGAGAGAAAGTACAGAAAAATGACATTGCCACATCAGAACTAGACAGAACCCTGGCTATCACCTAAACCCACCCATTTATCTTACAGAAGTGGAAACTGAGGTGGGGAGAGGCATAGTGATTTCCCCAAAGCCACAGAGCTAGAAAGGAGCAGAATCAATACTCAAACCAAAGATTTCTATGATTCCAGTGATTTTTTTTAATGCCACACAATACTGTTTCCCTGTAGTTCCGGGCCCAAATTATCTGGTAGGAGAGTAGTTAGCTGCTTTTTGCTATCTAACCTGGCACTGCAGGCTTGGCAGGGGGTCTATAGTAGGATACAATGGAAGAGCTGTGCTTTTCGTGGCCCTTAAATTGATGGGAATGACCGACAGCTTTTCCTCATTCTGACCCTAGGGTTGGGTGGGAAGTGCAGGATGTACTTTGAATAGACAATGTCCCATATTTAGTGGAGTCACAAAGAGACACATGCCGCTTTTTCCTGCCCATTCTGATCCTGCATCCCACCTCAGCAATTAGAATTTCAGTCCATAAAATATAATGCCCTCTTGTGTTCTGGGATGTGCAGCTTTTCCAACTGGGTCATAGGCAGGTGTGGATCACATAGCTGTACGTTCTTTTAGAGTAGCAAACGTCTTCTATTTCTTTAGTACCCCCAAATCCTCTCTGCTAAAATATCTAGCATGGGGTTGGGCACATTTTTCTTTTGAATGAATTAATGAATTTAATCAGCATTGATAAAAAATATCAGATGAGTAAATATCAGATAATTATCGATTTATCTCACTTTAATCATTTAAGGAGTCAACAAGTTTTTATTATGCATTTACTATTTGACAGCTCCTGTGCTAAGGGCTGAAATAAAAATTAAGTAGTCCCTGTCCTCAAGGAGATTACATTCCAGCAAGGGAGACAACCTATAGGTATATATAGATATGTGTACTTATTATATACATACGTACTTGCATGTTTGTATATTTTACATATGGTATGCCTTTTATCTTTATATATTATATAAAAGGTATAATTCACATATAACAATACAAATCCTAATATAATAAATAATATAATTATAAATAAACATATAATATAAATGTTATCTATTACACATATTAGATATATTTGTAGATAAACATACATCTATACAGACATACATACCAATACGTGGCTGTGTAGATATACACATATGTATATGTACATGTCAATGCATATATATACATATAATCTATATATACATGAACAATTGTATGTGTATGTTACATGTGTGCTTGCATGTGAAATTACATAATCAAAATGAGAGAGAGAGAGAGAGAGAGAGAGAGAGAGAGAGAGAGAGGTAGTTGTGAAATATGTTATTGACTTAGAACAGACCAAGTTGGGGCAAACTGTATCAGTCACAATACTGGGGAGTCAAGGAACACTAAGTAATCTTGGAGAGACTTACCAGAGGCACTTCAACCTCAGACCAGGTGATGTTGGGCACTGAGGCGATTGGCTGCACTAGCGTCGTGGGGAAGAAGAGGTTGTAGTGGCCCGTGGCTGCCATGTACAGTGACACTGCAATGTTGAATGGGAGTGTGAAGACAGGGAGGTCCCATTTACTGAAGAGAGTGCTCAGGGCACTGGAAAAAATTGGGCTGAAAAAAAAAACCAACCAGTCATTTCATGAATGATCAAGGTCGCCTACAAACTCATAAGAGTTCACATTTCTTGAGTGTTCTGCAGTTTATTCATTGCTTTCTTTACAAGAATTTTATGAGATTCAACAATTATTGTCATTATTTTACAGATAAGCAAACTGAGGATCAGAGAGATTAAGTCACTTACCCATGGTCACACAGCTATGACATGTTAGAGCCAGGATTCAAACCTAGACTTCCTTCTTTTTTTTGGCTTTTTTTTTGGAGGGCAATCGGGGTTAAGTGACTTGCCCAAGGTCACACGGCTAGTTGTGTTAAGTGTCTAAAGTTGGATTTGAACTCAAGTCCTCCTGATTCCAGGGCCGGTGCTCTATTCATTGTGCCACCTAACCTCCCCCAAACCTGGACTTCCTAATTCAAGACCAACTGCTGTACTACAATATCGCCTCATCACCAAATGTACTCTAAATAAACTTACCTTTATCCACAACCTATCCTTTGCACACCCTGTTGTTTGTTGTTCAGTCATTTCAGTCACTTCAGACTCTTTGTGACCCAATTTGGGCTTTCTTGGCAGAGATACTGGAATGTTTAGTACTGAACTGAAGAATACTTCTCTTGCTCATTTTACAAATGAGGAAATGGAGGCCAACAGGGTTAAGTGACTTGCCCAAGGTCACACAGCTAGGAAGTGTCCTAGCCCATTCCATTTCTTAGCCCAGTATGGCTCCCTTTATTGCTCCACCTGCTACTACAGGAACTCTTTATTTCAAAGGCATGAGCAAACTTTCCAGTTAACTGAAGTTTTTCATACTTCTGTCACAACTTTAATTTTATACTTTTATACTGTCATCTCGGATGGAAACTTTTCTTCTTAAGCAAAAGATGTTGTACCTAACTGTTTTCACGGGAAAAGAGCTTTTATGTTCTGATGTACTATAGGACAGGAAGGGAATAAGCATTTATAAAGCCCCTACTATGTGCCAGGTGTCTGATAAATGCTTTACAAATATTGTGTCATTATTATTATTAAAATATTTATATAGTACTTACCTTGTGCCTGGCATGGTGCTATGTGATCTATAATTATCTCATTTGTACCTTACAATAATCCTGGGAGGTAGGTGCTATTACTCTACTCATTTTAGAGATGACATTGTGTTTGATCCTCTCCATTTTATAGCTAAGGAAACTAAGGCAAACCCAGGTTAAGTGACCTGCCCAGGGTCACACAGCGGTCGAGCATTCCAGTCCAGAATTTGGCTCAGATCTTCCTGACTCCAGGCTGCTGCCTCAATAATCCCTACTGAAGCCCTTCTCTGCTGTGCCTTCACAGAAGGGGTCATCTCAGTACCCAGCATTGATCTGGTTTGTGTATACCCAGCACTTTTGGGTAGTTCTGGGAAATGAGCAGCAAGTCTAAAGAAAGCCTCTTGTTAATATCCTAAACCTTTTATCTTTCTCCTCAGTTTATAAGTACGGCGCTAAGTGATGTATAGTGCATAGAACACTGGGCTTGGAATCAGGAAGACTCACTTATCTTCATGAGTTCAAATCTGGCCTCAGACACTTACTAGTTGTGTGATCCTGGGCAAGTCATTTAATGCAGTTGGCCTCAGTTTCCTCATCTGTAGAATGAGTAAGAGAAGGAAATGGCAAACCATTTCAGTGTCTTTGCCAAGAAAACCCCAAAAAGGCCTCACAAAGAGTCAGACACTACTGAAATGACTCAACAACATATGTGTACCTCCTGTCTTCAACAGTCATCCAAAATGTCTGGCTAGACCAGACTAGTTTGGATTCTCAAAGGCTGTGCAAGTGAAATGTAAACTGTTGGCGGGTTCATCCAAGCTCAGAAAGGCTTCCCAAACATGGGCTCAAACACAGGGACTTGATCTGTCATCCAAGGACAAGCTTAGCTATATTTAGAGGCACTCGTCACCAGACGGTTGGCTATTGGCTACTTAATAGATTTGATACCAGAAATCCATAAAGTTGTTTCCTCAGGTATAAAGAGGTTGTGATCTTCATCTGAGAAGGGAAGGGCCACACAGGTGAAACCACATCTTTTGATATAGCAATGCCCCCAGGGCTATTGAGGCATATTAGACCTTTAGACTCTGCACTAAGTGGTTTCAGATCATGTTTTTATAATTCTTGTTTCCAGTTTTTATCTTTTCCCATTCTCTTCTTCTGTTGTCACCTATGGTCAATACTCCTAAGTTACTGCCTCTTTATACAAGCTTTTTATACAAACCCAGTCTAGAACAGGGCTTCTTAAACTTTTCCCACATGAGACCCCTTTTTCCCTGAGAAAATATAAAATATTAAAATAGGTATACAAAGCAAACATTTAATGATAATAAATTATAAAGAAATTTATCTTAAAACAATTCTTTTTTTGGAAGAGAGAAGGCAGGGCAATTGCGGTTAAGTGACTTGCCCAAGGTCACACAGCTAGTAAATGTTAAGTGTCTGAGGCCAGATTTGAACTCAGGTCTTCCTGATTTCAGGGCTGGTGCTCTATTCACTGTGCCACCTAGCTGCCCTAAAACAATTCATATACATATAGTTTTGCCATTTATTAAAGATGGAAGCAAATCTGCATACTAATGAGATGACTGTGCTTATTTATTTTTACATAAAGAATTAAATCTTGGCAGAATATTTGATACTGCACAATGTGGAGCATCTTCAAAGTTTTTCAGAGTTGATTGATATTTTGATTTTGTAATCATCAATGCTGTGATCAGAACCAAGGCTGCAGTGAAATAACACAGGTCAGTGCTTCCAGAAACACCTGGGATTCATTATGCCTTTGATTTTGAATTAAATTTTGGTCATTGTGCATTCAGAAACCTTTTACCTTGGCCAAATTTTTCGAGACCCCCCCCCAAATTCAGTTACTCGTGACCCACAGTTTAAGAAGCGATGTTCTAGAGTATCTGAGGAGGCTTTTGGACAAGTAACTTTAGCATGAGCTTTAGCAGCTATTTTCTCGATGCTCAACAGTTTTCCTACCTTTTTTTTTTTTGCTCATTGAAGTTGCTAAAAGTCTATCTCACCAGGTTGTTCCAGTGTCTGGAATTTCACCAGTAAAATTCATTTTATTGAATTAAACTTTCCCGCTTTAGGTATTCCCTTCCGAAATATAAGCCTCCACTGGAGATAAAATGAAGGAAGTCCTTGGCATCTTAAACTTGAATTAGTTTATTTTTTATTATTATTTTCTTTCCTAACAGGCAGGATAAAGCACATTCTGAAAATCACTGGTGCCCTGAGGTAGAGAAAGTACTAAAAAGGGGGATTTGGGGGAATGGACAACTTCATAATTTTGTACAGGGCTGGTCCTAATGACACAGTCTATTTAGGTCTATTTTTTCATGTATGAACATTAAGATTTACACAGGTCATTTTTTTTCATATCCTTGGATGTGAAAGCCAGAAGATTCTCTCAGACATTAGTATTCACCTATTTTTCCTGTGCAGGTTAAGAGAGCTTTGAAAGGCAAAGTAATTAACTCAGGATATTAAATGTTATAACATATTTTGAAGTGCTTCTAGACAGTTATTAAATACTATTCAAGTCAAGTTAAGCCAATTTGTTTTAAAAGCCTCGTAAGATGGAAATAAAAGAGATTTCCTTTTTTGGAGATATGAAACATAAATTATTCTCCTTGGAACTGATTGGGAGCAGGGACAGAGTGATGATGAAAGGTACACACTAGACCAGGAGATAGGGATTTTCTAGTTCTAGTCCTCCTCTAAGTAGCTATGTGGCCAGGGTGAATGACTTCCCTTCTCTGGACTCAAGCCCTTAGTTATAAAATGGCCTCCTTCAGACTTTGGACTGCTGTTCTGATCCCTATTTCAATCCCTATATGTGACTTTGCTTAACATTCTGAATTTGTTTAATCTAATGAACTCCTTGGCTTGACTTCAGAAGGGATTCTGGTTACCCTTTTGACCTGCCCCTTTCTCATCAGATGTGTGGGACCTGGATAACATCCGAAGACCTTTTTGATTCTAATGATTTCTTATTCTGTGGTCTTCCTTTTGTTACTGCCTAGATCTAGGGAACTTTCAATTATCCTGGGGCTGATAATTCCCTGTTGGTATATCAGTCTGGGCAGTGAGGTGGCATAGAGGATAGAGCATCAGGCCTGGAGTCAGGAAGACCTGAGTTCAAATCTGGCCTCATACACTTACTAGCTGTGTGACCTTGGGCAAATCACTAAACTCTGTTTGCCTCTGTTTCCTCATCTGTAAAATGAGTCGCAGAAGGAAATTGCAAAACACTCCAGTACCTTTACCAAGAGAACCCCAAATGGGGTCATGAAAAGTTGGACTTGATGGAAATGACTGAACAACAACAATAACAGTATATCAATCAACCAATAAGTATGCATGGGACATCCACATTAGGTCCAGAAGTCTGTTAGGTACCGTGGGCATTCTAAATTAGTAGCCTTATGCAAACGAGGTCTGAATCAGTGACAAAGTACCTTCTCCAGGAAGACCTGAGATCAAATCCAGCCTCAGACATTTCCTAGTTCTCTGACCCTGGACAAGTCACTTAATTTCTACCTGCTTCAGTTTCTTCCTTTGTCAAGTGGGGATAATAACAGCACTTACTTTTCAGGGCTGTTGTGAGGCTCAAATAAGATAATATTTGCAAAGCGTCCTAAAGTTCTTACTAAATGTTTGTTGAATTAAATTGCTTCAAACAGTCTCTGTCCTGACCATGAGGCGGTTTTCAGTTCCCTCATACTCACTAGTTCCACAGGACATATTTTAGGAATAATTAATAACAATGACAAAAATGATATCTTTTGTTTGTAAGTCCAAGAAGTTTAAGCACTTCTACATGTTATCTTTTTTCCCCTTTCTTTTCTTGTTTTTAGCATTATAACAATTCTCTAAGCTATGCAAAGCTCTGCTATTATAATCCCAATTGTATATATGAGACAATTGAAAACACAGTAAAGTCAGCCTTGTCTAAAGTCACACAGTAAGGCAATGATAGAGCCTGGTCTGAAACTTTAAGTCTGCTGATTGACAGACTTTAGAGATTATTAGGGGGAAGAGGAAGTCAATAAGCGTTTATTTAGCACCTACTATGGGCTGTGCACTGTTCTAAGCACTTTAAAAATATTATCTCCTTTGATCTTCATAATGATGCTGAGAGGTAGGTACTGTTGGTATCCCAATTTTACAGTTGAGGAAACTGAGGCAGGCAGAAATTCTCCAGCTTAGGCCTCAGGGGAGATCTGTGGGCCAAGAGCATGAGTTCTCCTTACCATGTCATGGAGGTAAAAGTAACTGGAAAGAGAAGCCACCAGTAGTAGTCTAGTTTATCTGAGGAGACAGCCATCAGTAGTCCCACCAGGATGCCGTTGTACCCATGTAGTCCTGAGGCAATGGCAGACCTTTGGGACAAATAAATAACAACAACAATAATAAAACACTAATAATAGCTAGTACTTATAAGGTGATTCAAATTTTATAAAGTGCTTCACAAATATGTTACTTTATCCTCACAACAACCCTGGGAGCTAGGTGCTATTATTATTTCCATTTTATAGATGAAGAAAGTGAGGCAAAGATTAACTGACTTGTCCAGGGTCACACAAAGTTAAGTGGCTAAAGCTGGATTTGAACTCAGGTTGTTTTTCTTAAAGCAGGTCCAGTGTTCTTAGCCCCTGCACCACCTAACCTTGAAATTGGATCCAGTTAGAGCTCTGAAATCTTTCTTTCCCATTGATCAGCCTAATATTGATTATCCTTGTTTCATTTCAATCTTCTAAATAAATATTTGTTGAACCAAATTGCTCCAAGCAATTCTTTAACTTTCTAGTTTTCACTGCTCCTACAGGACAAATTTCAGCATAATTACTGGTGATGAAAATAACAACTACTGGCATGAATAGAACACTTTTACATTTGTAGTTTTGTTTTCCATCCTTATCAAAGTCTTCTGACTTTGGTAGTTAGGCAAGTAAAATGATTGAATGGAGTCAATCCAGAAAACTCACAGAGTACCCAGTTCTCTTCTAGATAATAATAATAACTAGCATTTATATAGTGCTTCCTATGTGCCAGGCACTGTGCTAAGTGCTTTATAGTTATTATCTCACTTAATCTTCACAACAACCTTGGGAGGTGGTATCTCCATTTTACAGATGGGGAAACTGAGGCAGGGGTAAAATGCTCACTTGCTCACTCCCTTGTTCCGGGACTGGTGCTATATCCTCTGTATCACCCAGCTGCCCCATTTGTTTAACATTCAGTCATATTTTGTTTATCATGATTTTGCTTTCTGTTTCTGTGTTATTTGGGGCTGCTTGCCTCTTCTCTACCTCTTTATCTTGCCTCAAGTACCATGCACCTAGATATCATGTTGCCAGTATAGGAACACTGAGTCTTGGCACAGAAGATGAGGATGTCTGAATGCATTCCACAGTTAAATATGAATATTTGGGGATTGTTGGAAGAGTGAGGGCTATTTGTACCTTTGTTTCCCAGCATTCATGTGGATAAAGTCATTGAACATGCATACAAATGCATAATCTCAATATTATGCTGGGGAAGGACAGAAGTTTGGTAGATTCTAAGCTACCAAATGCTAGATTGTGCAATGGCTAGAGAGCTAGGTTGGGAGTCAGGGATATCTGAGAACAAATCCAGCTTCAGATACTAGCTGTGTGACTCTGGACAAGTCACTTAACTTGCCTCAGTTTCCTCAACCACAAAATAGGAATAATAGTACCTACCTCCCATGTTTGTTGTGATGAGATATTTGCAAAGTGCCTTGCATATAAGTGATTAATAATTGCTTATTCCCTTCCCTCTCCTAAGTCTGAATCCATTGTCTTTTTATGTCCAATTTGAGGAACCCCACCTCCTCACCCCAGCTTTAAAGACTATATTCTTTAAAATAATTTTTTTTGGGGCGGCCAGGTGGTTCAGCGAGTAAGAGCACTGCTGCCAGCGTCGGGATGACCTGGGGATCAAATCTGGGCTCAGATACTTAGCACCACACCCAGAAATAACTGGCCGTGTAACCTTGAGCAAGTTACTTAACCCTGATTGCTTTAAAAAAATAAAATAAAATAAAAAAAAATATATTTTTAATAAAAACTATGTTCTTAATTATCCTAGTATCTCCGGGCAGGGCTGTCCTTGGAGGGATACTGGCCTAGGGCATGTTCCATTGTGTGTTTCACTTCTTAGGAAAAATGTCTATACAATGTTTATTACAAAAATGTCAGATGTTGGCAATTACTTCGCTCAAATTACATTCTTGCAGATGTTTTTTGCCTCAATATTCTTGCCCCCCTAATTCCACTTCCATAAAATCTCTTCCCCAAGGAAGTGCTTGCTGTTTCTAGAAATCTATTACCTATGCTAACATACAAGAGGCATAAGTTGTGGGTGTTTGGGAGGTGAGTTTGGTGGGGACTTCCCCAGAAGGATATGAGTCACTGGACCACTGGGGCCCAGAGAACCTAACACTTCTGGTTTTTCAGAGTTTTGGGGGTGGGATGGAACCTCTGTGGCTGATTGTCCCTAGAACCTTGGTCTATTGGCGTGGCATGTTGAGATTTCTCTAGGGTAGTTTTTGGTGATTATCTAACCCAATTATATAATGAAGCCATAACTTAGTGATAGTAATCTGGACATGTTCTCAGACATATCAAACAGGGTCTAGAATTTTGCTATTTCTGGTATAGGATTAGTTATTGGCAAATCAAATGAGGGTACACTATGGGTTCAGAACCAGGGTGAGGCAGGATTTCTGCCCTCAAGATATTTATAGGATAACTGAAGGGAGGACACAGAGACCCTTGACACAATCAGAAGATAATTTTTTTTTAATTTTTTATCTTTTTTAGTTTTTTTTTAAATTTGTTTGTTTCCTTTTAATTTACAGGATTCAATTCCACAATTCCTTGAATTTCATATTTTGTCCCCCTCCCTCCCCTCCCCCCCATGGCGTCTTATAATCAAGTATAGGATCTGTAAATACTTTCACATTATACAATGGTCAGGTTATAAGGATGGATTGTACCAGCTGGGATGAAAAATGGTATAGAGGACATAAAATCAAATAAGAGAACAAAAAAGATCAGGTATTTTGCTTCCACCTGGATATAAATTTAGTTCTTTCTAGTTCTTTCTCTGGATGCACGTTTTTCTCTCCATCATGCATCTTTTGGGATTGACTTATATCCCTGCATTGTTGAGAAGAGACCAGTCTATCAAAGTTGGTCATCACACATATGTTGTGTCCGTAATTGTGTACAAATTCCTCCTGGTTCTACTCTTCTCACTCAGCATCAGTTCTTTTAAGCCTCTCCAGGTAAATATGAAGACCGCCTGCTCCCCGTTTCTTATAGCGCAATAATATTCCATAACATGCATATACCACAACTTGTTCAGCCATTCCCCAATTGATGGACACCCCCTTAATTTCCAATTCTTTGCCACAACAAAAAGAGCTGCTATAAACATTTTTGTACATATGGGTCTTTCTCCCAATCAGAAGATAATTTAATGCTCAATTCTGTGACATTAAGTAAAAATGGTAGGGAAATCCAGAGAGGGGTCAGGAAAGACTATGGAGAAAAATGGGACTTGAAACACAGAGCAAATTTTAGAAAAGGAGTGAGGGGTGGGGAGAAAGTTTTCCATAAAGGGGGATCTGAATGAGTAAAAGTTATGGAAATAGGAATATACATGCAGAGTTGGTATGGGGTAGCTGAATGTAGGAAGAACGATAGGACACAGAAATTAGAGTAGTTATAGAGGGTGTTGCTCAGACCTCATTGCTGGTAAAAGTATAGAGTATTGGGAACATGCCCCTGTGCCTTTGATGATTATCTGTTGCAAAACTCCAGTTCTGAACTATTCCCACTACTCTGCCCCTACTTACCTACTGCTAAACAGAGCTGAAAGAAGTCAAACTATTGGAATATACTACAAATATATGTTATCTAAACTAAACTTGTCCATCACAGAAGCAAAGCAATCTTTTTATCTTTTTCTAATTGATTCCTATCCTACCCTCCCCAGAAGTTATTGCCAAAACTTTGCTTCTCTCCTTAAACCTTTCACATCTTTTCCCCGCCCTCAGCTGAGGCTACTCCTTCTTACTTTACTGAGAAAATTAGGGCCATTTACATCAAACACCCCTTTTCATCTCAAAACTCCTTATCATCATCCCATATCCTTTCCTCATTTCCTCTAGTCTCTGATAATGGGATGACCTTTCTTGCCAAAGTCATCCTTACTATATGTACTCTTGATATTTTCTTCTCCATAAAATTTCACCCCCAACAATCCTTTCTTCCTATTTTTTCTCTCCCTCCTTCAGTCTATCCAATCAATCCCTAAGTACTAGTTCCTTTCAGTAATTCCTACTGCCTTCAAGAATACTCATATCTCCTCCCTATCTTTAAAAAACAAAACAACAAATTAAGCTAGACTTTAGCAGCCTCATAAGCTATCATCCTATATAACCTCCCCCTTTCTCAGCCAAACTGAAACATTTTAGTTGTCTACTCCCTTATTTCTCACTCCTCAACATTTTTCATTCTGACCTTTGACCACATCACTCAACTGAAACTTTTCTTTCTGTGTCTACCAACAGCCTCTTAAATACTAAATCTGATGATCTTTTCTCAGTCCTTATTTTGAGTTCTTTGCTTCAGTGGGCATGGTTGACCAGCCTCCCCTCCTGGATATTCTCTTTTCTCTGGATTTTCGTGACATTGATTTCTACTTGTTCTCTTATAGTACCTGTCTGATCCTTCCTTCTCAGTCTTTTTTTGTTGGTTTATCCATATTATGCACCTTAACTGTGTATATTCCCCAAAGCTCTGTCTTGAGGGTATTTTTATATTCTCTTATATTCTTCATATATTCTCTCTCAACAGCCTATCTCTTAATAATCTTTTATCTCCCCTCAATGTTATAGTTTTCTCTATGCAGATGATTTATAAATCTATATATCTTGCTTTTGACTCTCTCTTGAGATCCAGTCAGGAAATTCTTTTTCAGAAATTTCAAAGTGAATGGCATGGAAGCAATTCAAACTCTACATGTCCAAAACAGGACCCATAACCTTTCCCCCAAATTCCATTCCCCTCTCCTCAATTTTCTTACTTTTGTTAAGGTTACCATTAGTTTTGCAGTCTCCCTAGGTCCCTAATTTCAATATTACTCCTCCTTATTCTCCCTCATGAACGACCCCTTCTCCATACTCATATGATCACCATCTTAGTTCATCACTTCTCACTTGGACTATTGCAATATCCTCCAAATTGGTTTCCCTGATTCAAGTCTCTTCCTATTTCAATTCATCTTCCACGCAACTGCCAAAATGAATTTCTTTAAGCCTAGATCTGACTCACTACTCTGCTCAATAAAGTCTATTGCTTCCCTATTACCCTTAGAATAAAATATAAGCTTTTTATAACCCCACCTATCATTGTGGTTCCATGATATGTTACTTCCCTTCCCACACTATGTAATCCAGATAAAATGGCCTTCTCTCTGCTCCTCATATATGGCCCACCATCTTTTGTTCCTGTGCCTTTGTGCTGACCCTTCCTCATTCCAGGGATACATGTTTTGCTCACCTCTGCCTCATAGAATCCTTCACTTTTTAAAGATGCAACTCAAGAATCACTTTTGATATGAGACCTTTCCTGAAACCCTCAGGGTCAACAGAACCATAGCCTTACTTCCCTAACCATCTTGTACTTAATAATTTTGTATTCATTTTGGTTTTGTTCTGTATAAACTTATATGTTGTCATTCCAATAGAATGTAATCACTCCAAGAGCAGGGATTATTTATTTTTATCTGTTTGTGCAGTCATTAATTTATTTAGTCTTTGAGTCCCCAGTACCTAGCAGTGTGACTTGCCCGATGTATGCCAAGGGGGGAGAGAGGAAGGCTTGTGTCTATGAACTACCCACAGATGATGAAACGCTCAGTACTAACATGTTACCAGCACTCAGCCCTGTGTCTGGCCTACAGTGAGTATTGAATGAGAGGCTGTGACTGACAATGTGGTGCAGTGGAAAGAGCACATGGGTTCTGCCAGTCTGACACTGGGCAATTCACTCGTGTTTTCTGAGAGGCAAAAGGAAAAAGAAGGGGCTCTGGGGTGGGGAACCTGTGGCCTTTTAGGTCCTTGGGTGGGGCCTTTTGACTGAGTCCAAGTTTTACTTGGACTTTTATCAAGGGGATTTTTTCTGTGAAGTTTGAAATCAGTCAAAGGGCTGCACTTGAGGACCTAGAGAGCCACATGTGGCCTTGAGACCACAGGTTCCCCATCCCTGGAAATAGTTACTAGATAATCTCTCAGGTCTTTCCTAGCACTTGATCCTGTGATGACCTGTTCCCTCCTAAGGAAAAGGTCCATGGCCAAAGTCTTTTGACTGTAGTAAAAATCTTTAATACAGATAATACACCATATTGGATTCTCTGAGCTCCAATCTATTCTGCTCTACAGCAGAGGTGTCAGACACGCAGCCCTCTGGATGCATATGGCCCACAGCACTCCCAAGTTCCACCTGAACCAGATTAGAATGTAACTGGGAAATATTTAAGAAAATAAATAAAAATATAACAAAAGATTATTTTGTTGAGTTGTTTCAGTTATGTCCGACTCTTCATGACCCCATTCAAGGTTTTCTTGACAGAGATACTGGACTGGTTTGTCATTTTCTTATCCAGCTCATTTTGCAGATGAGGAAACTGAGGAAAACAAGGTTAAGTGACTTACCCAGGACCACACAGCTAGTAAGTGTCTGAGGTTAGATTTGAACTCAGGAAGATGAGTCTTCCCTATTCTAAGCCCAGCACTCTGTGCACTATGGTGCCACCTAGTTTCCCCTAAACAGATAATACTACATTTTAAAACTAAGTCAATATGCAACTGGCAGGGATCCTTATGTACAGATTAGCTGTCTCTGTTTCTATTTGGGTCTGACACCATACTCTAAAGGCACCTTCAGGGAAGCTGTTGACCCTGCGGTGTCCAGAATGAGAATGACATTGGCTCCTTTTAAAAATTAGGGTTAGGGCCCTAGAGTCATTTCTCCATGGAGGTGCATCCATGGAATCTGAGATGTCAGACATACCTGATGGTCCTGGCCACCTTAGTTATAACACAACTGATCCTGAAACCTCATGTTTCAGCTTTCACCGACTCCCTACCTCTTCTGGTCAGACAAAAAATGACCTCTGGGTCCTTTCCCTTTTATCCAGCCAACCACAGGAAGGTACTTACCTGTCTTGATTCAAGGCGAGGGCAGTCAAGGTAGAAACCACAGCACCTAGGCCTCCAGTGATTGTCCACCAGGGATTCTGGATGAGGAGTCCAATGAAGATGATGATTCCACTGACTGGGTTGTTTACAAACATCACTTGTGCTGCTCCCCTCAAGACCCAGTCGATGAACTGGACAGCCAGTGGCTTATCTGAAAGAGATCCAGATGGCCAAGGCACCAAGGTCGAGCTCATCTATACTTATATATCCCTGCTACTGGAAGCTGAGACACATACAGGGAATTCACAAACCTATTGAGTGTTTTCCTTATGAGTCTCACTTTCCTCATAAGTAAAATGGGGATAATAATAATAGTTGTGCTACCTACCTTAGAAGGTTATTGTGAGTAAAGAATTTTGTAAATCTCAAAGTCCTATAAAAATGCTGTTAAAACGAATATGACTGCTACCTTATCAGGTCCTGGGGGAAATATAGCCAAGCATACTATCTATAGGGAGTCAAGTCTTGAGGTTCTAATCATAGGCTCAATTGATGAAGATGTCCTATGGACATTTCAAGGGAAATGTATTGGGACAATGGCTAGTGGAAGAAAGAAAATATATTTTTTTCTTCAGTACTGTATAACTTAATTGTGAGCTAGGATTTGGGCAAAAAAGAAAGTCACCTGGAGGGAAAAAAGTATTGGGTAGAGAATTAAATAATAGGAAAAAAGTCTGCTTTACCCAAGGAGGGAAATTAGCATTGGTCCAGGGCTGCAGGGAAGTCAAACAGGTGGCCTAATGACAATCAGACAGCAGGGTCTAAAGACAGGAGGACACTCTAAACTACCTGCTGGTTTGATTTTCAAGGCAGTCTCAAATAGAGAATTTGAGTGTGGAATTTGCTAGGAGGGTAATATGGACTCCAGAATATATTTGCTATACCAGATATTTGTTTTTCTTCAACTGAGAAAGCTGGAAAGGAGGGAGAAAATGGAGAACATAAAGAAGGGATAGATCCCATGAAAATGTGGACCAAAAATAATTGTAATAACTAAATGATTAGCATCATGCTGGCTTAGCCTAAAAAAGACTTAAAATACGAGTAAGCAAATGTTAAGCCCAGATCACACCCAAGTTTATAGAAGGGACAGTCTAGTGAAGCCAGTGATGCCTTCTCAGACTAATTTTATTATTAAAATACATAAAATAGAATACACGGCATTACAAAAGAAACTAATTATATTGAAATACAGTTATCCAAATATATATTTATAGAAAGTTCACAAGCCAGAGGTTAAGGAGCTTTCAACTAAAGTAGCTAAGGTACCCACTAATCCATAATTTCACAGAATTAAAGATTGTCTATATAGATTTATAGAACCAAGGAGGGTTAAAGCTAGGAAGGATCTTAGAATTTGTCTAGGTCAGATGGAGAAACGGGTTCAGAGAGGTACATGTATCTAAGATGGAACAGCTAGTTAGTGGGTTAAACCAAGCATAAATCTCAAGTCATCCAACTACACAAGAATTTAATGTAAAGGAAGATGATAAATGATAAGTTCTAAGGTCCAAGGGTTCTTAAGATGCAGTGAGAGGTCAGATAGCAATGCTTGAGAATTTGAAGGGAGTAACGGTAGGGCAAGCGGTGAGGTATGATGGTCCTCCATCTTACAAGGATTGTAACTGATGTCCCCTACCTCTTTTAAGCAATGGATAGGTGGGAATGGGAGCACACTACTTAAGTGACAAGTCACTTCCCTTCTGTGAGGCTGTTTTCTCAACAGTAAAGTGAAGGATGACAGGCTAGGTAATCATTAAGTTCCCTTCCAGCTTTAAATTTATGATTTTATAATCTTCAAACATGAGCAATGATGAAACTATACTGCACCTACATAATTCCAAAGTTTGTAGGATGCATCATTCCCCTACCTATTTTTCCCAAAGCTTGTGTGTATGTCTGTCTATGTGTGGTGGTGGGGGAGGGAAGTGATGAAGATTACATCTGGGATTAATTCTACTAGTGCTGGAAGAAAAAGATCACCTTCCTTTCTCTGTTATGGGAAATGTGACCTGCCCTTAGAAAGAGCTTGCTTGGGGAATGAGGGAGGTCCTCTGTGCCAAAGTCTCACTCTGATGCTTCTTGGACCACCTTACCTTTGATCCAGCTGCTGCACTCCTTCATCTCACCAGTGAGATAGCCCACTGCTGTGAAGGGGCTGATGCTGCTGCCACTGAAGGCTGGGTTCTGACGGGATGCAGCACTTTCTCTCTTCTCTCTCCTGGGTTTTACAATTTTCACCATGGGGCTGTCCTCTATGGCTGGCCGGAGACCCTTTGGGGGTGAGGGGAAAGTTGAGAAAAGGCACCAAACAATGACTTACTCATTCGATGTGTGGGGGGATAGTGGGGGATGAAATAGGGATTGTCATTTAGGGATTGATACTATTTTGGCCTCAGTTAAAAATCAGGAAGGGCTAGAGATAAAATAGGGATATTCTGGAGACGTTGGATTTTGCTCTTTAGTTCTATGCTATCCACAAGTGCACATACATAAGCCATCACACTGTTTCTCCTGCTGTCCTGTTTCCCACTCAGACCAATGTCCCCTCTTCCAGATCTTTTCCAATCTCCTCTTCATTAAACTTTTGTTTTCTGGGTAATCCCTCAACAACCTGCCCTTTGTTAAGAAGTAAGCTAAGGAGTCTGAAAAACATAGATAAGCTATATTATTGTTCCATTTACGTTTTTAATAGGAGCCTTCTGGAGAATATCATTCAATATAAAGGAGTCTCTCTGGAAATGGTAAGAGGAAGGTTTTTTCCCTATCAGAAAGAACAATTGTAAACTAGCTGCCTCCTCTTCACATCTGTGCGGTCAGTCCCAAGTGGAGTTATCCACAGAATGAGAGCCACTCCTAGAGTGGAAGTCATTGCCATCCCTCAGCCTCCTCCTTTATTAGCCCAAGCTTTCTTTCCCACCCACAAGAGTCATAGAAAAGCTGAGCTGTGTACCTTTTCCTCTGGCATTTCCAAGGGGCCGGTAGGTGTCTTGGGAGCACGTGGGCCACCGGAGGCACCTTGGGAAGCCACACAGTCTTTCAGGCTGTTACTTAGTAAACAACCTTTCCCAAATGGCCAAGGAGCCTTAAAACTCTGGGCTCTCAGAAATGAAAACCCCTCTAAGGGGTACCTTAGAGATTATCTAGATAAATAATTTAAAATTTATTATTTTTTTTTTTTTACTGAATTTGTGATTTCACTGGTTTAGGGAACTCCATCTACCAATGTAGGATGCCACTATAAGTTCTGTAGTTTGTAGTCTTAATTGTAGGGACATTGAGAGTTTGAGTCACTTGTCCAGAGTCACATATCAGGTAGATATCAGAGGTAGAACCTGAACCCAGGTCTTCCTGGTTTTAAGGCTGCTTTTCACTCCCATTTTATAGGTAAGAAAACTGAGGTCCATATGTTGATGACTGATGTCCAAAGGTTGCTATCTCCATTGTTGAAGGGTGCATTTGTAACAAGAAGATCATAGATGTATTTGAATAATGTCATATAACTAGTTAATGTCAGAGCTAGGTCTACAATCTAAGTCTCTTGACCCCAAAGTCCTGTACTCATTATACTATATCATGCTGCCTCCATTTGTTTCTGTACTAAGAAGACCCTTCAGTGAAGAGACATACAGTTTGAGAGGAAATAGGATGGGAGTTAACAAACACACAAAGGGGATGGAGAAGAAAACTGTGGCTTTTTTCACATGTCTAGGCATGATAGGATAAAGGGGACACCCTTCTTCAGATAGCATGAAGTGTGGAAAACTCATTGTCTCCAAGAGATGGACATTATGAAATAAAAAACTTCATCTACATTCAGGAACATTTTAGATCAATCATTCTCAGGCTCTCTACCCCACCTCCCCCAGCTCTCTAATGCGACCCTGGTGACTCTTTGAGACATCTGATTCCTATATTAGAATATTCTCATCTGCTCTGTTATATCAGGCTCTGCAGGGAAGACAGAAGACAGATATTTCTTTTAGTCAAGGGGGCTTACCAATGAGTCTTCAGAGATATGTGGTTATGAGTTCTACTAGTTTAGATGAATGATGCATTATCAGGGGAAGCTGAGGATGACTGGGGCAGGCTTCCAGTCTTTTAATGTCTATATCAGGGAAACCATCACCCCCTCTCACTACCCTTCCCTTGATTCTTCTTTACAGGCTTAACCAGAGAATCTTGGACAAAAGGACCAACAGGACTGGTCCAGGGCAGCAATTCTGATGGTCTTTTTTTTAACTAACTGCTTTCATCTTTTGGGATCCTGGGGAAAGGGTAGAGTGGGATGAAAGGCAGGTGTGCCACAAGACATTCTTTGAACTTTTTAGCAAATGTTCTCCAGTCTGGCTATCTGAAGCGAGTTCCTCAGCTACTGCTCAGCCATACTAGCTGTCAATAACTTGCCATCTGAACTTGGACAAGTCATTCTCATCTGTAAAATAAGGGGGTTGAGCTAGATTATCTCAAAGGTCCCTTTTAATAGTTCAAAAATCATATGATTCTATGATATACTGCTAGGGAGACCTGCCTGTCTCCCATCTTTGTCTTCAGGTGAAACTGGAGCATCCATTCATGTTGAGTTTAACCATCCTATTACACCCACCAGTCAAATAAGAATTGTTCTGTGTACCTTTTCTTCTGGCATTTCCAGGAGAGGAAGACCTGGGTGGATGTTGGGGGAACGTGGGGTCCATGTTGGACACATGAACTCTGACTCATAAAGTCTGCGTCTATCAGAGAGAGAGTCTACCAACAGGGGGCTGCTGTGGGTCTCAGACATGTCCTTTGGAGTCCAGCTGCTCATTCTGTACTATGATTAGTGAATAGCAAAAAAAAAAAAAACACAACCTAGCAGTTAGGTAATAGACATGGAAGGGCTATGGATGAGGCTGGGTAGGAACAAGTAAATCATAAGGCTTTGATCCAATAGTATGGCTCTACCACATTTCTCTGGAAAGAAAGCCATTCCATCTGTTTGAAATGTCCTTCCCCATACTCTGACTATGGAAATCTTTCTCATTCATCAAGGGCCAGCTTAAATGCAACTTTTTCATTCATTCATTCATTCATTCATTCATTCATACATTCAATAAGTATTTATTACACCCCTACTATGTGCCAGGAATTATCTTAGGTGCTGGAGATACAAAGAAAAACAAATAATCCATCAAGGTGTTTACATTCTATTGTGCAAGTATGCTGGTGGGGTAGGGATGGATAATGTATACACAGATAAACACATAGAGCAAAGCAATTTCAAGAGTACAGGGAGGAAATGAGGAAAGGCTTCCTGTTGGAGGTAGCTCTTGTGCTGAGCTTTGAAGGAAGCTGAGGATTTTAAGAGCTTGAAATGAGGAAGGAATTCATTGTAGGCATGGGGACAGATGGCCTGTTCAAACACATAGAAACAAGTAGGATGTCCTGTCTGGAAAATAGCAAGTAGGTCAGTTTGGATGAAATATGAAGGAGAGTTATATTTGTACCTTTTCTATAAAGTTTTTCCCGATCTCATGACAAGAACCATATATACATGAGAGATGGCCATCTGGGGACCAGAGAAGAGGGTGGAGTAATTGACCTACATGAGGAATGAATTTATGCTTTTGGTCTTTAACCCCGAGTTGGAATCCAATAAACAGACATTAAATTTAACTGGAGGAGAAGATACTGGTCTTTGGCAGGTTATGGGTAGAGCAGGGTAGGGTCATGAACCTCTCAGGCATAAAAGTCATAGACAGATGGCCTTGGATAAATAACTCAAAAGTTTCTCCATTTTTAAAATGGAGGCAAGAATTCCCACTCTTCCACATCACAGGGATGCTGTGAGGATTCAATGAGATTATATACGAGAAATAGTTTTGAAAACTGTAGCAAACTATAGAACAATGTGAAAAAAAGGAAAGAAAAATTTGTCAACATTGCTGCTTATTAAGAAGACTTTCAAAAAAATGTGGAAAGGATGACTCATGGGAGTCATTGGAGAACCAATCCCTTTTGAATATTTCTCTCTCCAGATGCCACCTCTGGATGGTTTCAGCTCTGTCACACTCATGTTTTATGAATCTTTGACAGTGGTTCCCAACCTGTGCATGTAGAATCCCTAGGGGGCCATGGAGTTATGGCAAAGGGTCCATCTGTTCAGCAAGCATTGGCATGTTGATCTTTATTTAGCTCCAACAAAATATGCAGCGTGACTCAGTATGATGAATAGGCGAGCACACCATCTGCAGGCTGAACCGTCTCACACATATATGCACTATTCCTTTGCGCTGTGGTGGTGGTAATGCTCCAAAAGCATTAGTGAATTCATAGCAGCCTCTGGTCATGGTTTATCTTCTTATTCAGCCAGATTCACATGGCAACTTCTCAATCATGAGGGAGTCAGTGAAATTTTTTTTATATTTTAAAAGGGGTCATCATACTAGAAGAAGTTGATGATGAGCTAATGTCAATATGAAGACTCACAGTCTAGGGTAGCAGAACTCAGGCTACCTATTGCCTGCTCGTGGGCATTTTACAATAGCTGTTCAACGTGGCAGGTACTGCTCTAAGTTCAGTTTGACTTCCAACTCTATCACTTGACTGAAACTGCTCTCCCAAAGGCTACTGGAAACTTCTTAATTGCTTGATCCAATGACCTTCTCAGTCTTCATCTTCCTTGACCTTTCAGTGACCTTCATCACTTTAACCACCTCCTCCTGCTGGATGAACTCTCCTGCCTTGCCTTCCATGATATTGCTCTCATGGCTCTCCTACTTGAAGGATCAGTGGTTCTCAGTTTCCCTTTCTAGTTCAACATCCACCTCCTGCTCCCTAACTTTAGTTGTCCCCGCCATGACTCTGTTGTGAGCTATCTTTTCTTCTTTCCCTTTGTGGTTTTCACTTCAACAGGCTCCGTTATCATCTCTATGCAGATGGCTCAATTTTTTCTCTTGAGTTCTAGTCTCTCATTACTAATTTCCTACTGCACATGTCCAGCTAACAACACAAATGCAAAACATTCAAAATGTAACTCATTTCACCATTCATATCTCTTCCAAGCTTCATTATTTCCACCATTATCTCAGCCACTCATATTTGAGACCTTTAATCATTGTGACCCTTCTCTCTCCCTAACTCTCCAATAAGTTTCTTGGTCCCGTTAATAAACTTCTACAACATCTCTTGAATTTATCCTTTGCCCTAAGTCCTCATCACATTCACTTGGCAGTCTACTGATTGGTCTTCCTGTCTCTTTCATATCTCCAATCCATTCTTCATACAACTGTCAAAATAATCTTTGTAAGGAGTAGACATGACTATGATCCTTCTCAGTTCAAAACCCTTTACTGGTTCCTTATTATAAGGGGGATGCCCACAGAAAAAATAAAAACTCCTCAGCCTCTTGTGGCATCTTCACAATTTGGCTCCAACATATTTTTCTATCTATACTTTGCATTATACTCCTTTACTAATTTTACTTGCTGTCAAATTGCGCTACTAGCTGTAACTTCCTGAAATCAACTTGCCACCTTTCTGCTCTGTGGATTTCTAGCCTATCCATCCCTCTTCCCTCTTTTTGCAATTTATGTACTCTTTTTTTTTTTTTTTTTGCTCTATCAGATTTCAACAGTCAGTTCAGGGGCTACTTCTTTCACAAAGACTTCCTTCATTTTTCTCAAATATTCTGAGAGCTTGTTGTTTGTATTTCTGCTTTGAACTGTTCATTCTCAAATTTGTATCATGTTTATTTTTATGGAGAAAGACTGGTACTCCTGGGTTGACCAGAAGATTAAGGAATGTTGAAAAAGGGCACTTTCATTTGTTTTCACCCCAGGTTCATTTACATGTCCAGCAGGTAGTATTTATGGGAGCCTGGAGGGCACCTCATTTCCTGTGGATATATATATATATTTTTTTCTTTTGTAGTGAATCTTAAAATATAGATTAAGACTAGGAGATTAGCAGAAGGTAAAAGAAAATTTCTAACCTTAAATCAGGTAGTTGGTTGGAGTCAGGGATTTTGAGTTGGCTTTGGGAATATATAGTCAAAAGAATAGACTTAATCTTTGCCTAAGGCTTCTGTTATTGTTAGTTTGTTGTTACTGTTTTTGTTGTTGTTTTCATTTGTTTTTTGGTTACTAGGCTGAGTATAGTGGCTCATTGCCCTAGACTATGTGCTAAAACGACTTTAGCCCTTTGAACAGAGAGGTCGTAAGAGTTGATAGTCCTGAAAATTACCAGATAACAGAGAGCACTTTAGGGAGACCACAGGGCCAGGAGAAATGGAAAAGATGAAAACACAGATATAATACCTAGTAGAGAATAGCCTGATGCGATCACCAGAGTGCAGCTGAGGTTGTATGAGTTGCCCCATCCATATAACGCACCCACGTGTCCCAATATGTGTCTTTGCTCCTGGAATGTTTCCTTTTATACAGGTTCCCTGGCTACGTGTGTGCTCTCTGTGTACCTTCCTATGTGTGTTCCCTGGTCAATCTTGTTCTCTACCTACATGCCCTCCCCATTGGAGGGTTGGTAAGTTTTGGGACAGTATTAAATGATTTTGCTTTGAACTGATGTTGTCTCTGGCCTTGTAAAAAAGTAAAGACTTCAACTGGGGCACATAAGCTATGGTTTTGAGTGGATACTTTTTCTAAAAGTACTTCTTATTTGAGATAACTTCTTTGGGTCCCAGAAAAGTATATGCATATCATATTATTCATAAAACTTCTGAGGGAAAAGATAGCTTTGTTTTTGTCTTTGAATCAGCTGCACCTAGCAATATATCTTTGAGATACTAGGCATTTAATAAACATCTGGTTAAATAAACTGAATTGAATCAATCAATTGATCAATCAACTTATCGATCAATCAATATTTCATTGAACATCTACTCATTAAAAGATTTAGGGCATGAGGTCTCCCTCCAAGTATACCTACAACCTCAGCAATTCCGACCCTATGAATCTGTTCATTTAAGGAAAAGGATTTCAAGCCCTGTAGGCATCACCATTTGGCTTAGTGATGAAACAGAGGTTAAAGGAGAGGATTTTCCCTTCAGGTGAGGAAATTGGTCTGTAATCTGATAGGCAAAGGAATCAGACAGAGATAGAGTTTAATAAAGGGGGCACAGTTGGAATAGAAGATGTGAGAGAGACTAAATGTTTTTGATTAGTCTGTCACATTTAGGAAATGTCTTGTTTGAAGGGGAGAGGAGTTCTCACAAGAACTCAGGGAGTGATAATCAACCCAGATTGTCCCCTCTCCTTCCCCCTTAGGCTGCATGACTAGTTTCTTACCTAATGAGATGATTCTTGTTTTTCTGCAAAGATATGTTCTCCTCTCTGAAAAGGAAAAGTAAAATGCTTGGTTCTACTACTTGTGAAAGGAACATTAGGGATGAAGTTAGAGAGACACTGCCTTTTTTTTTTTTGATTCTTGAAAGAATCTTTACTGTGAAAGCAAAAGATTGATCCAAAGACTATAGTTTTGTTACACACATTCCATTCTGATATACAGCACAATGTTATATAATGAACATGGGTTGATAAATTATTCAATGCATTAAACATTTTTACTAAGTATACTGTACTGTTTTACATATCTGAAAAATGAGTTAGAAAGTGTTTTTGCATTTCCTACTATCAGAAATTAAACAGTAGGGGCGGCCAGGTAGCACAGCGAGTAAGAGCACCGGTTCCAGTGTCAGAACGACCTGGAGATAGAATCCCGGGCTCGGACACTTAGCACCCACCCAGAAACACCTGGCCGTGTAACCTTGAGCAAGTTACTTAACCCCAATTGCTTAGGGGCGGCCAGGGCGGCCAGGTGGCTCAGCGAGTAACAGCACTGGCTGCAGTGTTGGGACGACCTGGAGATCGAATCCCGGGCTCAGACACTCAGCACCACACCCAGAAATAACTGGCCGTGTAACCTTGAGCAAGTTACTTAACCCTGATTGCTTAATAAAGAAAATTAAACAGTCTTCTTAAGGACAAAAGTCTTTAAAACACAGTTTAGTGCTTAGGGTTCATAGCACAATGCAACTTAGTTCAGTGGATATTTTGGCAACACTTAATCTGAGCAAGAACAGAGCTTTTGAAAAATAAGGCTTTAAGTAGGTTTGTCTTTTTTAGGATTTAGTTGTAATAGAATGTGGAAAAAAAATCATTCTCTAACACTTTAAACAAAACCATGAAATTATTGATTGGTTCAGAAGGTTTTATGGAAAGAAACTAATTTATAACAAAAACTTGGCATTGAGTGAATGCCCCATTGTTTAAGCAAAGCTTACAAAGGTTCAAAGGGGAACAGGGCAGGGCTGTAACGTTTACAACAGCACACATTTTCTCTTCCTCTTCTTGACGGGGGTGGGGGCGGTGGGGGATGAGGGCGGTGGGGGGGGGTGGGTAAAGAACCGCTCGAATAGCTTCATCAAACACTGTCTTGAGGCCTCGCTGTGTGAGTGCTGAACATTCCAGATATTTTACAGCACCAATCTCCTTTGCCATGGCTAAGCCCTGTGGGTAGGTAATTGGAGTCAGCTTCTTCTCCTTTAGTTTCTCAATTGTGTCTTTATCATCTCTAAGGTCAAGTTTGGTGCCCACTAGAATTATGGGAGTGTTAGGACAATGGTGTCGCACTTCAGGATACCACTTTGCACGAACATTTTCAAATGATGCAGGACTCACAAGGGAAAAGCAAATTAAGAATACGTCTGTTTGAGGATAGGATAAGGGACGTAATCGGTCATAGTCTTCTTGGCCTGCTGTATCCCATAAACCGAAATTCACAGGTTTCCCAAATACCATAACATTGGCAGAATAGTTGTCAAAGACAGTAGGGATGTATCCTCCAGGAAAGGCATTGGTCGTATAACTGATCAGTAGGCAAGTTTTACCTCCAGCTCCCCTGCCGGGCCGCTGCCGCGGCAGCTCCCTTCGCCCTCCCCATCTGGGCGGGACCAGCCCCTCTCTACTTTCCTTCTCCCTCTTGCTTCTGCTCTTCGAGGCCGGAGCCCCGCCTCTCGAGACTGCCTTTTTCTCTCAAAGTCCATGCCTGTCATGTTCATAGGAACTCTCCTGACCTGGAGATACTTCATCAGCTACCATAATGAAAACAAAAGCATCCCACATTTTGTTACAGAAGAACTAGATTTTGTATGTTTTTACAAGGATGTTGTATTCTGTTTTGAAGACGATGGACAAAATTGAATTCTATTTGTTAGTTATTTCTATTCCCTATCTGACTTTGGGAGGAGGTAGGAAATATATCTAGTTAGCTGCATCATTACATAGAAATAGAAATAGTGCACCAAAAGTTGTTCATGTGATTGGGATGCTTCCTAATTGGCTGAGAGTAAGCCTAGAATTATAGGATGTACTGATGAGTTTGGCCCAGAGAGCCTATGGGTAAATCCCAATTCAGTGTTGGTGGTGGTGGTGTGTTTTGAAGTGAAATGTAAAAATCTCATCTGTGTCCCATCTGGAGAGAATCATGGTTGTCTGGGGAGCTATAGCTAGACTGAGTATCTTGGGGAATTTCAAGGACTACCTAGTCTGGGAGTAAGTATCTAAATTTTTATATGTTCTATTTTAATTTTTTTTATTTTATTTTTAATTCAACGCTCCAAGTTTTCTCCATTCCACCTGCTCTTCCCAAGTTGAGAAATTAAGAAAAACAAAACCAGTTATAAAAATGAACAAACAAAATAAATTCCCACATCCCACATTAGTGATGTCCTATGTGTGTATGCATATTCACATATATGTGTATACTTATAAATGCACATATATTCATATACATGTATATATTTATATACTATATATTCACATATAGGTATAAATTCATATATATAATAGAGATATATTCACATATAGGTATATGTAGATATATTCACATGTATATATAGATATATTCACACATATATATGTATATATAGTTATATTTACATATATGTATGTATATGTATGCACACATATGCTTGAATTTGTACTCTGAGTCTCTGTCTGGAGGTGGGTAGCATGTTTCATCATGAGTATCTTGGAATTGATTGCATTGCATTGATCAGTGTTCCCAAGTCTTTCAGAGTTTTTTGTCTTTATAATACTGTTGTTATTTTATAAATTGTTCCCCTGCTTTGCATCAGTTCATACAAGTCTTCCCAGGTTTCTCTTCATCATTTCTTATAACACAACAGTATTCTATCACATTCACATACCACATGTTCAGCCATCCCCAATTGATGGGCCACTTCCAATTCTTTGACACCATGAAAAGGGCTGCTATAAATATTTTTGTACATAAGGACTCTCTTCCTCTTTCTTTCAATTTTTTAGGGGTGTAGATTTAGTAGCAGTATTACCAGGTCAAAGGGTATATACAGCTTAATAGTTTTGTAGATATAGTTGCTTTCCAGAATAGCTAGACTAGTTCACAGTTCCAGCAATAGTGCATTAATGTGCCTGTTTTCCCAAATCCCTCCAGCATTTAGAATTTTCCCTTTTTGTCAACTTTGCCAGTCTGTTATATGCACATTTAATTATCTTGCTTTGGTGTATTATTCTGAATTTTTAGATTTTCTTTTCCTAGAAAATAAATTCTATAAATATATGTTCTTACAATATTGTGTTTATAAGCATGGAGAATAGGAAGGAAAAGGGGAGAGAATGTCTGCTCAAGGCACTGAGTTATGGTGGTGGTGGCAGAAGGATGGGGATAGATAATTAGGGACTGAATGTGGTGGATTGTTGAAATCAGGAGATGAATAAACTCTGGTACCATGGAAAATCAAGAGGCTCAGAGCATTGAGTTAGGATTCAGTGATAAGTCAGTTAGATAATATAGCAGCAAGCACCCTAGCATATCCAGGATGGCTGCTAGCACAGGTTCCTAGATCTGCTTTTTAAAGGAAAGCAACTCAAAATGGGTTAACAATCTTGCTTTAATCAAACATATGTCATTTGCCTAGTTCAGGGGGAAAAGATCAGCACCCGGAACTTCAGAGAATACAAATTACAAGAAGACAGAGAAACAGATCATCAGAAAGGCTTCCAACTGTCTGACCATTACATCCATACCTAATCAGTTACCAGAGAGGGAAGCACCAACATCTGGGTTTTCAAAGTCGGGGGAGGGTGAGAGAGGGTGGGGGGGGGTGGCTCAACGGCTGCCCAGAGTCTCATCTGGTCAAATCACACAACTCTTCTCAAAGTGATCCCCAAAGCAAAATCTCACATCAGGGTATATATAGCCTTCTCCTGGCTCAGAGAATGTCACAATCCTCTTGACCCACTGCCCAATCACAAAGCACCAAGGCGTGGGCATTCCTAAAAAACAAGCCTCCCACCACAGGTTCCAGGTGACCACATTCAGCCTATTAGGGGACAGAGTATATTTTCAAATCAAAGAAGGTTCTCAGAGTCACTTAAACCTATCAAAAGTTCCAGGGGCAGGGAAGATCTTCAGATTCCCATTCCAATAACATATAACAAGTATATGACATATTTATTATGTTCTAAGCTCTGTGCTAAGTGTTACATAGACAAAGGAAGAGAAAAAGGCAAGTTATGAAGAAAGACCTGAGGACAAAGACTAAAGATGTCTTGGGTTGGCTCCAGTAAGGAACTGGTACCCAAGGGAGCTCATGTGGTTCCACATAAACTGAGATCAAATACGTAGCATAGGATTATTCATATATTTCTCTATGATAATGAATTATGTTTTTTATTTTTCAAAATACATTCTATATTTATATAACCTATATTTCCCAATGTATCTCTCCCCCTTCATTTCCTAGATCCTTTATAACAAAAAAAAGTTTGGCAGAACTGACCAACACCCCCTACATACCCACAAGTTGTTGTTGTTGTGTTTGTCCTTTGTTTTCAGAGACAATGGCACGAGGGTGATGATGATACACACACACCTTCCCCACCTCTAAAAAAAAATATTAAAATTTTTCCCACATATTTGAGAATTTAAGGGACATACATTTCTTGCCTCCAATCCTAACTCATAAGAATCTTAGATCTTAGGAAGAATCCTGGCTCTTAGGCTGCCCTAAGTCTGAGGCACCAGTCAAATGGGCCCTTCTTCTTCCTCTCTGAGTGTCATCTTCAGTCCCTTTAAGATAAGGCCTTTCTCCTTACCTTCCTTTCTAATTTCTCTGATCATTAAACCACAGCTAGAGACATGCAGCTTCCTGGGTCCTCTGGTCTCTGAGTCAGCTCATCTCCTTAACTCACCCATCTCCTAATTTCCTATTCCCCTCATTTGCTCCTGCTGCACTCTCTATTTTAATGCTTGGTCCCAGATTCCCTGAATTTCATATGTCCCAGCTAAAACCCCACCTTCTATGAGAAGCCTTTCATGATTCCCCTTAACATGAATTCCTCCCCTCTGTTGATCACTTAGTATTTCTCCTGCATATAGCTTGCTTATACATACGGTAGTTGTTTGCATGTTGTCCCCTGCATTAGACTGTGAGTCCATCTTTTGCATTTCTTTGTATCCCTAGTGCTTAGTCTGGTGCCTGGCATATAGCTTAATTGACTGACTGACCTAGTGCCCACTTCCCTATTTTCTTCTGCCTTCCTCCCCAGTCTCTTTGGGGGGCTGAGTTTCAGCTAACTCCAGAGCTGCTAATGGTAAAAGACAGCTTACATCCCAGGTTCCTAGACCTGCCTGCTCTCTCAGATAATTATTTAGGAGGTGGGGTTGCCCTAAAGTAACTCTGTAGCTATCTCTAACCCAAGGGTTGCTGCCAGCTTTCACCTGCTCCTCCTTGGGTACCAGAGAACCACCTCAGTCTGCTCATCTCAGATTAGCCATTTAAGACATATGGAATAGAGGGCATAGGGGCCCAAGATAATTGCTAATAATCAGTATTCATTAAGCACTTACAGTGCTAGGTACTATACTAATCACTGTGCATTAATGTAACACCTAAGCTCTGAACATCTTGCTTTACTGTATTTCCTTATTTTATTTTTTGTGTCTTATATGTCGTAGATTTAAAGATAGAAGTGACTTTTAAAGTTATTGAGTCCAATTCCTTCATTTTAAAGATGAGGAAACAGGTCCAGAGGGTTGAGTGACTTGCTCAGGGTCACATTAAGTGTCTGAGGCTGGATTTGAACATGACACCACCTGCTTGCTTGAGGATAGACCTCCTGACCTCAGACCAGTAAGAAACGCCTTTGGCCCTATTGTATCTCAAATGTTCCTGGTACTGATTCCCATTAACCTACTATTCAGGCAATGAGGCTGGTAGACTAGGACTGTAACTCCCAAATGTGGTAGCCCTCTGTGTTATGCTTCATGGATCTGGATGCACATCAGCCCTAATGCTGCTTAGTCCCATTGTTGTTCTAAACCTTAATTAGGGACAAATAAGTGAAGCAGTGGGTAGAGCACCAACCAACCCTGAAGTCAGGAGGACCTGAGTTCAAATCCATCCTCAGAGACTTCTTAACTGTGTGAGCCTGGGCAAGTCACTTAACCCCGATTGCCTCAAAATAAAAAACAAAACTTTCATTAAAGTGAGGTGACCACCGCCTTTCCCCAGGGCTCTAACATTCATTTTATACTTAGTGGGGTAGGAAAGCATATCAACCATAGGTCAGCACACCTTGGAGCCAACAAACCATTTTCTTGAGGACAGGGGGCTGTTTCCCTTTTGTCTTTTTATTTCCAGAACTTAGGAGAGTGTCTGGTATGTAATGCTTAATGAATGCCTATTTGTTTGATTAGCTGGGGTCCTCCACTGACAATGCTGACCAACCTGAAGGAGACCCAGGGGATGTGAGGAATGGTGCGTGGCTGCATAATGCCTTATGTTTATTCTGTGAATAATACCCCCAGAGGTAACTTGGAGCTGTTCAACATATCTATCTGTCTACCTATTTATTTATTTGCTTTTTTTTGGAGAGGGGAAGGCAGGGCAATTGGGGTTAAGTGACAGCTAGTATGTGTTAAGTGTCTGAGGCTGGATTTGAATTGAGGTCCTCCTGACTCCAGGGCTGTAGCTCTATTCACTTCACCATCTAGCTGCCCCCTGTTCAACATATTTAAAAGGAGCAGGAAAGCAAGGTCAGCCTCAAATTCAAAGATATAAAACCTCATGTTATTGAAACAGTACCAGACCTGGAGTCAGGAAGACTCATCCTCCTGAGTTCAAATCTGCTGTTAGACTCTGTGCAAGTCACTTAACCCTGTTTGCCTCAGTTTCTTCATTTGTAAAAGGAGCTGTCATAAGAGCTCTACAGAGACCTCAAACCTCTTTTCTTCTGGCTTGACCCCCAGATGGGGTCAATTCTCTTGCTCCTTGGATGCTATTGATCATAGTAGTTCATACTCATGCTTCTGACACTTGATCTAATGCCCCAGAACTTCTATTGATCAACTCATTACCTCCAAGATCATCCTGATTCCCCTTCCTGAGTAAGAAGCTTCCTGGCAATGCCTTCTCTACCTCCCTGGTAAATGCCATGGCAAGTCTCAGACCTGGCCTAATTTCTAGCCATCAAAATATATCAAACCCTTAGTATTCATGGATACCTTCAAATCAATTAGTTCATTAGATGTCCTAGCTGAGTATTATAACTTGAGGGCAGGAGAAAGAGGACACATAAACTTTAGAGGGAGAAAGAAGAAATAAGGGGTTGGAGGTTGGGCAGTAGGTCCGACTGGGGGTACTTCTGTGGAATTCTGAGGAAGTCAGGAGCAGCATGATGGCACTAGGGGAGAGGCATGGAAAAAGCGAAGAGTGTGAAAAAGTGTATGAATGGAATCACACTTGATCCATTCCAATTTATCAGACTCAGACCTACCATCATCTGCCTTATCTCTTCAGCAATCATTCCTCTCCTCATTCTGCAAAAGTCAATCCTTTCCACTTTATGGGGAATCACCCACAAAGCAAAACCAATGCATTCCTGATGTATAATTCCATTAATTCAGAGATGGGATTGCTTTACCATGCCTGCCCCTGTTGCTTAAAATGAGTCCTCTATAGCCAGGTGGTTTCACAGTTCTGAATATGCCTCAAACATTCCTGCCTTTGGGTCTTTCCTGAGACTACCACAGAACCTACAGTCTTCTCTACCTCCTCCCCGTCTATTTAAATCTACCCATCCTTCAAGTCCAGCTTAGGTGCCACATCTTTCCTAGCTTAGGAAACATTCCTACTCAAACACACACAATTTCTTGCCTTATAATGTAACCTTATTTTATTGTTTACTTCTTCATCTGCAGGGTGTTCATAAAAGTCTGGATACATAGGAAATCTCACTAACTATGCATATTTTCAAGAAATGAAATGAATGAAATTTTCAACAGCATATTTTTAGCATAAATGAGATTTCATAGGAAGACATAGGAGATACATAGGAAATCTCATTAATTAAATTAATCTCATTAATATGGAAAATAGTCCCCAATAGCTAATGAAAGCTTTTATTCTATAAGAAATTGTCATGGCTAAAATTTATGCTAATTAAATAAAATGTCATTGGAAATTTCATTCATTTCATTTCTTGAAAATATGCATAATGATATTTCCTATGTGTCCAGACTTTAGGGACATCCTGTATAAAGGCTTAATATGTTAATTTATAATACATTCAAGCCAACTTTATATTTTTTCAAAATGAAATATGTTTAATTTTATTTTGAGATATTCATGATATGCTCCCCCTTCCCTCTCCTTTTTTGGGGAATGGTAAAAGCAACAAGGTGACTCTGAATGCAGCTGCCAGGTCTGTGTGACCCTTCCTCTGGGAATGCTGGCCTGGTGAAAGGCTGAGGAGAGTTTGAAGTAGGAGACAGAAGCAGATAAATCACGTGGTGATTGTCGGTAGCTTTGGAGATTCACCAGAGGTAGACCTAGGAAGGGCCAGTTATGGCTTTACCTATAGTTTAGGAGCAAGGTGCTGCCAGGGATGCATGTCTTATTCTCCAGTGTGTGTACCAGCTGGCAGTCACTCAGACAGACCTGGGGGAAATCACCTTTCTGGGTCTCAGTTTTCTCAAGTAGAAAAGGAATAGTCTCTACTAGATGATCTTAATTTTACTCCCAGCTTTAAATCTATAATTTGATGATGTCTTTACTTCATGGCATTATCTCCCTCATGTCATGGTCCTCTTCAAGAATAGGTGCAGAAGATTCTGTGACTATGGACAGTGCATGTTATGGGGCTCTAATAAGGATTAATGAAACCATGAGTTCGATCCAATCTGGTAGCTGCGCCCACTTATGATAGGACATTACATTAGGCACTTAAACCCAATACCTGCCAAGAAAAGTTACATGGCACAGTGGAGAGAATGCTAATGACCAGAGTTCAGATCTTGCTTCTGACACTAACTGGGCAATGAGAGACAAGTCGCTCAATCTATCTGATCCTCAGTTTCCTGATCTGGAAAAGGAATGAGGGATTAGAATAGATGGTCTCTCAAGTCTCTTTTAGTTCTAAACCCATGATCCTAAAAGGTAACTACAGTTAGGAAAAAATTGAACAACGATTTATATTTAAGAAGTATTTTCCCTTTTGCGTAGAAATTGTGTTCTAAGTCACAAGAGAAGGTGATCTACTTTGACCTGTTTCCGGCAGCATGGTCAGAATGCATTGGACCTTCTGTATTCCCTTGCCCAGTCCCTCTTGGAACTGGGCACTTTGAAAGGTATGTATTGGTGAGGCTAGGAGGAGGAGGAGTTTATTGTAGTTATATGATAGAATTTAGGCTTTCATTTTTTTTCCTGTATAAAGTTAACTAGGTCATATGGGGACTTATATACAAAACCTTGGTTACCTTAGGAAAAGGCAACAAAAATAGTGGAAAAATACTGGTTCTGTATAGTAGAAGACTCAGGTTCATATCCTATGTCTGTTATCTGCTTTTTTTGTCAACTTGGGGAAATCACTTGTTCCTCTGAGCTTCTTTTTTCCTCTATGTATGAGAGGGCTGACCCACTTGGGGTCATGAACCACAGTGTAAGAAGTACTGAAGGGGTCTCCAGTGGAAAAAGTTGAAGACATCCTGGAGTGGATGAAATAAAAGATCCCTTATGGTTCTGAAGCCTACAGTCTTATTAGTAGCCTAAATAATTCTTTACAAATATGAGTAAATATGAGAATTGTTTAAGAATGGCTCAGCTTGGAATGATGATAACATAATAATAAATATTTTATATATGACTTTAAGGTTTATGAGCTGCTTTGCATGTTCTATCTTATTTGATGCCCACAATGATCCTTCAAGGTAGATGCTGGCATGATCTCCATTTTATGGAGAAAGAGAGGCATGGACAGTTTAGATGACTGAGCCAAGACTCCATAGCTACTGGGAGGAAGCAGGGAGATGGAGATGACTTTTCCAGGTGTCTTCCTAGCTGTAAGGCTCTAGGGCAAAGTCTTTTGCATTTTACATAATCAATAAATATTTTTAAAAATTTGGTTGGACTTGAGGATGGGATGGGGGTGGAGAAGAGAATAAAAGGTGAAGTGTTAGTCCTTTGATTTGATCAGTTCTACCTTCTTGCATTGCCACTCCTCAGGGATAGGACCTCTGTGAGCCAGACTGCTGTTGCAGGACAAGATTTCGTTCTAAAAGAAAGAAAGGCAACCCTGATGTCCAGAGGACAGTACCCAGAGAAAACAGAGTGGCAACTTGCTTGGAGATCTCTGGTACTTGTTCCCCCTCTGGTGGCCAACAGGTATTATAGCATTCTGTCTGTTTTTTTTTTTTTTTTAATTCTTTTTAAAGTTGGGTATTCATTAAGGTTTTTCCTCAAAATGGAGAATCGAGATGGAAAGTGAAAAACAAGTCAGCCACCCAGATGTGTGCCCTACATGACAGTAAACATCTGAGTGATCAGGGAAAGCATACTAGGGATTCAGGTTAAAATGCTCCTGGGCTTCAATTTCCTTATTTGTAAAATAAGGTGGCAGTATGAAAGATTTCTAAAGTCCCTTTCTGACCTAAAGTTCCATGATTTCATGACTCTAAATGTTAGGGTGAATCCAGGATCCATAAAATTCTAGTTGAGAATTCATTTCCAAACCTATTTTGCTGTCTGTAAGAGTCAAAGGCAGATGTGACCCAGAAATAGAATCAGAGATTTAGAGCTAGAAGGGGTCTTATAAGCAACCTCGTTCAATCCCCTCATTTTATACATGAGGAAACAGAGGCCAAGATGAGGGTCACACAGCTAGTAAATGACAAAGCCAGGATTTAAACCTGTATCCTTTGACTTTTTATATAACATACTTTCTTTTGTACCAGTGTGGGACTTTCTTAATATGAGAACATGCATGAGAGGTGGCTTCCTAGCTAAATGGTAACAGAGCACTGGGATTGGAGTCAGGAAAAACTGAGTTCAAATCTGATCTCAGATACTAGCTGTGTGACCCTGGGCAAGTCATTTGATCTGTCTGCCTCAGTTTCCTCAACTATAAAATGGAGACAATAATAGCACCTACCTTCCAGGGCTGTTGTGAGGGTCAGTTGAAATAATATTTGCAAAGTACTTAGCACAGTGTCTGGCATATCAGGTTTTTAAAAATTATTATTATTTTGGTCTTTTTGGAGGGGGGAAGGCAGGGCAATTGAGGTTAAGTGACTTGCCCAAGGTCACACAGTAAGTGTTAAGTGTCTGAAGTTGGCTTTGAACTCAGGTCCTCCTGACTCCAGGGCTGGTGCTCTATTCACTGTGCCACCTAGCTGCCTCTCATGTAACAGGCTTTTAGTAAATAATTAATCCTTTCCTTCTACGAAGTCATGGGTGGGAGGGGGAAACGTACAACCTCAAACCTTTTAACTTTTCAAACTCATTGTCTGCAGAATTCTACCAACACTGCTATTACACTCATTTATTGGGGAAATTGAGGCATTTAGAAGTCACATGGTTGCACACCTTCATATTTTGTAGCATTTGTCTTCCTATCCATGATCTCATTTGGTCCTCATAACTCTGTGGGGGTGGGTAAGTATTATTGTGTCCAATTTGCAGATGAAGAAACAGACTCAGATAATCTAAGGAACTTAACCCAAGTCAATGGCAAGGCCAAAATAATGATCCTGATCTCCTGAGGGCTGGTCCTGGGCTCTCTGGAATATAAGGTACTCAAGGTCACAGCAAAATGACAGGATGCCAGGGCTAGACTCTGAGTGTTCGGTCCTTCATCCTAGCTCTCTTCATTATACAGCAAAGACTTATTTTCATCTTTTCTAGGTTACCATTGCCATGGAAACTCAGGATGTCCCACTGTCACCTCAAACTCAACATTTTCAAAACCAAACTATTCATCTTCTCTTCCAACCTTATTCTTTCTTCTGACTCTCTTATTTCTGTAAACATTACCACCATCCTTCTGATCATCCAGGCTTAAAACCACCAGGTCCTCACCCTTTTCCTGCACCTAGACATGTCCTAGGCTCTGTCAATTATCCCTTGGAGCACAGGCTTTAGAGATCATCTAGTCTAAACCCCTTAATTTCATAGGAGAGAATCCTGAAGCCTCATGTGGACAAGTGACTTGCCAAGGTAACAAGAGATTGGAACCTGGGTCTTCAGGCTCTAAATCAATTTTTTTTTCTGCTGTGCCAAATGACTCTCTCATTTGTCCAATCCTTACATTCCCTGGTGCCAGCACTGTTTTATGACCTCTCCCATGGGCTATTACAAATAACTTCCCAACTGATCTCTCTTTCTTCAATCTCTTTCCCCTCCAAACCATCATGCCCATCAATGCCTGATTAATGTTCCTAATCAGCAGATACAAAAATTGTGTTATTGCTTTGCTCAAAAAGCCTTGCATGTCTCTCTGTTGCTTGTTTTTGTTGCTGTTGAGTCATTTTTTTCAGTCATGTCTGATTTGACCTCATTTGGGGTTTTCTTGGCAAAGACAATGAAGTGGTTTGCCATTTCCTGCTCCAGCTCATTTTACAGATAAGGAAACTGAGGCAAACAGGGTTAAGTGCCTTGCTTAAAGTCACACAGTGAGGAAGTGTCTGAGGCCAGATTTGAACTCAGGAAGATGAGTCTTCCTGATTCCAGGCCTGCCTGGTACTCAATCCACTGTGCTGCTTAAATCTCTACTGTCCATGAAGCTTTCTTTGATCCCAGCTGCTTTTCTAGAACTTTGGGCTTCTATAGCTTTGCCCACAGTCAGTCAATCCCACAGCCATGTAAGTTGTATACATGTCTTATCTCCCTTTTTAGACAGGGGCTTGATGCTCATGTGTGGAACAATGATGTGTATCTAACTTTTATTTTATTTTTTTTGGAGGGGGAAGGGTAGGGCAATTGGGGTTAAGTGACTTTCCCAAGGTCACATGGCTAGTTTAGTTTTGTGTCAAGTGTCTGAGGCCAGCTTCGAACCCAGGTCCTCCTGACTCCAGGGCTGGTGCTCTACTCACTGCGCCACCTAGCCACCCCTGTACCTAACTGTGTAAGATGCTTCTGGACAGGGCAAGGGATGGTGAACAGAAACAACAACAACAGTAGCAACTGAGATGTATTTAGTGCTTTTAAGTTTGTAAAGCACTTTACAAAAAGTATACTTACCACAGTACCGACAAAATGCATTATTTTTACATTAGAAGACACTATATAGGGATGGCGAGGAGGCACAGTGAATAGAGCACCTGGAGTCAGGAGGACCTGAGTTCAAATTCGGCCTCAGACACTTAGCACTTGCTAGCCATGTGACTTTGGGCAAGTCACTTAACCTGAATCGCCCTGCCTTCCCCCCTCCAAAAAGCAAAAAAAAACCCCAAACAAACCACACTTTATAAATGCTGGTTGAATTGAATTTGATAGCCTCGCATACAGTAGGCACTCAAAAAATGTTTGCTTAATAGAACTAAATCGCATTACAATGAGAATTATTGCTTTGGCAGGAAGAGGGGAGGCATGGTAAATGCCCTGCTAAGGGAGAAGGGAATTTCACTTTCTTTTGTTCTTAAGCTGAAGAGGGCTAGAGAAAGAATAAAACAATAACTTGGCTTGACTGAAACAATGCTTTTCAAAAGGTTTACACAAGGCACTGGCTACTTGTCATGGTCCTAAACTACATTTCTGCTGGTTGGTATCTGTCCCACAGTCAGCTTTCAAGGTTCGAATGTCAAAGGTGCCTCTTCTAAGAGTCTCTCCATATTATCTCTCCATTTGAACCTCTTGGGCTCTCTTGGCACACCATGCCTTTTCCTTACCTTCAGAAGTATGAAAGGAAAGGTTCTGTCCAGGTTAGCCTCACATCTGTTCAATCAACCTGGTCTCAAGACAATCAGAGGAGAGTAGACTTCTCCACAAAGGAGTGGCGTCAAGTCTCCTTTGCTGGGACCATCTCCCTAAATTTTGGCCTAAAATTCCCTCTAGACCTTAAGAAAAACAGTCCCTCCTCAAGAGGATGTGCAGAAATTCTGCCCAGATGGGTCCCAGAGATAGTAGTGGGGCTATATAAGTTGCTGGGTGGGAATGGTGGACTTGTAGCTAAGGCCTGGGATAGTCCCAATGGACTGATGCCTCCATATAGTCACTATCCTATTGCTATGGGACTCATTGTACCTTGGGCAGATTTCATTCCCCTGCCTCTTCCTCCTTTTTTTTTTTTTGACCTTTTGGAGGGCAATTGGGGTTAAGTAACTTGCCCAAGGTTACATGACTAGTTTTTTTTGTGTGGGTATTACGTGTCTGAGGCCTGAACCGAACTCGGGTCCTCCTGACTCCAGGGCCCAGGCTCTACTCACTGAGCCACCTAGCCGCCTCATGCCTCCTCCTTCTGAAAGGACATCTGCTCTTAATGTATTGGGACTACAATATATGCTTCCCAGAATAACAATAGTAGTAAAAACAACCGCACAGTTTACAAAGAACTTTCCTTACAGCAACTCTGTGTAAAATCACTGTTGTTATTTTATAGATGAGGAAGCTCTGACCTGGCCAAAGTCCACATATCTAGTAAATGCTCAAGGCAGGACTTGTATCCACTCCCTCAATCTGCTCATAGTTAGATATGGGGGGGGGTGAGAGTGGGGGTGTTTAGGGAGAAAGCATTTATTAAGTACCACTAGATGCCAGGCACTATATTAAGTGCTTGACAAATATTATCTCATTTGATCCTCACAGTAACCCTGTGAGGTAGATATTATTATTATCCTTATTCTAAGGTTGAGGAAACTGAGGCAGACAGAGGTTAAGTGACTTGCCCAGAGTCACATGGCTTGCAAGTGTCTGAGGCTGGACTTGAACTCAGGTCTTTCTGACTCTAAGCTCAGTGCTCTATCTGCTGTGCCACTGCCCCCAAAGAGATAATTATTTTGTCTTCCAGTCTTTGGAGGGCAGAAAGGGCACATAGTCCTAGAGGCCAAGAGGAAATCTCTTAGGTTAGTTCTTGTTGTGTCAGTTGCGTCCATCATTTTGTGACCCTGTGGATCATACCGTCCATGAGGTTTTCTTGGTGAAGATACTAGAGTGGTTTACCATTTCCTTCTCCAGTGGATTAAGGCAAACAGAAATTAAGTGACTTGACCAGGGTCACATTGCTAGTAAACTAGTGAGGTCAAATTTGAACTCAGGTCTTCCTGACTTCAGGCCCAGTGATCTACCTAAGGAGCCACCTAGATGCCTCCTAGGCAGAGAGGTTAAGTGACCTGTCCAAGGTCATAAAGCTGGTAAGTATCTGTCGTTAGATTTGAACTTAGGTCTTCCTGACTCTAGGCCCAGTACTCTATCCACTTATCCACTTAGCTGCCTCTAGGTTAATTTCACCCATACATAAATTTAAGTGGAGAACTAAAGCATTTGGACTTGAGATACCCAGAAAGCAGTCCTGGTTTACTTGAATCTGACATTAATTCCTTGTGTGGCCTTGTACGTTTCCACTCTCTGGGCCTCAGTTTGAATTTAAAGGACCTAGATTCAAATCACATTCTGTCACTTATGACCTGTATGACTTTAGGAAAGTCATATAACCTCTCTGGGGCTCAATTTCCTTATCTGAAAAATGAAAGGATTAGACTAAGTGGTATGGTTCTAGGATAAATAACCTCAGTATGGGGTCCCTTGCAGTTCCTTTAGGCAGTAATGTCCCAGCTGTGAAATCACCTGATGTCATTTGACTCCTTTATGGTCATTTTGGGAGAGTTAGTTAATCAGGTTTTCTAAGACACTCAGAGATACACAAGATAAACAAACCAGATCTAGGAAACCAAAATTCTAAGAACTTTGCTCAAAATTGTGCCCAGGTTTTGCTTCCAACATTCTTTGTCAACTAAGTTTATTTTTAAAAATTCCAAGTGTGTTTTCCCCTAGTACTGACAATATTTAGCAGGGATGACTAAGAGGTTGTCCTAGAATGACCTTTGAGGGCCCTTCCAGTTCTAATATTCCAGAATTCTATGAGCTACAAGATTCAGATGACCCACCCTGAAACAGAAGAATGCAGGGAATATTCATAGCACATTTCTTTTCCAATTTTGGCAAAGAACCATTTATTCCCCACTGCTCATTCATATTGGTCCTCCCAACCTCTACCATGACTGTTTGCTTCCTTTTTTGATCAAGAAAAAAACCAATCTGGATGCACATTAGTTATACTATGTGTCTCTAGGTCTGAGAGAGGTCTCCCAAAGGTCCTAGATACCTGAAGATCTTACCATTAGCATGACTCTCTTGGGGTTAAGCTGCTTGAAATCTTTTACCATCTGGCCCCATCTGACTGAACCAATTGGATTTTTCCCCACTCAGGTTTGGCAATTGGAACATTGAGTTAATTACTTTGCATAGTTAATTACTTTCTCAGAATAATCTGATAAAAGTAAATAAATTCATGATAAAATGTAAGCTTCTTGAGGGCAGGGTACCTCAAGCACCTTTAGTAGACCCTTAGTAAATATTTGTGTGGTAGGTTCTTTAAAAGATTTTCATGCTGATGTAGACAACATTCTATCCCTAGAAGCTACTGAGAAAGAGACTGTTGTATGGTCGTTCATTGCTTGGGGGTAGGTATGCATGTAGATTTCTTCTCAGGCCCAGGATACTGAATGGGAGGAAGAGGGAGAGAAGGGAACAAACATTTATTAAGTTCTCTGTGCTAAGGCCTTTATAATTATATTTGATCCTCACAACAACCCTGAGAGGTAGGTATTATTATCTTCATTTTATAGTTGAGGAAACTGAGGCAGATAGAGGTTAAGTGACTTGCCCGAGGTCAAAAAGTCAGCCAGCAAGGTCAGGGGGTAAGAAGCAGACTCCAAATCCATTCCTCTTTCCACAGTACCACACCACCAGAATTTCCCAGCCTTTCTCCTTTCCCTGGGAGCAACAGAAGCTGTTTTAAAACCACATCACCCTCTTTTCCCCTTTTCAGTGGGAACATTTCCTTGCCCAAGCTGGAGGAGTTGGCAGGCATTTGTACTAATATTGTGTAGGTATGTGTGGACTGGTCCTTCTCAGCACTGGGCCAATTTATTATCTGGAAAGTTGTGGTTGTAGGAATCCTTAGGAGGTCCTTGAAGAAATGGTTCTGATTATCCGGTCTTTTGTTGGGATGACTGGGAATCTCACTGATGCAGAGCACAAAAAACTTAAATAGGACAGAACAATTCAAGATGTTTTTCTTTCTTTAATAGGCTCTTGGATAAAATGTGTGTGTTATGACTTACAGTTACAAGAGAGAGAGAGACAGAGAGACAGAGACAGAGAGAGACAAACAGAGAGACAGAGACACACACACACACACAGAGAGAGAGAGAGAGAGAGAGAGAGAGAGAGAGAGAGAGAGAGAGA